>NC_091294.1:69536539-69551539 GCF_038502225.1 Cherax quadricarinatus | reverse complement strand
CGTCACTCACACCTCACTCAGGTCACCATGCGTCACTCACACCTCACTCAGGTCACCATGCGTCACTCACACCTCACTCAGGTCACCATGCATCACTCACACCTCACTCAGGTCACCATGCGTCACTCACACCTCACTCAGGTCACCATGCGTCACTCACACCTCACTCAGGTCACCATGCATCACTCACACCTCACTCAGGTCACCATGCGTCACTCACACCTCACTCAGGTCACCATGCGTCACTCACACCTCACTCAGGTCACCATGCGTCACTCACACCTCACTCAGGTCACCATGCGTCACTCACACCTCACTCATGTCACCATGCATCACTCACACCTCACTCAGGTCATCATGCATCACTCACACCTCACTCAGGTCACCATGCATCACTCACACCTCACTCAGGTCACCATGCGTCACTCACACCTCACTCAGGTCACCATGCGTCACTCACACCTCACTCAGGTCACCATGCGTCACTCACACCTCACTCAGGTCACCATGCGTCACTCACACCTCACTCAGGTCACCATGCGTCACTCACACCTCACTCAGGTCACCATGCGTCACTCACACCTCACTCAGGTCACCATGCGTCACTCACACCTCACTCAGGTCACCATGCATCACTCACACCTCACTCAGGTCACCATGCGTCACTCACACCTCACTCAGGTCACCATGCGTCACTCACACCTCACTCAGGTCACCATGCGTCACTCACACCTCACTCAGGTCATCATGCATCACTCACACCTCACTCAGGTCACCATGCGTCACTCACACCTCACTCAGGTCACCATGCGTCACTCACACCTCACTCAGGTCACCATGCATCACTCACACCTCACTCAGGTCACCATGCCACTCACACCTCACTCAGGTCACCATGCATCACTCACACCTCACTCAGGTCACCATGCGTCACTCACACCTCACTCAGGTCACCATGCGTCACTCACACCTCACTCAGGTCACCATGCGTCACTCACACCTCACTCAGGTCACCATGCATCACTCACACCTCACTCAGGTCACCATGCGTCACTCACACCTCACTCAAGTCACCATGCGTCACTCACACCTCACTCAGGTCACCATGCGTCACTCACACCTCACTCAGGTCACCATGCGTCACTCACACCTCACTCAGGTCACCATGCGTCACTCACACCTCACTCAGGTCACCATGCGTCACTCACACCTCACTCAGGTCACCATGCATCACTCACACCTCACTCAGGTCACCATGCGTCACTCACACCTCACTCAGGTCACCATGCGTCACTCACACCTCACTCAGGTCACCATGCGTCACTCACACCTCACTCAGGTCACCATGCGTCACTCACACCTCACTCAGGTCACCATGCGTCACTCACACCTCACTCAGGTCACCATGCGTCACTCACACCTCACTCAGGTCACCATGCGTCACTCACACCTCACTCAAGTCACCATGCGTCACTCACACCTCACTCAGGTCACCATGCGTCACTCACACCTCACTCAGGTCACCATGCGTCACTCACACCTCACTCAGGTCACCATGCGTCACTCACACCTCACTCAGGTCACCATGCGTCACTCACACCTCACTCAGGTCACCATGCGTCACTCACACCTCACTCAGGTCACCATGCGTCACTCACACCTCACTCAGGTCACCGTGCGTCACTCACACCTCACCCAGGTCACCATGCGTCACTCACACCTCACTCAGGTCACCATGCATCACTCACACCTCACTCAGGTCACCATGCGTCACTCACACCTCACTCTCCGCCTATGTATAAAGTCTTTCTACCTCTGTATGTTAGAAGTGATCAAGGTCCCAGGACCGAAACGTTTCTGATAAATATGTCACAGTGTTTGCTTACGTGTCTTTCTAAACCATACACTGAGATACACACCTCTCAGTGTATATACACCGAGATACACACCTCTCAGTGTATATACACCGAGATACAGACCTCTCAGTGTATATACACTGAGATACACACCTCTCAGTGTATATACACTGAGATACACACCTCTCAGTGTATATACACTGAGATACACACTTCTCAGTGTATATACACTAAGATACACACTTCTCAGTGTATATACACCGAGATACACACCTCTCAGTGTATATACACCGAGATACACACCTCTCAGTGTATATACACTGAGATACAGACCTCTCAGTGTATATACACCGAGATACACACCTCTCAGTGTATATACACTGAGATACACACTTCTCAGTGTATATACACCGAGATACACACCTCTCAGTGTATATACACTAAGATACACACGTCTCAGTGTATATACACTAAGATACACACTTCTCAGTGTATATACACCGAGATACACACCTCTCAGTGTATATACACTGAGATACACACCTCTCAGTGTATATACACTGAGATACACACTTCTCAGTGTATATACACTAAGATACACACCTCTCAGTGTATATACACCGAGATACACACCTCTCAGTGTATATACACTAAGATACACACCTCTCAGTGTATATACACTGAGATACACTCACCTCTCAGTGTATATACACTGAGATACACTTACCTCTCAGTGTATATACACTAAGATACTCACCTCTCAGTGTATATACACTGAGATACACTTACCTCTCAGTGTATATACACTAAGATACTCACCTCTCAGTGTATATACACTGAGATACACACCTCTCAGTGTATATACGCTGAGATACACACCTCTCAGTGTATATACACTAAGATACACACCTCTCAGTGTATATACACTGAGATACACACCTCTCAGTGTATATACACTGAGATACACACCTCTCAGTGTATATACGCTGAGATACACACCTCTCAGTGTATATACACTGAGATACACAACTCTGACTTCTGGTGATTCCACAGATGGAGCTTCAACTCCACAAAGACTCCAGCTCTTCTTAGAATCATTATATACACTGATAATGAAGCCTCGACTAAACACTTATACCACATTTATACAGCTGTATTACACATAAATCCAAACGGTAGTTTTAACAGTGTGTGAGACAGGTTAGGTTATGTGTTTTGGTCTTATTGTAACATGTATAATTAGTTAAAATTTAGTTAATATAGATGTTTTAATGGAACAATTCTTTTATGTGAGTTGCCCGAGAGGGAGAGAGAGAGAGAGAGAGAGAGAGAGAGAGAGAGAGAGAGAGAGAGAGAGAGAGAGAGAGAGAGAGAGAGAGAGAGAGAGAGAGAGAGAGAGAGAGAGAGAGAGTCTGAACTGAAAAAAATTGAAGAATATTTGTCTGAAAATTTGGTCCTCCGTATTTTTTGTAATCGTCCTCGTCATTGTAATGAACAATGAGCCACAGAAAAAACTTTATTTTTGCATTAATCGCTAAAACTAATATAGATCATCATTCAGTGAGGAGAGGCGGAGAGTTTTCCCGCAATGGATTTTAAAAATGAATTAGCATTTGCGTTTACAGCGTGCAGTTTTTGGAACGAGACTCATTTGCATACTCCGCTGGCATAAACACTTCGCAGCGGATCAGTGAGGAGCTGTCGTAAAGTTAGCGGGAAAAGAGAAAAAATACCCACATCATCAGCAGACGTGTATGAGGGAATCTTGTAAGCCAGGGGATGTTAATACTCGTCAGGGATAAACTTAAAGCTCTCTTATGGTCATAAAATTTCTTGAGACCGTCAGAGGCTGGAGGAAGTTGGTCTAACATTTATCCAGACGTCTCGTTGCTCCTTGAAGGTCACCCTGAGAGAGTCTTGGAGGCCACTCTGAGATAGTCTTCAAGGTCATTCTGAGATTGTCTTGGAGGTTACACTGAGACAGTCCTGGAAGATGGGTCTTGAAGGACAGGTGCAGTGCTGCTCCTTACAGAACACACACCCCCGGGGCCAGGAGCTATGAATCGACCCCTGCAACCAGAATTAGGCGAGTACACACCTTGAGTAGTTCAGAGACTGAGGACATCACATATGAAAGGCCCCTTGGAACTCGTGATTACTTGGTCCTCAGCTTCGAAGACATTGTAGAATTAAAAGTGGAGAAAGAAGCAGTAAGAGTAGGACGGGAGAAGCCAAGTTACAAAAGAGAGAACTACACATGCATGAGGAATTACCTGTATGAGGTAATGTGGGAAAGTGAACTGGTGGGAAAAGCTGTAAATGAAATGATGGAATACGTGGCCACAAAATGCAAGGAGGCAGATGAGAGGTTCGTACCCGAGGGCAACAGAAATAATGGGAAAATCAGAACGAGCCCTTGGTTCACCAAAAGGTGTAGAGAGGAAAAAACTAAGTGGGATAGAGAATGGAAAAAAGTATAGAAGAAAAAGGACCCACGGAAAATAAGGAGATTAGCCGAAGAGCCAGAAATGAATATGCATGGATATGGATGGAGGCCTAGAGGCATTACGAGAATGATATGGCATCGAAAACCAAATCTGACCCAAAGCTGTTGTACAGCCACATCAGGACGAAAACAACAGTCAAGGATCAGGTAATCAGATTGAGGAAGGAAGGAGAAGAGATCACAAAAGTTCAATACGAGATTCAAGGAAGTGTTTTCAGTGGAGACCGACTGAACTCCTGCAAACCGGGATGGAAGGGTACATCAACAAATGCCGGACACATTATATACAACAGAGGAGAAGGCGAAGAGGCTGCTAATTGAGCTTGATACCTCAAAGGCGGTGGGACCTGACATCTCTCAGTGGGTCCTTAGAGAGGGTGCAGAGCCACTGTGTGTGCTACTAAGAACAATCTTCAACACATGTTTCGAACAGGGCAACTACCCGAGATGTGGAAGACGGCAAATGTAGTCCCACTCTTTAAGAAAGGAGGCAGGCAGGTTTTATTAAACTACAGACCAGTGTCACTGACATGAACAGTATGCAAAGTCATGGAGACGCTTATCAGGAAAAGAATTGTGGAGCACCAAGAAACGAATGAGATTATATATGATAACCAACACGGTTTCAGTGAAGGGAAATCCTGCATCACAAACCTATTGGAGTTTTAAGACAAGGTGACAGAAGTAAGACAGGGAAGAGAGGGAGAGGTGTGGGTAGATTGCATTTTCTTGGACTGCAAGAAGGCCTTCGACACAGTTCCACACAAAAGATTAGTGTAAGAGCTACAGGAGCAGGCAAGAATAACAGGAAAGGCATTGCAATGGATCAGGGAATACTTGACAGGAAGGTAGCAACGAATGATGGTACGTGATGAAGTGTCAGTGTGCGCCGGTGACGAGCGGACTTCCACAAGGGTTAGTTCTAGGGTCAGTGCTGTTTCTGGTATATATGAATGACATGACGGAAGGAATAGATTCAGAGGTGTCTCTGTTTGCAGACAATGTGAAACTAATGCGGAGAATTCAAGTGGATGAGGATCAGGTGAGACTACGAAGGGATCTGGACAGGCTGCAAGCCAGGTCCAGTAACTGGCTCCTGAAGTTTAACCTCACCAAGTGCAAAGTCATGAAGACTGAAGAAGGTGAAGAAAGACCAGAGACAGAGTACAGGCTAGGGGGCCAAAGACTGCAAACTTCACTCAAAGAAAAGGATCTTGGGGTAAGTATAATACCAAGCACATCTGAGGAGCACATCAACTATATAACTGCTGCAGCATATGGGCGCCTGGCAAACCTATGAATAGCGTTTCGACACCTGAGTAAGGAATTGTTCAAGACTCTGTACACCGTGTATGTCAGGCCCATATTGGAGTATGCAGCACCTGTATGGAGCTCACACCTGATCATCCATGCCAATAATTGGAGAAAGCGCAAAGGTTTACAACAAGATTAGTCCCAGAGCTAAGGGTCATGTCCGAAGAGGTTAAGGGAAATTAACCAGATGAAACAAGAGGACAGGAGAGATATGGGTTGACATAATAATGACATAAAATATTGAGAGGAATTGACAAGGTGGATAGGGACAGAATGTTTCAGAGATGGGGCACAGCAACAAGGGAACACAGCTGGAAGTTGAAAACTCAGATGAGTGACAGAGATGTTAGGAAGTATTTCTTCATGCACAGAGTTGTCAGGAAGTGGAACAATCTAGAGAGTGATATAGAGGAGGCATAATGCATACAAAGCTTAAGAGATACGACAAAGCTCATAGAGCAGAGAGTGGACCTAGTAGCAACCAGCGAAGAGGCGGGGCCAGGAGCTGTGAATCGACCCTGGCAACCACAAATAGGTGAGTACACAATACCTGTCGCCAGAATAACAACTGAGACGACACACCCACCTACTGCGTCGCAGTAGGATACACTTCCCTGGAAGCCTAGTAAGTTTAATGACCCAGGAACTCTCAGCAAGGACTCAGAGTATCCTTTCCCGTTAGTAAAGGATAATGTGCTTTATATAGGAATATTTTGTTGTAGTAATCAGTCCTTCAGATGTGCTGAGTAATAGCCCATATGGATACAGAAACTCAGAAGATTAATTAATCTGTATATTTCGACTCCCTTTTGGGGTCCTCTTCAGCAGAAGAGGATCCCAGAAGTAGACTGAAATATAAAGATCATTTAACCTTCTGTGTTTCTGTCTGGATGTGAGTTATTATTGATCATTGACAAATGTTCGTTACTCTTAAGTTATCTATTTCATGACGTGTTCAGTTATATTATGATATAAATTAATATAATTACATACACTATCTCTAAAAATGTGGGGACCGGGAGATGCACCTAATACTAATTTATATACAAGTCACTTTCATTTTTTGGGTTATCCTGGGCAATTTAAATATACAAATCATTTTGTAATTGTTGTGATAGTCCACGACTCTAGCTTTGTGCACCTTATATAAATAATACTTTTAAAAATGTGGGAGCCCAGGAGCTGTAACACAATTTAACTGAGACCCAAGAACAGCCCCGAAGGCTATGAAAAGACTCAAATTCCCCGAGAGAGAGACATCGAAATTTTGAAAAAAGAAAATTTAAAATTAAAAAAAAGGGACTTTTCCAAAAAAATCGTCGAAAAAACCTGATCCGAGGAAATGGAGCTCATGAGACACATGAAAAACTCAAACTCATAGAGTCAGAACATAAAATTTCGAAAAAAATCACTTTAGGTGAGGAAGGGCGGTTGGGGGGGTGACACTGGGTTTAGAGGAATGGGAGATGGTTGTGGGGGGGGGGGGGCGGTGAGTGGGGAGGGAGAGAGGGGAAGGGGGGAAAGAACTGCTCCATAACATGGAAAGTTCCTATTCTCCATAACATGGAAAGTTCCTATTCTCCATAACATAGAAAGTTCCTATTCTCCATAACATGGAAAGTTCCTATTCTCCATAACATGGAAAGTTCCTATTCTCCATAACATGGAAAGTTCCTATTCTCCATAACATGGAAAGTTCCTATTCTCCATAACATGGAAAGTTCCTATTCTCCATAACATGGAAAGTTCCTATTCTCCATAACATGGAAAGTTCCTATTCTCCATAACATGGAAAGTTCCTATTCTCCATAACATGGAAAGTTCCTATTCTCCATAACATGGAAAGTTCCTATTCTCCATAACATGGAAAGTTCCTATTCTCCATAACATGGAAAGTTCCTATTCTCCATAACATGGAAAGTTCCTATTCTCCATAACATGGAAAGTTCCTATTCTCCATAACATGGAAAGTTCCTATTCTCCATAACATGGAAAGTTCCTATTCTCCATAACATGGAAAGTTCCTATTCTCCATAACATGGAAAGTTCCTATTCTCCATAACATGGAAAGTTCCTATTCTCCATAACATGGAAAGTTCCTATTCTCCATAACATGGAAAGTTCCTATTCTCCATAACATGGAAAGTTCCTATTCTCCATAACATGGAAAGTTCCTATTCTCCATAACATGGAAAGTTCCTATTCTCCATAACATGGAAAGTTCCTATTCTCCATAACATGGAAAGTTCCTATTCTCCATAACATGGAAAGTTCCTATTCTCCATAACATGGAAAGTTCCTATTCTCCATAACATGGAAAGTTCCTATTCTCCATAACATGGAAAGTTCCTATTCTCCATAACATGGAAAACATGTTCCTATTCTCCATAACATGGAAAGTTCCTATTCTCCATAACATGGAAAGTTCCTATTCTCCATAACATGGAAAGTTCCTATTCTCCATAACATGGAAAGTTCCTATTCTCCATAACATGGAAAGTTCCTATTCTCCATAACATGGAAAGTTCCTATTCTCCATAACATGGAAAGTTCCTATTCTCCATAACATGGAAAGTTCCTATTCTCCATAACATGGAAAGTTCCTATTCTCCATAACATGGAAAGTTCCTATTCTCCATAACATGGAAAGTTCCTATTCTCCATAACATGGAAAGTTCCTATTCTCCATAACATGGAAAGTTCCTATTCTCCATAACATGGAAAGTTCCTATTCTCCATAACATGGAAAGTTCCTATTCTCCATAACATGGAAAGTTCCTATTCTCCATAACATGGAAAGTTCCTATTCTCCATAACATGGAAAGTTCCTATTCTCCATAACATGGAAAGTTCCTATTCTCCATAACATGGAAAGTTCCTATTCTCCATAACATGGAAAGTTCCTATTCTCCATAACATGGAAAGTTCCTATTCTCCATAACATGGAAAGTTCCTATTCTCCATAACATGGAAAGTTCCTATTCTCCATAACATGGAAAGTTCCTATTCTCCATAACATGGAAAGTTCCTATTCTCCATAACATGGAAAGTTCCTATTCTCCATAACATGGAAAGTTCCTATTCTCCATAACATGGAAAGTTCCTATTCTCCATAACATGGAAAGTTCCTATTCTCCATAACATGGAAAGTTCCTATTCTCCATAACATGGAAAGTTCCTATTCTCCATAACATGGAAAGTTCCTATTCTCCATAACATGGAAAGTTCCTATTCTCCATAACATGGAAAGTTCCTATTCTCCATAACATGGAAAGTTCCTATTCTCCATAACATGGAAAGTTCCTATTCTCCATAACATGGAAAGTTCCTATTCTCCATAACATGGAAAGTTCCTATTCTCCATAACATGGAAAGTTCCTATTCTCCATAACATGGAAAGTTCCTATTCTCCATAACATGGAAAGTTCCTATTCTCCATAACATGGAAAGTTCCTATTCTCCATAACATGGAAAGTTCCTATTCTCCATAACATGGAAAGTTCCTATTCTCCATAACATGGAAAGTTCCTATTCTCCATAACATGGAAAGTTCCTATTCTCCATAACATGGAAAGTTCCTATTCTCCATAACATGGAAAGTTCCTATTCTCCATAACATGGAAAGTTCCTATTCTCCATAACATGGAAAGTTCCTATTCTCCATAACATGGAAAGTTCCTATTCTCCATAACATGTTCTCCATAACATGGAAAGTTCCTATTCTCCATAACATGGAAAGTTCCTATTCTCCATAACATGGAAAGTTCCTATTCTCCATAACATGGAAAGTTCCTATTCTCCATAACATGGAAAGTTCCTATTCTCCATAACATGGAAAGTTCCTATTCTCCATAACATGGAAAGTTCCTATTCTCCATATTTCCTATCTCCATAACATGGAAAGTTCCTATTCTCCATAACATGGAAAGTTCCTATTCTCCATAACATGGAAAGTTCCTATTCTCCATAACATGGAAAGTTCCTATTCTCCATAACATGGAAAGTTCCTATTCTCCATAACATGGAAAGTTCCTATTCTCCATAACATGGAAAGTTCCTATTCTCCATAACATGGAAAGTTCCTATTCTCCATAACATGGAAAGTTCCTATTCTCCATAACATGGAAAGTTCCTATTCTCCATAACATGGAAAGTTCCTATTCTCCATAACATAGAAAGTTCCTATTCTCCATAACATGGAAAGTTCCTATTCTCCATAACACGGAAAGTTCCTATTCTCCATAACGTGAAATAACATGGCCTATTCTCCATAACATGAAAAGTTCCTATTCTCCATAACATGGAAAGTTCCTATTCTCCATAACACGGAAAGTTCCTATTCTCCATAACGTGAAAAGGCCCTCCACTTAACATGGAAAGTTCCTATTCTCCACTCTGTGAAAGTATATAACATGGCCTATTCTCCATAACATAGGGAAAGTTCCTATTCTCCATAACATGGAGGGTTATACGCCGCTCTGGGATAAAATACACTACTCGCAACAACCACTAAAATTCCACACTGGAATGTCTTCAAAGAAAGAGGGATCCCCCCCCCCGTTGCTCCCGGCTCATAACGGCAGGATATCTCACCAGAGAAATGAGCAAGAATCAATCATTGAAAAAGTTGCTCCCCCTCTTCTTTCTTCCCTGCAATCTTCTTCGTTGAAGAGTATGTGTCTTAAGAGATGTGGTGTGCATTACAAAAGCCTGGAAATTAGTTCAGGGGTTATCTGGAGGAGTGTCAGGTGAGTCAGACATTTGCTGGAGTGAAATGAATGCTAGAAGTGCGCAATTCAACTACACTGGGTGTGGGGCTGAGGTGGTAAATGCAGGGAGTGTGTTAAAGTGGTGTGGAAGTGTGGACGTAACTTAGATGTAGGCGAAACGTTTCTTATCAACTGTCTTATCAACTTGCCGGTATTGTACACTATTATATTCACATCTACACTAAAAGCACTTGAGAAACGTTGATCTGTGAGCAAAACGTCGTCTCAGTGAAGTTACCATTCTGGTATTTCGTGATTTTTTGACCTGACAGTTTTACAACCTCGTCAACAGTGACCATAAACAACCTGACTTCAACATATCACACTGAATTCTTTACCATTTTAACAATACTTAATATACAATAATCATCTTAACTCCTTGATCATTACTCATCTACGTCATCAATGAACAAACTCAACATGAAGATACCAACTCGCTCATTCCAGAAACCAGGTAGATATATTATAAAAATAAGAGAGAATGAACTTGAAGTTAAGATAAGATAAGATTTCGTTCGGATTTTTAACCCCGGAGGGTTAGCCACCCAGGATAAACCAAGAAAGTCAGTGCGTCATCGAGGACTGTCTAACTTATTTCCATTGGGGTCCTTAATCTTGTCCCCCAGGATGCGACCCACACCAGTCACCTATTTGCTGCTAGGTGAACAGGACAACAGGTGTAAGGAAACGTGTCGAAATGTTTCCACCCGCCGGGAATCGAACCCGGGCCCTCCGTGTGTGAAGCGGGAGCTTTAGCCACCAGGCCACCGGGCCACCAAGTTCACCTCTTATAGAGATTTTCTTTTACATGACAAAGTAAAAAATTATAGTCAAAGAAATTATCTTTAAGGAAAAAGATTAATATAACTTTTGTATGTCTGTGTCAGGCATCAGAAATAATATTATAATGTGAGCGCACGTATAGAAGAACTTACAATGTCAACAGACTTACCGATGAACATCAAAATGGTATACAATACCGACAGGTTGTTAGGTATGACACATATGCAACAGTTAGACAACTTTATTCCGAAACGTTTCGCCTACACAGTAGGCTTCTTCAGTCGAATACAGAAAGTAGGCAGGAACAGTAGAGATGTGAAGACGATGTAATCAGTCCATCACAACCTCAAATTCTACGACTTCAAGGGTGATGGACTGATTACATCGTCTTCACATCTCTACTGTTCCTGCCTACTTTCTGTATTCGACTGAAGAAGCCTACTGTGTAGGCGAAACGTTTCGGAATAAAGTTGCCTAACTGTTGCTTATGTGTCTTACCTAACAGACTTACCGATGTTTCATTATGTAATGATAATGGCAAGTAAATATGTAAGGTATATATGTGTAGCAGATGTGCTACACATATACCTTACCTGTAATTAAGCAAGTCAATTTATTTAGACACATACGTACAGTTATCACATATACTTATTTCCATGGGGGTCCTTGTAATATCGTATTAAACCTTAAAAGTTAAAACAGTTAAGTAACTCAACTGTGTGCAAATCAACTACAATAAAAGATATACTAGCAGGCTCGTCAGTCAAACGTAGAGGAGATTTTGGATACACTGGAGGTTAATATAAGGTGGTCAGTCCCTCATGGTGTATTGACCACCTCAGTAGTTTTTCTTTGTCAAGGCTATGGGGGACTGATCACCTTTTATTTTCCTTTCCAACATTTCGGCTGTCTCCAATATTCAAGTCGCCTCTGTATTTGGCTGAAGAAGATAAGATAAGATAAGATAAGATAAGGTTTCGTTCGGATTTTTAACCCCGGAGGGTTAGCCACAAAGGATAACCCAAGAAAGTCAGTGCGTCATCGAGGACTGTCTAACTTATTTCCATTGGAGTCCTTAATCTTGTCCCCCAGGATGCGACCCACACCAGTCGACTAACACCCAGGTACCTATTTGCTGCTAGGTGAACAGGACAACAGGTGTAAGGAAACGTGTCGAAATGTTTCCACCCGCCGGGAATCGAACCCGGGCCCTCCGTGTGTGAAGCGGGAGCTTTAGCCACCAGGCCACCGGGCCACCGGGCCGAACAGGCGAAACGTTTTGGGAATATAAGGTACATGTGCCTTGATAAATTATACACATGTGCAACATTTGGGTATCTTGATTGCGGAATTATGAAAGCCCGAAATGCAGAGCATTTCGGGCAAATAAGGTCAATTTCGTCCCCAGGATGCGATCCACACCAGTCGCCTAATACCCGGGTACCTATTTTACTGCTAGGTAAATAAGGACAGCAGGTGTCTTAAGGAAAGACATCCTGTTTCCACCTGTGCCTGTACTCGAACCACGGACCTCAATATGTGAGCTGAGTGCGCTACCAACCGAGCTAAGGGACACCTCGTGATCTACATGCGCTGCCGTCCTCAGGATGGGTGGAGAGGGGTGCAAAATTTAAATCTAAAATCTTAGGAATATTTCCCCAGTCGCGAATATCGTTCGAACAAATGTTGATCTGGCGAGTATCGGCGGGCTCTGTGTATCGACCAAGCCGAGGGTTCCCAGCTTCGACCAAGCCGAGGGTTCCCAGCTTCTCACGTATCATACATGTAAATGTTTGTTTAGTATTCAGCCCTGCCACCACCACCTGTTCCACCTTCCAGGCCTCCCAGTTGTCGTGGGAGCTGGTACAAGCCATCCTGGTAGCTGGTGTCCCGGTAGGCTATCCAAGCGGCCCAGTAGCTGGTCTAATTTCTCTGGTAGCTAATGCAACAGTACCATTAGAAGACATAAATGCACAGATGGCCTGTACAATTGTCCAGTTAGATGAAACAAGCGCATTGCTTGCTGGTACAATTGCCCCGGTATCTGGTCAGTCTGCTTCGATAGCTGGTACACATGTCCCAGAAGCTGGTAAACATGTCCCACTAACTGGTTCAATGTTAAAGTAGCTGGTACAAATGCCCCGGTAGCTGGTACAACTGTAGCGGTAGTTGGAACAATATACTGACAGCTGAAAAAACTTTCCTGGTGTCTGGTCAAATTGCTCGGTATTTAAGTCCAATTAGCTAGTGTAATTATCCCAGTAGACGGTCCGGCTCTCCTTATTAATGGTCCAATAACCCTGGTAGTTGGTTCACATGTCTCAGCAGTTGGTTTAACTTTCCCAGTAGCTGGTACAAATTCTCTGGTATTTAGTACAGCTGCCTTTGTACTTTGGAAAAACTGTCCCTGTAGCCGGTACAATTGTGTACCACTAGCCGACCTAAGTAGCTGGAATTGCTCCTGTAGCAGATTCAACTGTATCCCGATAGTTGATTTAGCTGTCGTTGTAGCTGATACGAATGTGTTCGCAGCTGATCCAAATGTAGTAGGAGCTGGTATAGCGACAGTCTGGGTGAGCATATCGTCTGACACACACACATCAACCGAATAATTGTTGCAGAACAAGCGAGACGGACAAATTTAAGGGTGGTTTTTAGGAATATCCATTCAGCCTCAAATGCATCACTCGGGAACCTAGCCTGTCTCCCTGATGTGGGTTCGAGTCCTGCTGACTGCGATCTTTCTCTGTACATACCCGCCTGCTTCTGCGTTGTGCACTGATATGTATGTATGTATATATATATATATATATATATATATATATATATATATATATATATATATATATATATATATATATATTTGTCTTATTGATGCCCTTGCAACATTGCACAGCTCCTGATGATGCACTGAGAAGTGTGAAAGAACTTGACCTAAAGATTTCCACCCCCACGAGGCAAGTTCATTACGCAGGCTGTCGTCTCTTTACGTTTGTGTGTGTGTGTGTGTTTGTATGTGTATGTGTGTGTGTGTGTGTGTGTGTGTACTCACCTATTTGTACTCACCTATTTGTGGTTGCAGGGGTCGATTCATAGCTCCTGGCCCCGCCTCTTCACTGATTGCTACTAGGTCCTCTCTCTCCCTGCTCCATGAGCTTTATCATACCTCGCCTTAAAACTATGTATGGTTCCCGCCTCCACTACTTCACTTTCTAGGCTATTCCACGGCCTGACTACTCTATGACTGAATAAATACTTCCTAACATCCCTTTAATTCATCTGAGTCTTCAACTTCCAATTGTGACCTCTTGTGTCTGTGTCCCTTCTCTGGAACATCCCGTCTTTGTCCACCTTGTCTATTCCGCGCAGTATTTTATATGTCGTTATCATGTCTCCCCTGACCCTCCTGTCCTCCAGTGTCGTCAGGCCGATTTCCCTCAACCTTTCTTCATAGGACAATCCCCGTAGCTCTGGGACTAGTCTTGTTGCAAACCTTTGCACTTTCTCTAATTTCTTGACGTGCTTGACTAGGTGTGGATTCCAAACTGGTGCTGCATACTCCAGTATGGGCCTGACGTAAATGGTATACAGAGTCTTAAACGAATCCTTACTGAGGTATCGGAACGCTATCCGTAGGTTTGCCAGGCGCCTGTATGCTGCAGCAGTTATCTGATTGATGTGCGCCTCAGGAGATATGTTCGGTGTTATGCTCACCCCCAGATCTTTTTCCTTGAGTGAGGTTTGCAGTCTTTGGCCATCTAAACTATATTGT
>NC_091294.1:69473126-69536439 GCF_038502225.1 Cherax quadricarinatus | reverse complement strand
GAAACCTGAACAAGTGTTTAATTGTGACAAAACAGGCCTGTTTTGGAAGAAATTGCCAAGCAGGACCTACATTACTCAGGAGGAAAAGCTACCTCAAGTCCTAATGGAGGGGGATTCCCCTTCTAAACAATAAATTCAACACACTCCCCTCCTCCCATCCCATCAATCATCACCAGATCTTCATTAAAGGTAAGTGTCAATTATTCTATTGTTATTGTTGTTATTGTAATTATTTTATTGCATTAAACTTAATATTTCACGTGGTAAAAGTTTTTTTTTTTTCATACTTTTGGGTGTCTTGTACGGATTAATTTGATTTCCATTATTTCTTATGGGGAAAATTGATTTGCTTTCCGATAATTTTGGTTTACGATGAGCTCTCAGGAACGGATTAATATCACGAACCGGGGGTCCATTGTAATATATATATGTACCTCATGTACTGTATATGTCATCTTTATAAAACAATGTATCTCTTAAATCTTTTGTACCATATATATATTTATATTTTTATAGTTCCTTGATAATGTGAGAAGTCACTAAAGCACTTGGAATTTCACTATTTTTTCAGAGTGGTTGTTCTGCATATGTATGTATGTACACACACACACACAGGCCTAGTGTCTAATCGACATGTGCCTAGGACAAAATGGTAACTAACAGGAATCGACAAGGTGGACAGAGACATGATGTTCCAGAGATGGAACACAGCAACAAGGGGTCACAGTCGGAAGATGAGGACTCAGATGAATCACAAGGATGTTAGGAAGTATGTCTTCAGTTACAGAGTTGTCAGGAAGTGGAATAGTCTGGGAAGTGACGTAGTGGGGGCAGGATGCATACACAGCCTTAGGAAGAGGTATGATAAAGCTCATGGAGCAGAAAGAGTGACTTAGTAGTGACCAGTGAAGAGGCAGGGGCCAGGAGCTATGACTCAACCCCTGCAACCACAATTAGGTGAGTGTATACACACACACATTCAATATGTAAGTGCTTCTAGAGGCAGCCAAAGACCTAATGCCTGACTGCCTTTTTTTGAGACAGACAAATAAACGAATCCACTTATAAATATAAATACAGTGGACCCCCGGTTTACGATATTATTTAATTCCAGAAGTATGTTCAGGTGCCAGTACTGACCGAATTTGTTCCCATAAGGATTATTGTGAATTATATTAGTCCATTTCAGACCCCCAAACATACACATACAAACGCACTTACATAATTGGTCGCATTGGGAGCTGATCGTAAACCGGGGGTCCACTGTATAAACACCCAGTAAATTGGCCTTTTTTCTCCAAGACATAAGACACAAATACATTATGATATGTGAAATGTTTAGTGGCAATTTGTGCATACAGTAACATGTTTTGGTGTTTCTTAGCAGCAGAAAGTAATACTGTACTTACTGGTGGAAAGGAGTTAGTAGATGTAGGCGCTGGGACGGTGGGCTGAGCAGTGGAGCCCAGCACTGTAGTTGTAGTTGGAGGAGTGGTTACTCTTATGGGCAATGGCAGTTGAGACGACCCCATGGTAGTGGCCGTTGGTGGCGAGGATATGGAGTTAGAAAGAGCCGGTGAGCTAGTGCTAGTCATGCCCCCTACAGTAACAGCACTCATGGCCGGGGATGCTGTAACTGCTGGGGCTGAGGTTGTAGTAGTAACAGATGGGGCAGATGTATTAACAGGAGGCCTAGGTGGCTTTGTCCCTGGCACAACTGGGGTCCGACCTTTGCGGCCTTTGCCACCTTTGCTTGTGGCATCTTCCACTTCAACTTCATCCTTTGGCATGGCAGCCACTTTTGTTAAAAATATCTTTTCTAGCGTCTGTGCCATTAACACTACATCTTCGCCAGGCTTATTATACACATAACAATTAGTAAACATAGTGTTAAAGTCCTGTATACACTCTTTAGCACTCCAATAATATTTATTTTCAAGACGTTTTTTAATAGTACCTAAGTCCATAGGATGCTTAATAATTTTATGGTAGTCTGGTAAATTGAGCTTCATCGCATCAACTGGCTGATGAAATGGCCAGGCAAACTGGTGTTTCCAAACAGTTTTCATCACTTGTTTTTGAATATATTGGAGCTGGTTCGTGATACGCCCAGGTCTATGTGGGGGTGGAGTGAATGGAGGTTGCACGATACCATTAATGGGATCAATAACAGGTTCCTCTCTTGGTGGAGGCTCAATTGTCCCTCCCACCTTAGGGGGAGAGTCCACCTGCATACCTCCTCCGTTTGTCTCCTCCATGGTTATGTCCCTGAGAAAGGAAAATCAAATTATTAGTAATAATTAAACACACACAAATGTAATAACCTATACAGAATAAAGTTAGTAAATACCTCTAATGCAGCCACTTAACTTCCCAGCTTTTGTGTACAGACGTACCTTGCTTTAGAGTGTTTCACTAATAAAGGGCTTTTCAATTACAGGTCTCCCTCAACATTCGCGAGGGTTGAAAAATCGCAAATGTTTGGTGCCCCAATATATTGTAGAGAAATATAATACAATACTGCTTCCTTAACCTATTGAACCATGAACAATCATAAAACACATGAAAACATCATAAAATATTGTACTAGTGCCAGCCCTTTGGTAAACTTGAAAAAGACTACAGAATTCAAGAAAGAACTCGTAGCAGAGTACCAAAGTGGAGGAGGAAAAGAGAGGGGAGAATGTGCCTTCTTCAGTGATTCTACAATATGTATGATACTAAAGCAGTGTGAATCAATGAAGGTTATAGCGCCAGCAAGCGATAAAGTGTAGCATTAACAGTGTAGCAAGTAAGTTAAGATGTCAGCATAGTTGCTGCTCCCCTACATGTGTTCTATAGCTTATCTGAGTATCATAGTACCATCCATATGTTTTACATACACGACCCCTTTGCTAGGCCCTGTGACTAGTTTGTGTGATGTCACGTGATGCTGTTGTAAGCCCTTCGCGGTCGTCCTCGCTCTCAGTCCACGCATAGGTCTACAACAGGCAACAGGGCAGTTTTGGCTCTCTCTCTCTACACACTCTGCAATATAGTGTTACCATCCAACAAGTGTGTTTATCTTCAACCTTCATATCTCCTACGAACCAGCCACGACAAAGAAATTAATCAATAGACAAAAGACAGCACAAACCTAACTCCTCCAATGCTGTTGGAGTTACATAGGGCGAGTGACAACACCACAATCTCTACCGCCTCCCTCCACCACCACTATGTAAGGCTTATACACCCAACAGCAACAACAATGCAACAACACTCATGACATACTTAATGACATATTTTATTCTAGAGTATATGTTATGTTTTTATGTTATTAATATTGGTTATTATATTTGATGAATTGTGATAGATAAATATCCATAATAGAGTTGATATTAGCATCATATTAAAGGACTATCTTGTCCTATCTCCAAACAAACTCTGCCACTGCCACAATTCCTAACATATGTAATGACATATTTTAAATATGACTGGGTGGTTGAGAATTCACGAATGTTCGAAGCCCACAAAAGTGGAAAACACTAATGTTGAGGGAGACCTGTATACATATTTGTGCTTATTATTTTCAGTACTATTTTGTAACATGAGCTCAGTCTGATTACAGCATCTGTGCATTTCCTCCACCATGAGTGGAGTGGACTAAGCATTGTTTTGATACATACTGCCATCTCGTGGTGGCACTCATAAACTCACTTATAGTATAGGGTACAACAAGGTTTGCCACTGCTGTTTCATGATGTCTGACATTGCTGCTTCATGATGTCTGCCACTGCTGTTTCATATTGTCTGCCACTGCTGCTTCATGTTGTCTGCCACTGCTGCTTCATGTTGTCTGCCACTGCTGCTTCATGTTGTCTGCCACTGCTGCTTCATGTTGTCTGCCACTGCTACCTCATGATGTCTGCTCCCACTTTTGCTAGTGTTGAAGAGCTTTCCAATATGTGAAAGTTGAGGGGCAGTGCCAATCAGATAGGTATTGGACGGTGAAGTCGTTTGTTTACTCTTGAACATCGCCAAAGAATCGAACATTTCTGCTACTTAAAGCTCAATTTCAAGGTGCTTTTCATCGTGAAAACCAATCAAAATCATGTCTTTCTGTTGTATATCTTCCATTGTATCAAATGAGACCAAAAAACGAGAATACAACCATAAAAACCATACGAAAATATACCGCTAAAGGGAGGTTAATGATTGAGAAGTAAACTCCGTTATTTATGGTCCGATTCCTTTCATTTTTAGTGTACGTTAGAAGCATCTTTCCTTCATACACTGCCCAAGTTTCAATAAGATAGTCCAACAAACAACTGAGATCCAATTCCCTAGATCAAGAGCAAGAGCCTCTCACCAGCATCAAGGAACCTCCCTTGAGGCCTGCTCACATCTGGAAATTTCACTCGCATCTGGAAGCAAAAAATCGACCGAGCGACTGCTCGTATTGGGAAAAACTTTCACGTGGATGCACTCGTAAGTAGAGGTTCCACTGTATAACCCCTTCTCTGAAACTTCTCCTTGATAGCTGCAATAGAACACACAGGCATAACATAAGACACAAAGCCTTCTCTGACATCCCCCATGTCCAACTCAACCTATTCAATAATTCAATACACATAAAAAGCCCTAAGACCTGAAATTCATTGCCTGAAGCACTGTAGAGTCCCCTATCTGCCATATGATTCAGAGATATTGCTAAAAAGCACCTGATCTCCCAAATGAAATTATAACTGCATTACACAATCAAACAAACCAGCTTTCATTCAACTCTGTCAGTGTTCTTACAGTCTTCCTTTAATTACCATAAAAGTTTACTAATACATCTTGTCCCACTGTACAGTGGTACCTTGACTTACGAGTGCCCCAACTTACGAGTTTTCCGAGTCACGAGCCACCGCTTGGTCAATTTTTTTTCCTTCGAGTTGTAAGCCAAAATCTGAGTTACGAGCGAAAAAAAAATATTTACTGAAAATGACATTTGGCAAGAACCCCAGCATAAATGGCACAACGAAAAGTGGTTCTGGGACTTGGTACTTATAAAACAATGCTAGTGTGATGTTTTCATTGGAGGTAATCGAGTAATTATTATCTTTAGTTATTCTACAAAAAAAAAAAAAAAAAAAGTTGCTAAGTTTCTGACATCTGCAAAATATCTTGCCCTTCACTCTCACACAAATCCCAAAATACTATTTGGAATATTTCCAATATTCCGCAAGCCAATTGCAGAACAATCATTTTTTATGATTCCTGTCAATATTATTACATTTACATCAATAATAAATGGTGGGCTTACAATACAATACAATTTTTATTTGTTTGCAAGTTTACATTGAGATTTTGTAGTTACAATAATGAGTTGCAGTGCCAAGAGCCACTATCATGCCACAGCATTATGGCCAGACTAAATTAACCCTTTGGGGGTTTCAGATGTAACAGTATGTCTTACGACCCAGGGTTTTTGACGTACTAGTACGCCTAAATTCTAGCACCCTCAAATCTAGTGAGAGAAAACTGGTAGGCCTACATATGTAAGAATGGGTCCATGTGGTCAGTGTGCGCAGTATAAAAAAAAATCCTGCAGCACACAGTGCGTAATGAGAGAAAAAAAACTTTGACCGTGTTTTTGGATTAAAACAGCAACTTTGCACTGTATTTTCGTATGGTATTTATTGTTGTATTCTAGTTTTCTTGGTCTCATTTTATAGAATGGAAGACATATTACAGAAATTGAGATGATTTTGACTGGTTTTACAATGAAAAGTACCTTGAAATTGAGCTCCAAGTAGCAGAAATGTTCGATTTTTACCAAAGTTCAAAAGTAAACAAATCATGCTAAGCGTCCAATACACGTCAACTGGCGAGTCTAATATTCTTTCACAAGTGCGCTGATGTTATTTATACCATTTCTACACTAATGCAGTAGTCTGCATAACATTAAATCTCATTTTTCTTTTTGTAAGAATAAAAATTCAAAGTGGAAAGCCAAAGAAATAAAAGAGGGGCCTGGGGATGTGACTAACGAACAGAGAACTTGTTGTTTTAGTGCCAGGAATGTCTTTCTTGTTTATTCTGGACCCTATTCGGAAATTGGCATCTTTTGAAATTTGTGTGAAATTGGCAAAACTGCTAAATTCTGACCACTTTATTGGATAGTTGAAATCGGTAAATGGGTGGTTTCTTGTACTCATTTGATAGAAAAAATGGAGTTTTGGTGAAATAGTTATGATTTTTGTCGACCAGTACACTGGAATTGGCCGAAAATAGGGCTCAAAGTGGGCAAAATCGCAGATGCGTAAACATCGTCAAGACCGCTAACTTCGCGAGAGCATAATTCCATAAGTTTTCCATCAAATTTCACACTTTTGGTGTCATTATGATCGGGAAAAGATTCTCTATCTTTTCATAAGAAAAAAAAATTTTTTTTTTTTAATATGGCCAACCCTGAGAACATGTCTCTGAGAGTACCTGTCGACCCCCAAAGGGTTAATGACTTGCAGACTACTTAATACTACAGAAACTGATCACAGTTTGTTTAAGTTGTACATCTTTTTTTATATAAAGCAGACAGTAAGTTAACTCAAGTTACAATCTGGGGATATTGCATTGGGACGATCTGAAAGTATTTTGTAGGTTGTGTATATCAATATTAAATATTTAAGTTATATTATTGGAATATAATATTGAGCGTTGGTGATAGTAGTTTACAGTATGAGAATGCTACAATATGATGTAAGGCAGTATAATTTTGTGCAGGTATTTATACTACAATGTAGTATGTATTATGTATGAACTTTGGGTTTTTAAATTTTGAAGAGTTAAGATTTAGGTAATTGGGAGATCTTTTGGCAAATTTAAGTACTGAGTATTGAATATTTAGTTTAGGGTGAGTAGCTGGTTTTTGAGAAGTCTTAACCCTTTGACTGTCGCAACCCCAAATCCTGAAGTGTCTCCTGGTGTTGCAATATATTTGAAAAAAAAAAAAATTTATTTTTTCTTATGAAATTATAAGAGAATCTTTTCCCGATGATAATGACACCAAAAGTACGGAATTTGGTGGAAAACTTACAGAATTATGCTCTCGTGAAGTTAACGACCTCAGTGACATTTACGCACCAGTGATTTTGCCCACTTGGAACCCTATTTTCAGCCAATTCCATTGTTTCAGTCCACCAAACTCATAGCTATTTCTTTAGAACTCCCTTTGTTCTATCGACTGAAAACAAGAAACGACCCATTTACTGATTTCAACTACCCAATAAAGTGGTCAGAAATTGGGAATTTGACCAATTTCATGCAAATTAAAAAAATGTCAATTTCAAAATAGGGTCCAGAATGAACAATGCAGACATTCTTGGCTCTAAAATAACATTTTCTCTGTTCATCAGTCACATCTCCAGGCCCCTGTTATAATACTCTTGCTTTCTATTTTGAATTTTTATTCACACAAAAAATAGAAGATTTACTGTTATGCAGACTACTGCAATACTGTAATAATTGTATAAATAATGCCAACCCATTTGTGACCGTGTATCAGAATGGCTAGTTGGACATTTGTTGTTTACTATTGAACAACAGCAAAAACCGAACATTTCTGCCACTTTGAGCTCCATTTCAAGATCCTTTCCACAGTAAAACCAACCAAAATCACTTCTGTTTCTATAATATGTTTACCATTCTATTAAATGGGACCAAGAAAACAAGAATACAGCCATTAATACTATACAAAAATACACATCAAAGTCGGCATTTTAATCCAAAAACAGAGATTTTTTTTTCTCATTATGCACTGCATGCTGCAGGATTTTTTTTTATGTAGTGCACACTGATCACACAGACCCATTCTCTCACATGTGGGCCTACCAGCTTTCTCCTGCTTGATTTGAAGCCGCTAGATTTTTTGAGTATACATATATACGTCAAACATATTGGCTCATAAGACGTAGTATATATACTACCAAAACAGTCAAGAGGGTTAAATTGATGATCAGACTGGGTTACTTTAGTATTTACTGGTAATGAGTTCCAAATTTTGGGGCCCTTTATGTGCACAGAGTTCTTACATAGTGTGATGTGGACACAGGGTACATCAGTGATCTGTGTCTTGTGTTATGGTCGTGCATCCTATTAACCCTTTCAGGGTTGGTGCCGTACTAGTACGGCTTGTTCGCCAGGGTTGGTGCCGTACTAGTACGCATAAATTCTAGCGCCTCCAAATCTAGTGAGAGAAAGCTGGTAGGCCTACATATGAAAGAATGGGTCTATGTGGTCAGTGTGCACAGTATAAAAAAAACTCCTGCAACACACACTGCATAATGAGAGAAAAAAAAACTCTGACTGTTTTTGGTTTAACCCTTTAACGGTCCAAACGTATATGTTCACCTGTACAGCGCCCCGAATATTTTGAGAAAAATAAAATAGTTTTTTATATAGGAAAAAAGAGCATGTGCTACCTAGGCATCCCAATTTTTTTCGTATGGCGCACAGAGTGCGCACACCCATTCTCTCATGTCTAGGCGACTCAGGCCTATCGTGCTAATGTTGAATGAATGACAAATGAAACGTATACACCTACCATCCAACTTACGACTGAGCTTGGTTCCGACGAACTGGTCGTAAGTCAAAATGGATGTAAGTCGAACCTTACTACTGAATATCAACGTCACATTTTTTAAATGACTATTTTATTGTTTTATTCTGGTACTTCATTTTTTACATTACTTTTTATGCTGTTAGTACTGTGTTTTATACTGTAAGGTTTAGGATAAACACTGTGTACATCACAAATAGTTATTTATTTACCAGAAATTTGGCATACAAAACACGGTCGTAAGTCGAGCAGGTCGTAAGTAGGATGGTAGGTGTACATATGTTTGGGGAGCTACGTGAGAGAATGTATATATATACGTTAGGACCATTTAACCCTTTCAGGGTCGACAGGCCCTCTCAAGAGACTTGTTCTCAGGGTTGGCCAAATTTCAAAAAAAAAAAAAAAAATTATTTTTTTTCTTATGAAAAGATAGAGAATCTTTTCCCAATCATAATGACACCAAAAGTATGAAATTTGATGGAAAACTTACGGAATTATGCTCTCACGAAGTTAGCGGTCTCGACGATGTTTACGCATCAGCGATTTTACCTACTTTGAGCCCTATTTTCAGCCAATTCCAGTATACTTGTCGACAAAAATCGTAACTATTTCACCAAAACTCCATTTTTCCTATCGAATGAGTACAAGAAACCACCCATTTACCGATTTCAACTATCCAATACAGTGGTCAGAATTTAGCAATTTTGCCAATTTCACATAAATTTCAAAAGATGCCAATTTCCAAACAGGGTCCAGAATAAACAAGAAAGACATTCCTGGCACTAAAGTAACATTTCTTCTGTTCATTAGCCACGTCCCCATGCCCCTCTTACATTCTTTTGCTTTCCACTTTGAATTTTTATTCTCACGAAAAAACAGAAGATTTACTGTTATGCAGACTACTGCATTGGTGTAGAAATGGTATTAATATCAGCGCGCTTGTGAAAAAATATTAGACTCACAAGTTGACGTGTATTGGATGCATAGCATGATTTGTTTACTTTTGAACTTTGGTAAAAATTGAACATTTCTGCTATTTTGAGCTCAATTTCAAGGTACTTTTCTTTGTAAAACCAGTCAAAATCATCTCAATTTCTGTAATATGTCTTCCATTCTATAAAATGAGACCAGGAAAATAGAATACAACAATAAATGCAATACGAAAATACAGTGCAAAATCGCTGTTTTAATCCAAAAACAGTCAATTTTTTTTTTGTTACGCACTGTGTGCTGCAGGATTTATTTTACACAGCACACACTGACCACATAGACCCATTCTTTCATATGTAGGCCTACCAGCTTTCTCTCACTAGATTTGAGGGCGCTAGAATTTAGGCGTACTAGTACGTCAAAAACCCTGGCTCGTAAGCCGTACTAGTATGGTCGAAACCCTAAAAGGGTTAAAACAGCGACTTTACAGTGTATTTTTGTATGCTATTTATGGTTGCATTCTAGTTTTCATGGTCTCATTTTATAGAATGGAAGACATATTACGGAAACCGAGATGATTTTAATTGGTTTCACAAAAAAAGTACCTTGAAATTGAGCTGAAAGTAGCAGAAATGTTCGATTTTTGCCAAAGTTCAAAGGTAAACAAATCATGCCATGCATCCAATACACGTCAATTGGCGAGTCTATTCTTTCACAAGTGCGCTGATATTATTTATACCATTTCTACACAAATGCAGTAGTCTGCATAACAGTAAATCTTCTATTTTTTTGTGAGAATAAAAATTCAAAGTGGAAAGCAAAAGAATGTAAGAGGGGCATGGGGACGTGACTAATGAACAGAGGAAATGTTATTTTAGTGCCAGGAATGTCTGTTTTGTTTATTCTGGACCCAATTTGGAAATTGGCATCTTTTGAAATTTGTGTGAAATTGGCAAAATTGCTAAATTCTGACCACTTTATTGGATAGTTGAAATCGGTAAATGGGTGGATTCTTGAACTCATTCGATAGAAAAAATGGAGTTCTAGCGAAATAGTTATGATTTTTATCGACTGGTACATTGGAATTGGCCGATAATAGGGCTCAAAGTGGACGAAATCGTTCATGTGTAAACATTGTCGAGACTGCTAACTTCGCGGGAGCATAATTCTGTAAGTTTTCCATCAAATGTCATACTTTTGGTGTCATTATGATCAGGAAAAGCTTCTCCATCATTTCATATCAAAAACTAATTTTTTTTTTCCGACCTAGAACAAGTTTAGGAGAGGGCTTGCCGACCCTGAAAGGGTTAAGGTTGGTGAGAAGTTTGAGTGAAAGGTTTACATTTGAGTGTAGTGTTCTATATATGTAATAGGAGCAAGAATAAGTATGGATGTTCTTTACGGTGAGTAGTTTTAGACTTTTGAATATTGGTGGAGTATGCTGTCTGGAGTAGGAATTTGTTATAATTCTGACTGCAGCTTTTTGCTGGGTTATTAGTGGTCTTAGGTGATTTAATGTTGTTGATCCCCATGCACAAATTCCATTGGTGAGATAAAGGTAGATGAGTGAGTGATACAGTGAAAGGAGGGCTGATTGTGGAACATAGTACCGTGTCTTTGATAGTATGCATACTGTCTTAGAGATTTTCTTCTTAATTTTTTGTATATGGGTCTGGAATTTAAGGCTACTGTCAAGGTGGATTCCTAGGAATTTTCCCTCTGAGCATCTTGTGATGGGTGATCTGTTTAGTGCTAAGTGGAACATTCGTGGCTCTGTTTCCAAACTGAATGAAATAGGTTTTGTCAGTACTGAATGTAAGCTTGTTAGTCATCATCCAGGTAGATATTTTCTGCAATTCAGCATTAAGTGTTGGCCAGTATGACTGGGTTTGGGTGAGAGAAGACATATGTTGTGTCATCTGCAAATAATATGGGTTTGAGTAGTTGTGATGCATTCAGTAGGCCATTGATGTAAATGAGAAAGAGGAAGGGGCCAAGGACACTTCCTCGTGGGACCCCAACTGTAATTGGTTGTGTGGAAGAGTTAGCTCCATTTGTGTACACCTATCGGCTTCTGTTACTAAGGTTTACCATAGTGTGTTAATTTAATGTGCAGCAAATCATGGTCAACTGTATCAAAAGCTTTACGTAAATCAATAAAGATTCCCAGAGGGACTTCTTTCTTCTCAAGAGAGGTGTATATTACTTCTAGCATGTGTACAATAGCATCATTTGTGCTCTTATTAGTCCTGAATCCAAACTGAGAGGGGTTGAGTATGTCCTGAGAGATGAGGCAGGAATAGATCTGCTTATGAACTAATTTTTCAAAGATTTTAGAGAGCAGAGGTAAGTTAGATATTGGTCTATAGTTATTCAAGTCTGTTTCATGAAATAAGTCAATAACTTACTTCCCAGATATTCATATATCACTGCACTAGTGATCTAGTGCAGTTAGTCTCTCAAAAACTCTGTTTTCTCTTACCCAGGACCAAAGAACATGTTATAGGAAGGAGCAGTAATAATTTTATATGCTCGGACTGGTCCTGGACACTCGCCATATTATGGCCTATTTTATTCATTCTAGAGTATATGTTTCTATGTTACTTATAGTATTTATTATGTCATATTAGATCAACTCTGATAGATAAATCAGCCGTAGAACTGATATTAGTGTTATACTAATGTATTTTCTCCTGCCTCTGGGGTGTTTTTTGGGGGGCTGCAACGGACTAATGGCATTTCAATTAATTTCAATGAGGAAAATTTATTTGATATACGAGCAAATTGAGTTACGAGCTCGGCCACAGAACGAATTAAACTCATAAGTCAAGGTACCACTATTTTTTATTGTAAGTAACTTCCAGTAGCTTCACCATCTAAATTCAATTACTCCGCAAAACTGAAAATCCTTGTATAAAATTGAAAAAATAAATAAGTCATACTTTTGAAATTGTACCATGTGTTCATTAGGTACCTCTGTTATTCTACATATGACTGTACTTGAGCTGCACAAGAAATCCTACTTAATAGTCTGTCTAGATCTAAGTTAACATTTAAGAATTAGGATTAGTTTGAGAAAACTGCATTGCTCACTAGTGGCTTTCTTTGCCTACCAATGATTTTATTACATGTCAACTACATTATCTGTACACATAAAGCAATAAAAATTGTATTGTAGTGTATGATGAAGCCTATGCTACTGTACCATTCCACCAACCCAAAGACCCTTAAATTTACGCAAAAATAGGAGAGGTTGCCAGTATTCTGAAGGGCCTAGTTCAACAAAACAATGTTTTAGGCTTGGTTTCACAACAGCTTTACTCCTGTGGAGGAGAAAAATTTCCCCATAGGCTACCTCAAAGCCATAGTACTATGGCATGGACCTCAAAAGGGTTAAGGATTACAGGTTGGTTTATGATTCCAGATAATGAAGATTCTAGCATATTAACATTTTGAACACATTCAATATATTTAAGAACTGTGAGGATTACAGATAATGAGAATAAGAGTACACATACAGTGGGCCCCCGACTTACGCTGTCCTCAACCTACGCTAAAACCGACTTACGATGCTTGTCAGCGTAAAAATTTGACCCCGACCTATGTTGAAAAACTTGACTTGCATCATTCGTCCAGAACGCAGATGTCTGGTCCATCTGGCCTGAGTGCCTCAGCTGAGCTAGTGTGACATTGTTTATAAGCCACCATGGGCCCAAAGAAAACTTCTAGTGCCAACCCTGTGGTAAAACGGGTGAGAAATACTATCGAAATACATACTATCGTACCACAGTCAGCTGCTGCTGCACCACAGTCAGCTGTACTACTCAAAGATGTGGAGAGACTGTGATTGGTGTGGCTTATCGAGAATACCGAGAGAGAAATAATTAACCCCAGAGGGTTAGCCACCCAGGATAACCCAAGAAAGTCAGTGTGTCATCGAGGACTGTAACTTATTTCCATTGGGGTTCTTAATCTTGTCCCCCAGGATGCAACCCAAACCAGTCGACTAACACCCAGGTGAACAGGAAAAAATGCTTGGAACTAGTGCTCATATTGGTAAATTTAAGGCCAGCAAAGGTTGGTTCGAGAGATTTAAGAATCGTAGTGGCATACACAGTGTGATAAGGCCTGTTCTGGAAGAAAATGCCAAACAGGACCTACATTAGTCAGGAGGAAAAGGTACTCCCAGAACACAGTGTCTCATCACTCATCACTACATCTTTCAATAAGTTCATTTATTTATTCTTTATTTAGTATACTAGTACATGCACAATATATATTCTGCATGTATCCTTTTTTTTGTGTGTAGGAAAATGTACATTTCATGGGGTAAAAAAAAAATTTCACACATTTGGGTGTCCTGAATGGATTAATTTGATTTCCATTATTTCTTATGGGGAAAATTAATTTGACTTACGATAATTTCGTCTTATGATGTGCTCTCAGGAACGGATTAATATCGTAAGTCGGGGATCCACTGTATATTGTATTCCATGTGCTTGTAGCAATAAGAATACATGTATACAATTTTATCATATTTAGCTATTGTTGGGATATTTTAGTTTAAGTTTTTTTTACAGTAGTTTCGAAAATGCTGGCAGAGAGATGCAGGCTCTGAAGATTTCTGTCAGGGAGTTCCAGATTTTGGGTCCTTTTATGCACACCAAGTTTTTACAAAGATTAAGCCAGATTCGGGACATGGCATATACACTTTTGCGCCTAGTATTATTTCTATGGGTTCTGTTACAACGATCTTGTCTTGTCTAGTACTTGCCTGGTCAACCAGGCTTTAGCTGCTGGTGGCCCAGTGGCCCACAAATCTTATCATGGCCTGATTGATCTGTGGCCCACTGGCCCACATATCATGGCCTGATTGATCTGGCACTTGGTGGAAATACTTGTGCAGTTTTCTCAAAGTTTTCTACACTTGTCCCAGCAGTGTTTCTGATATCTTCTGTTAAGATGTTGAACACTAGATCTAGGGCCACAGATATTGATACAATGTTCTCTTGTTGTGCCCGCTATGGAACCCTTACACCCTTCACTGTGTAAGGGCACCATAGTGCACCATCTTGCATTTCCACCCAAATGGCTTGCACCAAAATGTTATGACAGTTTGCAGATTTGGGACCAGACCCTCAAGTACCTTCTACTTCTATATTATCAACAATCTTTCTCCCATCCACTCCAACAACAACATATTTTATCTGATTATGACTTTGCTAACTCCACATTTCTTAACCCTTTGAGGGTTTTCGTCGTACTAGTACGTCTTACGCGTAGGGGTTTTTGACGTACTACTACTCATAAATTCTAGCGACCTCAAATCTAGTGGGAGAAAGCTGGTAGGCCTTCATATGAAAGAATGGGTCTATGTGGTCAGTGTGCACAGTCTAAAAAAAATCCTGCAGCACACAGTGCATAATGAGAAAAAAAAAACTTTTTCCATTTTTTTTTAATAAATCAGCGACTTTGCAGTGTATTTTCGTATGGTATTTATTGTTGTATTCTAGTTTTCTTGGTCTCATTTTATAGAATGGAAGACATATTACTGAAATTGAGATGATTTTGACTGGTTTTACAATGAAAGGTGCCTTGAAATTGAGCTCAAAGTAGCAGAAATGTTCGATTTTTACCAAACTTCAAAAGTAAACAAATCGTGCCAAGCGTGCAGTACACGTCAACTGGTGAGTCTAATATTCTTTCACAAGTGCACCAATAATATTTATACCATTTTTTACACTAATGCAGTAGTCTGCATAACAGTAAATCTTATATTTTTTGTGAGAATAAAAATTCAAAGTGGAAAGCAAAAGAATATAAGAGGGGCCTTGAGACGTGACTAATGACTAGAGGAAATGTCATTTTAGTGCCAGGAATGTCTTTCTTGTTTATTCTGGACCCTATTCCGAAATTGGCATCTTTTGAAATTTGTGTGAAATTGGCAAAATTGCTAAATTCTGACCACTGTACTGGATAGTTGAATTTATAAATGGGTGGTTTCTTGCACCCATTCGATAGAAAAAATGGAGTTCTAGCGAAATACTCATGTTTTTTGTCGACTAGTACAGTGAAATTGGCCGAAAATGGGGCTCAAAGTGGGCAAAATCGCCGATCCGTAAACATCGCCGAGACCGCTAACTTTGCGAGAGCATAATTCCGTAAGCTTTCTATCAAATTTCAAACTTTTGGTGTCGTTATGATCGGGAAAAGATTCTCTATCTTTTCATAAGAGAAAATAATTTTTTTTTTTTTTAAATTTGGCCGACCCTGAGAACGAGTTTCGGAGAGGGCCTGTCGACCCTCAAAGGGTTAATAAATATTTACTGAATGCCTCCATTTTCCTCTAACCAGGTCCATGACACTCAACTGAAAATGAACCATAGGATTTTGTTCAAAATACACTCATTGAAATTCCCATGCTGGACATATATAAGAATCTATCTGCAGCTTTACTAGTGGAACTTTATTGCTCTTCTGACTCAGAATAAATTACTCTGAGTTACCACAAGAAGTAATGGCATACTTTACCTCATCCATCTATCATGCCCTTGATCAGTTTAGAATTTTCCTGCTAACAAAGCCTGACCCTGGGCCAGGCTTACCTTTGATGAATTCCAACGCCGCTAGGCATGTCTGGTGCTTATCTGGCAAACCAGGCTGTTATGACTGGTAGCCTGCTGACCCACAAATCCATCACATATCCATCACTAGACGAGCCTGGCCCATGGCCAGGATCCGAGAGTAGTAAGACTCTCGAAACTCGTCAAAGGTGATTCAGTACTTGGCAAAGGAAACTGCCTGGTTTCCACTTTAAAACTTTTACACTTGTTCCAGCAGTGTTTTTGATGTCTTCTTGGAAAATGTTAAAAAGTCTAAGACCATGGATACAGATACAATGTACTCTTAGTGTGCCCACAGTTCCCATGCCATTCACTGGATTTATTCTACACATTCTCTCATATCTATCCCTTCAGTGTATTGACATCCAGACTACTCGACATTTATAGAGGATGTGGCACAGCATGCAGAAGCCACAATTAAGCTGATATTGTTCTTGTAGCTGATATTCATATTGTTATTGTTAAGTATAGTCATACCCCACCCTACATCACAAAATGGCTCCAAGAACTGTGATGTAACCCATTTTTTAAGTAAACTGGACAAAATGCCTTAACCCTTTGACTGTCGCAACCCCCAATCCTGAGGTGTCTCCTGGTGTCACAGAATTTCAAAAAAAAAAAAAAATTCTTATGAAATAATAGAGAATTTTTTCCCGATTGGAAAGACACCAAAAAAAACGAAATTTGATGGAAAACTGACGGAATTACGCTCTCGCGAAGTTAGCGACCTCGGCGATATTTACAAATTGGCGATTTTGCCCACTTTGAGCCCTATTTTCGGCTAATTCCATTATTCCAGTCAACCAAACTCATAGCTATTTCTTCAGAACTCCATTTTTTCCATCGATTGAGTACAAGAAACTGCCCATTTACCGATTTCAACTACCCAATAACATGGTCAGAAATTTGCAATTTGGCCAATTTCACGAAAATTAAAATATATGACAATTTCAAAATAAGGACCAGAATGAACAATGCAGACATTCCTGGCTCTAAAATAACATTTTCTTCGTTCATCAGTCATGTCTCCAGGCCCCTGTGATATTACTCTTGCTTTTTATTTTGAAATTTTATTCAAACAAAAAATAGAAGATTTACTGTTATGCAGACTACTGCAATACTGTAATAATTCTAAAAATTACATCAACCCATTCATGACTGCATATTAGAATGGCTATTTGGACATTTATTGGACAATGGCATCATTTGTTTACTTTTGAACATCGGCAAAAATCAAACATTTCCTGTACTTTGTGCTCCATTTCCAGGTTCTTTTTATAGTAAAATTAATCAAAATCACCTCTATTTCTATAACATAGTTTCCATTCTATCAAATGAGACCAAGAAAACGAGAATACAACCACAACTATACGAAAATAGACCACAAAGTCGGCATTTTAATAAAAAAAAAACGGAGTTTTTTTTTCTCATTATGCACTGCGTGCTCCAGGATTTTTTTTTATATGGTGCACACTGACCACACAGACCCATTCTCTCACATGTGGGCCTACCAGCTTTCTCCTGCCTGATTTGAAGCCGCTAGAATTTATGAGTATATATACGTCAAACACTGTACCTCGTAAACGTATATATACGGCCGCAACAGTCAAAGGGTTAAGAATGCCTTAAAATAAATAAAAACACTGTAAAAGTAGTATAAATACCTCGGGAAAGAATACAACTAGTGCCAAACCTTAACCCTTTCAGGGTCCAAGGCCCAAATCTGGAGTCACGCACCAGTGTCCAAGAATTTTCAAAAAAAAAATTTGTTATTTTTTCTTATGAAATCGTAGAGAATCTTTTTGTGAAGGTAATAAAACAAAAAGTACGAAATTTGGTGGAAAATTGACGAAATTATGCCCTCGCGAATTTTGATGTGTCAGCGATATTTACGAATCGGCGATTTTGCCGACTTTGACTCCGATTTTAGGCCAATTACATTATTCCAATCAACCAAATTCTTAGCTATTTCACTAGTATTACTTCTATTCTATCGATTGAGCACAAGAAATCGCCAAGTCAACTGTTTCAACTACAAAATAAAGTGATCGGAAATTGTTAATTTGGCCAATTTAACACAAAGTTCAAAATATTCCAATTTCAAAATAGGGTCCAGAATGAACAATGTAGGCATTCCTGGCACTAAACTAACATTTCCTCTGTTCATTAGTTATGTTTTGAGGCTTTACAAATAAATTCCATTTTGATTTTTTATTCACATAATGAATTTTTATTCACACCAAAAAATAGAAGATTTACTGTTATGCAATACTGTAATAATTGTATAAATATCATCACCATATTTGTGAATGTATATTAGACCCACCAGCTGACGTGTATTAGACGTTTGAGGTCGTTTGTTTACTCCTGAATATCGGCAAAAATTTAACATTTCCGCTACTTTGAGCTCAGTTTCAAGCCATTTCCAATGCTAAAACCAATCAAAATCATCTCTATTTCTGTAATATGTCTTCCATTCTATCAAATGAGACCAAGAAATCGCAAATACAACTATAAAAAACATACGAAAAAACACTGCAAAGTTGCTGTTTTAATCGAAAAATCATGATTTCATTTTTTTTCTCTCATTATACACAGTGTGCTGCAGGATCTGTTTTATGTGGTGCACACATACCACATAGATGTATTCTCTCATATCTAGGCCCAAATGTACCACTCACAGTTTATCAGAGTGAGCTGAGCTCATGGCGTAGATCTACGGTTTGGACCCTGAACGTAAAGCCGTAGATCTACGGGACGGACCCTGAAAGGGTTAAAAAACACATTTTAGTCCTATTTTATAAAGAATAGTGAACACGATTAACCCTTTCAGGGTTTCCGACGTACTAGTACGGCTTACATGCCAGGGTTACTGACGTACAGTGGACCCCCGCATACCGTTGGCCTTACATAACGTTAAATCCGCATACCGATACATTTTATTGTTAAGATTTCGCCTCGCATACCGCTAAAAACCCGCTCAATGCTGTTCGTCCGAGACGCGTCCAATGTGCGGCCTGAGCCAGCCTCACATGTTCCGCCGGTGGCATTGTTTACCAGCCAGCCTCCGCGGTAACATCCAAGCATACAATCGGAACATTTCGTGTTATTACAGTGTTTTTGGTGATTTCATCTGCAAAATAAGTGACCATGGGCCCGAAGAAAGCCTCTAGTGCTAACCCAGTGGTAAAAAGGGTGAGAAATACTATCATACCAGTCAGCTGCTGCTGCACCACGGTCAGCTGTTGCTTGACCAGTCAGCTGTTGCTGGATCAGTCAGCTGCTGTTGCACCTCGATCAGCTGTTGCTGGACCAGTCAGCTGTTGCTGGATCAGTCAGCTGCTGCTGCACCACGATCAGCTGTTGTTGGACCAGTCAGCTGTTGCTGAATCAGTCAGCTGCTGCTGCACCACAATCAGCTGTTGCTGGACCAGTCAGCTGTTGCTGGATCAGTCAGCTGCTGCTGCACCACGATCAGCTGTTGCTGGACCAGTCAGCTGTTGCTGGATCAGTCAGCTGCTGCTGCACCACGATCAGCTGTTGCTGGATCAGTCAGCTGCTGCTGCACCACGATCAGCTGTTGCTGGACCAGTCAGCTGTTGCTGGATCAGTTAGCTGCTGCTGCTGCACCACGATCAGCTGTTGCTGGACCAGTCAGCTGTTGCTGGATCAGTCAGCTGTTGCTGGATCAGTCAGCTGTTGCTGGACCAGTCAGCTGTTGCTGGATCAGTCAGCTGTTGCTGGACCAGTCAGCTGTTGCTGGATCAGTCAGCTGTTGCTGGATCAGTCAGCTGTTGCTGGATCAGTCAGCTGTTGCTGGACCAGTCAGCTGTTGCTGGACCAGTCAGCTGTTGCTGGACCAGTCAGCTGTTGCTGGACCAGTCAGCTGTTGCTGGATCAGTCAGCTGTTGCTGGACCAGTCAGCTGTTGCTGGACCAGTCAGCTGTTGCTGGACCAGTCAGCTGTTGCTGGATCAGTCAGCTGTTGCTGGACCAGTCAGCTGTTGCTGGATCAGTCAGCTGTTGCTGGACCAGTCAGCTGTTGCTGGACCAGTCAGCTGTTGCTGGATCAGTCAGCTGCTGCTGCACCACAGTCAGCTGCTGTTGCACCATCAGCTGTTTCTGAACATGACTCGTCCCGAACCTGTCCGTCCAGCCTGAGCGCCTGCCTTGCCGTCATTGTTTACAAGCCAGGGTGGCTGGTTGCATGCATACATTCGATACATTTTGTATTATTCCATTATTTATAGTGCTTTTAACTGCTAAATAAGCCACCATGGGCCCAAAGAAAGCTTCTAGTGCCAACCTTGTGGTAAAAAGGGTGATAAATACTATCGTACCACGGTCAGCTGATAAATTGGACCAGTCAGCTGTTGCTGCACCACAGCTGCAGCTGCATCATGGTCAGCTGTTGCTGCACCCAGCTGCTGCTGCACCATGGTCAGCTGCACCACAGCTGTTGTTGTTGCTGCACCACCATCAGCTGTATTACTCGAAGATGTGGAGTGTGTGTTGTTGGTGTGGCTTAACGTGAAACAATTACCAAGAAACAATTAACCCCAGAGGGTTAGCCACCCAGGATAACCCAAGAAAGTCAGTGCATCATCGAGGACTCTAACTTATTTCCATTGGGGTCCTTAATGTTGTCCCCCAGGATGCAACCCACACCAGTCGATTAACACCCAGGTGAACAGGGAAAAATGCCTGGAACTAGTGCTCATATTGGTGAATTTAAAGCCAGCAAAGGTTGGTTTGAGAGATTTAAGAATCGTAGTGGCATACACAGTGTGATAAGGCCTGTTCTGGAAGAAAATGCCAAACAGGACCTACAGTACTCAGGAGGAAAAGGCACTCCCAGGACACAGTGTCTCATCAGTCATTGCTGCATCTTCAATAAAGGTAAGTGTCATTTATTCTTTATTTAGTAGAGTAGTACATGCACAATATATACTGTGCATGTACTACTCTACTATTGTGCATGTATCCTTCTCTTTGTGTGTAGGAAAATGTATATTTCATGTGGTAAATTTTTTTTTTTCATACTTTTGGGAGTCTTGCACGGATTAATTTGATTTCCATTATTTCTTATGGGGAAAATTCATTTGCATAACGATAATTTCGCATAACAATGAGCTCTCATGAACGGATTAATATCGTTATGCGGGGGTCCACTGTACTAGTACGCGTAAATTCTAGCGCCTTCAAATCAAGCAGGAAAAGGCTGGTAGGCCTAGATGCGAGAGAATGGGTGTGTGGGGTCAGTGTGCGCTGTAGAAAAAAATCTGGGACCCAGTGGCGCATTGTGGGAACACCATTTTAGTACACCTTGCTCACCATGCCTCGTGATAAGAAACTCCTCACTCCTCGGCGAATTGGGACACTTTTGTTCCCCAGTGACAGTTCTAATACAGATGGAAGTGCCAGTGAAGATGAATTTCAAGGTTTTGATGAGGTTGTAACCAAAACTAATGACCATAATACCGATAATAGTGAGGAAACCCCAGACGACCCTCAGCCTTCCACCTCTGCTGCTGGGCTGTCTTGTTCACTTTCAAGAACGAAAGAGGAAACTCCTATTTTCCCATATCCCAGACTCAGATGTGAGCACTGGTGATGATAGTGATAGTGAATATGAACTACAAGCTCTTGAAAACAATTTCAGTAGCAATAGTGAAGTGGAATATTCTCCAGTGAAGCATCGGTATATACGACAGTATATGCGCTCTGGTAGGGTGCCATATGCTATTCCAAGGAGAAGGAGTACATCTCGGAGTACATCCCGTGGCTGTACAGCAGGCAGGAACAGGTAGTGAAAATGAAGATGATAGTGTTGCAATTGGGATGGAAAATGTGCATGGTGGTGGTAGTGGTGGTGCCGGCCGTGAGGCACCAGCAGTGGGCCATGCTGCCACCCACACCGCTGCCTCAGCTGATCTACAACAAAGGCCACCATTCCCCACCCACCCACCCACTGCTTCAGCCTCCACAACCACAACCTCCACAACCACAACCACCTGTCTATATCCAGTACCCACCAGCAGACCGCACCTGGGACTGGCAGGAAGCTGGCAATTTTGTTCCAAATCCCCATAAGTTTGATGAAAGTCAAAGTGGAATACGGTCATCTTGAACACTTGGGAACAATGCCACCGAACTGGAATGTTTCGAGTTATTCTTAGACGAACCCCTGATGGAAATTATTGTCAGGGAAAGCAACACATACTTCGATTACACCATGGAAGGAGACAACTGTGACTGAGATGTATCTTTTCTTTGCCACAATAATGCTTATGCCACATGTGTATAAGCAGTGTCAAATCATACTGGTTAACAGACCGTCTGATTGCAACCCCAGGATTTAGTGATATAATGCGAGTGAATCGATTTGTGCTACTATTATGTATGCTACACGTCTCAGACAAAACCAGGCCTGACAGAAACGACAGGTTATACAATATTAGGAATGTGTGTGTATATGAAAGAGAAATTCAATATGTATTTTTATCCTTTCAGGAAGCTTGTTATTGATGAGTCTTTGATTCTGTTCAAAGGAAGACTGTCATTCAAGCAGTATACATCAAGCAAGAGGAAATGCTTTGGTATAAACTTATTTGTGCTTTGTGACTGCTACAGTGGTCTTGTATTGGATATTATTGTGTACACTGAAACTTATACATTGCAAAATACCAGGAAGTTATTGGGCATCTCTGGTGATGTGGTTAGAACAATGATGGAACCATATACAAAAATAACCCACACATAAAAGAGAGAAGCTTACGACGACGTTTCGGCCCGACTTGGACCATTTACAAAGTCACACTAACCAGAAGTGGAGCAGGACGGCTATATATAGGCAGGAAGAGGTGGTGGTGGTAGTAGTAGTAGTACAAGAATGGTTTATAATACCGACAACATGAAATTAAGACACGCGCAACACCCGGGCATCCCTATCGTAGACGTTTCGCCATCCAGCCAGCCACTGGATGGTGAAACGTCCACAACAAAGACAATCAGACACCGCACATGTGTCTTAATTTCATCATAGTAGTAGTAGTAGTAGTGGTGGTAGTGTAGAAGTGAGTAATAAGGAGGACGAGCCAGTCAAATACAAAGGAAGGGGAGCACTGCAAGAGAGCTAGGTGCCCACAGAGGGAGAGCAAGCGCACAGAGGTGCGTGAAAGGGGAACTGGTGAAATAAATGAAGAAGGAACAGAAACACGAGACAGAGGAGAGAAAGACAACCCAGAGGAGAAAAAGGAAAGAGGAAACGGGAAGAGGGAGAAGAAGAAAAAGAAAAAGAAAAAATGAGGAGTCAGGTTAAGTTACGGGTGTTCTGAAGTTTGGAGCATTTTACAATGTAGTGGGAGAGGAAGGCATCTACAGAGACGAAGCCAGGGCTAAGATTCATACAAGGAAAGTTGTGTATTAGAGAGGATTCAACTAGACGGCGACTGTTCGAGTTGGAAGTAGGGAAGACAGTTTTAGCAGAAGACCAGTCAATAGGATGGCTATGATCTCTGACGAGACAGAAAAGAGCATTGTTAGTGTTAGTGTCCTCCCTCTACAGATATTCCTGGTATCTACTCTATTTCTTGCTCCTCCTGTCCTCTTCAATACTTCAGAGAAACTGGTCGATCTCTTTCTGACAGACTTAGGGAGCACAAAAATAATGTTAGGCTTGCCGACACTAACAATGCTCTTTTCTGTCACATCAGAGATCATAGCCATCCTATTGACTGGTCTTCTGCTAAAACTGTCTTCCCTACTTCCAACTCGAACAGTCGCCGTCTAGTTGAATCCTCTCTAATACACAACTTTCCTTGTATGAATCTTAGCCCTGGCTTCGTCTCTGTAGACGCCTTCCTCTCCCACTACATTGTAAAATGCTCCAAACTTCAGAACACCCGTGACTTAACCTGACTCCTCATTTTTTCTTTTTCTTCTTCTTCTTCTCCCTCTTCCCCTTTCCTCTTTCCCTTTTCTCCTCTGGGTTGTCTTTCTCTCCTCTGTCTCGTGTTTCTGTTCCTTCTTCATTTATTTCACCAGTTCCCCTTTCACGCACCTCTGTGCGCTTGCTCTCCCTCTGTGGGCACCTAGTTCTCTTGCAGTGCTCCCCTTCCTTTGTATTTGACTGGCTCGTCCTCCTTATTCCCCACTTCTACCACTACCACTACTACTACCTCTTCTACTACTACTACTCTGATGAAATTAAGACACATGTGAAGCGTCTGGTTGTCTTCGTTGTGGACGTTTCGCCATCCAGTGGCTGGCTGGATGGCGAAACGTCTACGATAGGGATGCCCGGGTGTTGCGCGTGTGTCTTAATTTCATCTTGTCGGTATTATATACCATTCTTGTACTACTACTACTACTACTACCACCACCTCTTCCTGCCTATATATAGCCGTCCTGCTCCACTTCTGGTTAGTGTGACTTTGTAAATGGTCCAAGTCGGACTGAAACGTCGTCATAAGCTTCTCTCTTTTATGTGCGGGTTATTTGTGTATCGTTCCAGTCACGGTATTGTGCCTTTTTTTGTTATTTATGGAACCATATCTTGGTAAGGGGCATATATTATATACTGATAACTGGTACACAAGCCCCTCACTCAGTGATTTTTTGAGAGTGAACATGACAGATGTGTGGGGCACAGTGCATGCAAATCGTAAGCATATGCCCAGGTTTGATGCTGGCACTCACAGAGGTGAGGTGCAGGCGTTTGATGCCAATGACATCATCGCATTTCGGTGACATGACAAATGAGATGTCACACTGTTGTCATCAGTTCACCCTAACGAAATGACAAACACTGGCAGGCAGAATAGAGAGACCAATGAACCCATTATAAAACCTGCAGCTGTGATTGATTACACCTTCAATATGCAGTCAGTGGACAAATGTGACATGCAGATTGTTTGCTGATTGTGTTCGCAAGAGTTATAAGCGGTACATAAAACTCTTTTTCCATCTTCTGGACACTTCTATGCTCAATGCTTATAATATAAGATGAGGACCAGAAACAAACCACCATATGGCAAATTATGTTTGTCTGTTATCAGACAAATAGTATTCAAGTACCAAGGATCAACACCTGAAATAGAAAACCGCCCACTAAATTATCAACAACTACTTTCTCGTCTGAAGCATGGTGATCACTTCCTAATACAACTGCCTGCTACTGCTTTCAAGAAAAAGGCTCAGAAAAGGTGTTATGTCTGTGCACATACAAAAAAAAAAAAAATGCCCACAACAACGCAGACACTCGTTTTATGCGAGGAGTGTAAAACACCACTGTGCATAACACCATGTTTCAAAGAGTTCCACAGGCTGCAGAACTTCTAAAAACATGTTCTGTGACTGTATATGTGTATATAAAATATACAAAAATAGTACAGGTCCTCCATCACAAATCCAGCATCATTGGGACCTGTAGTGTGCCGAATTACTGAGTTTGCCGAATTACACAGTGGTTAGATTAGAATACACTTAATAAAATTAACCAACTTGACTTACACAGTTCATAGAACATCGGCAAAAATCGAACATTTCCGCTACTTTGAGCTCAATTTCAAAGTACTTTTCCTTATGAAAGCAATCAAAATCATGTCTATTTCTGTAATATATCTTCCATTCTATCAAATGAGTCCAGAAAATGAGAATACAACCATAAAACCATACGAAAATATACTGCAAAGAGGCGGCTAATGGCTGAGAAGTGAACTCCCTTATTTATCGTCCGTCTTTTTTACTTTTGTTGTACGTTAAGCATCTTTCCATCATACATTGCCCAAGTTTCAATGAGATAGCCCAACAAACAACCGAGAAAAAAAAATATTTACCAAAAATCATATATGGCAAGCCCAAGCTAGGTACTGGAAATAAGTCACTTTGTCTGACTTTTCTGGGTTATCCTAGGTTCTCTATACATACACTCCTATGTATGAAAATCTATGTAACTGTATTTGTGTATACCTGAATAAACTTATTTATTTCTAGTCTGTCAACTGAGTACAAGAAACTGGCCATTCACTTATTTCAACTCAGAAATTGGCAATTTGGCCGATTTCACACAAATTTCAACAGATGCCAATTTTAAAATAGGGTCCAGAATAAACAATGCAGACATTCCTGGCACTAAAATAACATTTTCTCTGTTCATTAGTCACGGCTACAGGCCCCTCTTATATTACTCTTGCTTACCATTTGGAATTTTTATTCACAAAAAATAGAAGATTTACTGTTATGCAGACTACTGCATTATTGTAATAATTGTATAAATAATGTCAATCCATTCTTGACTCCGTATTGGAATTTAGACTGGCAGGCGGACAGGTATTGGACGGTGACATCACTTGTTTACTCTTGAGCTTCGCTAAAGAATAGAACATTTTCGATACCGTGAGCACAATTTCAAGGTACTTTTCGTCATGAAAGCAATCAAAATTATATCTACTTCTGTAATATATCTTTCATTCTATCAAATGAGACCGAAAAAATGAGATTATAACCACAACAACCATACAAAAATATACCGCTAAGCGGCCGCTAATGGCTGAGAAGTGAACTCCACTATTTTTGGTCTGATTTCTTTCATTTTTGGTGTACGTGAAGAAGTATCTTTCCATCATACATTGCCCAAGTTTGAATAAGATAACCCAACAAACAACTGAGATAATAATAATATAATAATAATAATAATATCTTTATTTACTACACGTACATGTACAAGGTATACAGGCCTAGCTGACATCAGTGACATACTACTGTATAGAAAGGCACTTGTTATGCTGAGTATTTCAAGAAAATTAGGTCAGTGTCCCAGGATAACACCCACACCAGTCGACTAACACCCAGGTACCCATTTACTGATGGGTAAACATAGACAACAGGTGTAAAGAAACACGCCTAATGTTTCTACCCTGGCTGGGAATCGAATATTTACCAAAAATCATATATGGCTAACCCAAGCCAGGTACTAAAAATAAGCCACGTTGACCTTTTTGGGGTTATCCTAGGTTCTCTACACACATGCTGCTATGTGTGATAATCTATAGAGAGAAAATAACTTTTTTGTTTCACGTTTATGGTGGAGTACGAGTGTATATCATTGTTAGCCCCATGCTATACTCTGTTTTCTCTAATATATGCCACCAAGACAAGGATAGGAGAATGGTATTTGTTTACCATATCCTCTTCATACCTCTGTCGAACTGCTCGGTGTTATGCCAAATATTATTCATTCTGGAGTATTTAACATGTTTTATGTTATTTATATCGTTTCTTATGTCATATTAGATCAATTGTGATAGGCAAATAAGCTGTAGTGTTGACATTAGCATAATAATAAAGCATATTCTCCTGTATCATGATACTGAGCTCATGACAACCGACAGTGGCTTCAAAGCCACCTTATCTTTAATTGACAATGTACTGTGTAGGTGCTTTACATAATGAGAAGCATTTCTTTTATTCGTTGGAACCATGGCAAGGGCTAAAAGTAAGCAGGTTAAAACAACAAATGGAGAAAAAGAAATTGGAATGACTTATGCACCACCAAACAGTACCAGCAGGTTGGTGTGGCGACCCTGGAAATTTGAAATTATGCTAGCCAAAATTAGTGCCGAATAACTGATTGCCGGATTTGTGATGGCGGACCTATAATAAACATTTCATATCGTTTGTTTGTGTAGTAAATAAAGAGAGAAAACTTACAAAATAGTGCTCATATTGGTCTCACAGGCCATAAAAGTTACTTGAAAAAAAAAAAAATAGAAAAAAATTAGAAAAAAAAAAGAAAGAAAATACCAGGTGACTGGCAGTCGGCGATGATGCCAAATGCGGTTCATTTTCTGTCAACTTCATGCCTCCATATCTCAATAAGTATTGATGGCAAAAAAAAAAATTTAGCCTATAATGTTTAGAAAAAAATAATTTCATAAGAATTTTTTTTTTTTTGAAAATTTCTCGACCCTGAGAACGAGTCTGGGAGAGGGCCTGTCGACTCTGAAAGGGTTAAAAAAATTATTACATAGGTGACATTGATGAGTGACAGTCAGAAGTAATCACGTTCGCTGAACTAAAATTAGTCTAGAAAAGTGACGTAAAGGCGAATATGACGAGGGCCGAAATGACTTAAAGCTGAGCATAACTGTATGCATTAAAGTATTATTGGATACTTAAAACTGTACTACTCTCCACTTTACTATGTCACTTTTTGTACACTGAAAAAACTGTCTAGTTTATGCATTAGGATTAGTCTGCCCAAAATGCACCACATGCTAGTAATTTTCTTTTGTGCTTAACCCTTTCACTGTCACAACCCCTACTCGCAAACTTGCTCCCAGGGCTGAAGAATTTAAAAAAAAAAAAAATCTCATGAAATGTTAGAGAACCTTTTTCCAAAGGTAATGAAACCAAAAGTACAAAATTTTATGGAAAACTTACGGAATTACGCTCTCACAAAGTTAGTCGTCTTGGCAATATTTAACCCTTTGACTGTTTTGGTAATATATATACGTCTTACAAGCCACCGTTTTTGATGTATACATACTCATAAATTCTAGCGGCTTCAAATCAAGCAGGAGAAAGCTGGTAGGCCCACATGTGAGAAAGAATGGGTCTGTGTGGTCAGTGTGCACCATATAAAAAAAAAAAAACCTGCAGCACGCAGTGCATGAGAAACAAAAAACTCCAACTATTTTTTTAATTAAAATGCCGACTTTGTGGTCTATTTTCGTATAGTATTTATTGTTGTATTCTCATTTTCTTGGGCTCATTTGATAGAATGGAAAACATATTATAGAAATAGAGGTGATTTTGCTTGGTTTTACTATGAAAAGAACCTTGAAATGGAGCTCAAAATAGGGGAAATGTTTGATTTTTGCCGAAGTTCGTAAGTAAACAAATGATGTCATTTTCCAGTAAATGTCTAAGTAGCCATTCTAATATGCAATCATGAATGGGTTGACATTATTTATACAATTATTACAATATTTCAGTAGTCTGTATAACAGTAAATCTTCTATTTTTTGAGTAAAAATTCAAAATAAAAAGCAAGAGTAATATCAGAGGGGTCTGGAGATGTGACTGATGAACAAAGAAAATGTTTTTTGAGAGCCAGGAATGTCTGCATTGTTCATTTTGGACCCTATTTTGAAATTGTCATTTTTTTCATGAAATTGGCCAAATTGCAAATTTCTGACCACGTTATTGGGTAGTTGAAATCGGTAAATGGGCAGTTTCTTGTACTCAATCAGGGCAGTAGGTCTGTTTCAGTGTTCCTTCTTTCTTATGATCTTATGATTGAAAAAATGGAGTTCTAAAGAAATAGCTTTGAGTTTGGTCGACTGGAACAATGGAATTAGCCGAAAATAGGGCTCAAATTGGGCGAAACCGCCGATTCGTAAATATTGCCGAGGTCGCTAACTTCGTGAGAGCGTAATTCCATCAGTTTTCCATCAAATTTCATTCTTTTGGTGTCATTACCATCGGGAAAAGATTCTCTATCATTTCATAAGGTTTTTTTTTTGTGGGGGGGGGGGGGGGATGACCCCAGGAGACACCACAGGATTTAGGGTTGCAATAGTCAAGGGGTTAAGTAACAGCAATTTTGGCCACTTTCAGCCCTATTTTGGGCCAATTCCATTGTTCCAGTTAACCAAACTCTTAGCTAATGCACTAGTATTTTTTTGTTCTATTGACTAAGTACAGTAGGGCCCCACTTATATGGCGGGTTAGGTTCCAGGCTGTCGCCGGAAAGCAGACATCGCCGGAAGGCAGAACTCCATTTTTTTCCATTTATAAATGCATATAAATGCCAGACAACAAGTTTACACTAGATTATATTAAGTTACTAATAGAACTAGGCATTAAAAACACACAAAGTAAAATACAGCCACAGTAAATTCATTACTTATCTTAAAGTATTTGTAATCTTAATGTAGGGAGAGAGGTGAGTAGTACTTATTTGTAGGAAGTCAGGTGCAGGTAGCCCAGGTGTAGGTAGCACTGGCTCCCAGTCTCATACTTAATACAGCAGGGCCCCACTTATACGGCAGGTTAGGTTCCAGGCTACCGCCGTATAGCAGAAATCGCCGTAAAGTGGAACACCCTTTTTTCCCACTTATAAATGCATACAAATACTAGATAACAAGTTTACACTAACATATATTAAGTTAGCATTAGAACTAGGCATCAAAAAACAATAAAAAAGTACAATACACACATAGTGCACTCATTACTTACCTTAAAATATTTATAGTCTTAATCTAGGGTGAGATGAGTAGTACTAATTGTAAAAAATCAAGTGTGGTATATATGGTAGTCAGCCAGACTACCATACCAGGCCAACCCACCCACACATATTCTATGATATTTAAGCATCCCAGAGCGATAAAATGTATATACAGTTCACTCATTACCTACCTTAAAATATTTTTAGTCTTAGTGTAGGATGAATAAGTAAATGAGATAAAACGAATAAATGAGAGAGAAAGAATGAGTGCATGAGAGAGGACAGGCGCAGAGTTATGTAAACAAACCAAACGAAGGTAAGTTTTGTAAACAAACAAAGTGTACACGTCTGGTTTGTGTACAAGTTACATTGTGTACAGGTTGTCTCTACATTGATGCAGTAGCATAAATAAAGAAGAACATTGCCATTCTCACGTAACATCATTTTGAGAAGAAATGACGCTCTGAGTGAAGGCAATGGAAATAAGTCACTCTGACTTTTTTGGGTTATCCTGGGTTCTCTACACACATGCTGTTATGTATGATAATCTATGTAACTGTATTTGTGTATACCTGAATAAACTTACATACGAAAGGAATAATTTTCTAGTTTCCCCCAGTAACACATTTTCTCTTATGTTAGATTAGAGAAAATGTTATTCTTGGCATCACTTGTACAAGTTATCTGGCTACCACATCTCATATTTATGTTTATTTATTCTATTGTGGGGTGTATTTATCATCTTTATATGTTATGTATCATGTTTATTATATAATTTTGAAATAAAATATTATGGATGGATTAATGAAAATGTGCATATTAACGTAATATACGACATTTAATGAGACTCGGTGATTATTATTATTATTTCTAATATGGTGTCACTTGTGTAAGTCGTCTGCTACCACATCTCACATTTATGTTTATTTATTCTACTGTGGGGTGTATTTATCATCTTTATATGTTATGCATCGTGTTTATTATATAATTTTGAAAAAATATCATAGATGGATTAATGAAAATGAATGAAAATTAATGAAAAATTATTAACATAATATACGACATTTAATGAGACTCGATGATTATTATTATCATTACTAATATGACGTCTGGAGAAATAAGACACTCTTACTGATTTTAATGTGTACCTGCATGCCAGCACAGTATGTAAGTTTATTTAGGTACAGGTATACATAAGTGTAATTATCAGAGTATATATAAAATATGAAATAACTTTTAAAAACACTTAAAATTTTGGAGTTTCCAGACATAATGGAGAGACTTCGTGCTTACGGATCTCACAGAGAATGTAAACAAACCGGGTGGGGCGCGGTGACCGTATTAGAAAGTCAGGTGGGGGGAGCCGTATAGCGAGTTTTGGTCATAATTTGAAATGACCGTATTAGCGGAACGCCGTAAAGCGGGGCCCTACTGTATACAATATTTAAAACATCCCAGAGAGGTAAAATGCACATACAGTACACTCATTATTTACCTTAAAATATGTGTAGTCTTAATATAGGAAGAGAGGTGAGTAGTATTTATTTGTATAAAGTCAGTGTAGGTAACCGGTAGGTGTAGCCTGCGCTACACCTACCGGCTACCTACACTGTGGCCCAGAGCCATATTATTAACATCGACATGCCTTATTCACTGAATTTAATCATTTCTAACAACTACCTTTAGATGCCATCATAAACGAAGGTAGAAGTAATGAATAATTCATGCTGAAAATTGTAAACAAAAGCGGAGTGGGGGAGTGGCTGGGCCAAACGCAGATTCATACACGTTTTCTCTGATGGCTGAACAGAGAAAACGTAATGTTGTCCCTCCACCCGGCTCCACAAGTATTATTATCAGAGCATATAAAATATGCAATAAATGCCAGACAACAAGTTTACACTAACTTATATTAAGTTAGCAATAGAAATAAGCATTAAAAACACAATAAAAGGTAAGATACACACAGAGTACACTTACTACTTACCTTAAAATATTAATATTAATGTGTGAGAGGTGAGTGGCAGGGTGTTTATTGAATAAAATCAAAATGGCACACCATCATCCTCTAATTTGGCACTTAAAGCAAGAGGCTTACGACTTCTCTTTTTATTACAGCTAACCTTAGACGCCATCGTCAATGAGAGCCAACCAGTTAACGAAAGAGTAAACGAGAGAGAGAACGAGATACAGAGTTGAGACAATGTAAGAACACAAACTGAACAGGTAGTGGACGATCAATTGGCCAGGCGAAATGTGTATTAATATGTGTCTACTTTTAGTTCATTCACGTCCATTTGTAAGAGTTTGTAAAACATTTACCTCAATATTTTTTTTATTTTAACAATAATTACCTCACAATACAAATACTCTTACATTGTGTACAAGTTAGTTCAGAATAAACAAACAGCAACACACCATTTTTAGAGTGAATGAAGATAATAACATTAATAATAATAATAATAATAATAATAATAATAATATTATTATTAACATTACTATTATTAATATTATTATTAATAATAATAATTATTATTAATTATAAAAAGCACTAAACCCACAAGGGTTGTGAATTGCTATACATAGAGTAAAGGCATACGAAAAGAATATTTTTCTACAGTTACCCCCCAGTGTTTGACTAGAGAAAACGTAATTCTTCCGACACTACCTACACAGCTGCTTTGTAAATAAATCTCATATTTATATCAATTTTTATTCCGAGTGTATGTATCATGTTTATATGCTATGTAATGGGTTTCATATATAATTTTGAGGAAAATATCATAGATGGATTAATGAAAATGCCTATATTGATGTAAAATAAGACATTTAGCGTGCCCAAGAGTGATTATTATTACGTAGTATTGGCGTCATGAGTAGAGAGAGACTTAGCGATCTTAATGTGTACCTGCACACCAGCACAGTGTGTAAGTATATATTTAAGTACAGGTACACATAAGTATAATTATCAGAGTACATATAAAATATGCAGTAACTTTAAAACACTTGAAATTTTGGAAAGTTTCCTGACATAATAGATGTGGTCATGGAAAATGTAAACAAACCGGGTGGGGGGGGGGCGCCGTATTTAAAAGACCGCTTGCCATATAGCAAATTTTGGTCATAATTTGACATCGCCGTATTAGCGGAACGCCTTAAAGCGGGGCCTTACTGTACAAGAAAACACCCATTTACATATTTCAACTACAGGTCCGCCATCACAAATTCGGCAATCACTCATCTGGTTTCATCAGCTATTCGGCACAAATTTTGGCTAGCATAATTTCAAATTTTCAGGGTCGCCACACCAACCTGCTGGTTCTGTTTATTTATTTTTATTTATTTATTTAGAAATTTTAGCATACATACAGAGGTACAAAAAAAAATACAGGTACGAGCAGCATGCCAAAGCCACTTATATGCATAGCATTACGGGCTGGCTTAAAATTAACTTAAGATTAACTAAGCAATGATGAAATCAGTGATAAGACATTATTGTAAACAGATAACTATAAAGCACAAATGAGTATTACAAAGACAGGTCATATGGTTGCATGCATTGCTGTTCATTCAGTAGAATGGAGTATTCTGTTAGGTAGTGTATTTAAAAAAATAACAAAGTTAGATTGGGTCCTAGGTTTAATATTTATGTGATATAATTGTGAGTAACATTTTGGATATACAATTTATAAGGTTCAGTTATTCAGTATTTATTTGGTTTTGAGTAAGTGAACTTTGAGAAGAGACTTGAATTTATAAACAGGTAGTGTTTCTTTTATATTTACAGGTAATGAATTCCAGATTTTAGGGCCTTTTATGTGCATTAAGTTTTTGCATAGCGTGAGATGGACACGAGGAACATCAAAGAGTGATCTGTGCCTTGTGTTATGGTCATGTGTTCTGTTGAGGTTGGCAAGGAGATGTTTGAGGGGAGGGTTAATATCAGAGTTAAGTGTTCTATGTATGTAATAGGTGCAATAATAAGTATGGATGTTTTGTATGGTGAGTAGGTTGAGTGTTTTGAATATTGGTGGAGTGTGTTGCCTGTAGTGAGAATTTGTTATCATTCTAACTGCAGCCTTTTGTTGGGTAATTAGTGGTCTGAGATGGTTAATTGTTGTTGAGCCCCATGCACAAATTCCATAGGTGAGATAGGGGTAAATAAGAGTGATAAAGGGCCAGGAAGGCTGACTGTGGAACATAGTACCGCATCTTCGATAGTATGCCTACAGTCTTGGAAATTTTCTTAGAAATTTGTTGTATATGTGTATGAAATTTGAGTCTATTATCGAGGTGGATTCCTAAGAATTTTCCCTCTGTTAGCTTTGTGATAGGTGATCCGTTTATCGTTATGTTAAGAGGTACATCTGTAGCTCTGTTACCAAACTGAATGAAGTAGGTTTTGTCAATGTTTAGTGTAAGTTTGTTAGTCCTCATCCAGGTAGATATTTTCTGTAATTCGGTGTTTACAGTACATGTATTGGCTAGCGTGACTGGGCTCGGGTGAGAGAAGACGTATGTAGTGTCATCTGCAAACAGAGTGGGTTTGAGTAATTGCGAAGCATTTGGTAGGTCATTTATGTATAGGAGAAAGAGAAGAGGGCCAAGGACACTTCCCTGTGGGACACCAACTGTAATTGGTTGAGCGGAAGAGCTTGCCCCATTTGCGTACACATATTGGCTTCTGTTGCTGAGGTAAGACTTGAGGTAGTTGAGGGAGTGCCCTCTAATACCATAGTGTGACAATTTTACGTGGAGCAAGTCATGGTCAACTGTATCAAAAGCTTTACGTTAAGTCAATGAAGATCCCCAGTGGGACTTCTTTTTTCTCTATTGCAGTGTATATATGTTCTAGCATGTGTATAATAGCATCATTAGTATTTTTATTAGGCCTGAATCCAAATTGGCAGGGGTTAAGAATGTTTTGGGAGATGAGGTAGGAGTAGATTCGTTTATGAATTAATTTTTCGAAGATTTTTGAGAGAGGGTGTAAATTGGATATTGGCCTATAGTTATTCAACTCTGTTTGGTCTCCTCCTTTATGGATCGGGGTGACCCTTGCTATTTTGAGAACTGTAGGGAAGGTGGAGGATTCAATGGATTTGTTAAAGAGTGTTGCAATGATTGGTGATAGTACTTGTGATGCTTTTTTGTATATAAAGGGTGGTAAGGTATTTAAATCTCCTGCCTTGTTTTCAAGTGCGTTGATAATAAGGGAGACTTCGTATGGGTTAGTCGGAGCTAGGAACAGCGTGTTCGGGTAGTTGTCATTGAGGTAGTCATTTGGTGGGGTATCTGAGCTTGGGATTTTATTGGCAAGGTTTTGACCTATAGTGGAGAAGAAATCATTGAGTCTGTTTGCTGTTTCTGTTGGTGGGAGTAGGGGTTCATCTGATTTTGCTAATTTTATTTCGCTATATCCTACCAGCTCTTCTTTCTCAAAAAAAAACATCGCTCATCAAAACTTGTGATGGCCTAAGTGAAAGATCAACTACATGAACCCACGTAGACCACAACATGACCCAAGAATACTAAGAATGTAACCCAAATCTTGACAAAATTAGAAGATCTAAGGAAGACAGCCCTGCTAACCCAAACAATGCCTCCGCTGCCAGACAATCACTTAACCCAAGCTCCGAGAAAACAAGCCTTCTCCTCCATTGCTACACAGTATCTACTTCAGTGATACTATGAAAGGATATCACAGAAGAAACAACATCAGTAATAAAAGAATAACAGCAAGGACCCTAGAACTCAACTTGTCTACCCAGCAGGACGCCGGTGTATCATCAACCCCCCTCACCGCGGCCACCCAGGGAACAACAACAACAAACATGGCTGACTCTCCCTCCAACTCCACTCCCTTCAAAGGATTCACCCATGATAACTCAGGTATGATTATTCCTGACAATATCAAGGACTACATCGTTGCTCTAGAAAATGAAATCAAAGATATCAAAGCAACACTCGAGCGACGAGAATCCAAGATAACCAACCTCGAGAAAAAGATCCAAAACCTTGAAGAGAAGATTACATCGGTTAGTGTTGACACAGAAAATACTCTAAAAGCAGCTATAGCCAGTCACACTGAGCAAATAACAACAATAAATATGAAGGTTGAAGAAGCAATCAAGGACTGGAATCAGAACATGCACACTCGACTAAATGAATACCTTGATTTCCAAGACGACAAAACTGAACAAGATAAGTTGTCTGATGCAGTTATAATAAACAGTCCACACATTCCTAGTGACATAACACAAGCACAGTGCAAAGAAACTGCTATCAGGATAATACAGAACCACGTACAAGTCATCGTGCAAAACAATGAAATCAAAGAAACACGTTTGTTAGGAAAACCAGGAAGTAAACACAGTATAATGATCAGACTTCATTCATACGATAAAAGAAAGGACCTAATTAAATCAGCAATTACAATGAAAAATGGAGTGTACATAAATGAGTGTCTAACAAAAAAACGTCAAAACCTTCTGTTCAGGCTGAGAAAACTTAAACAGGAAAACAAAATACATCAGTGTTTCACGCGAGATGGGAAAATACTAGTAAGGAAAACATCAACGGGACAACAATATACCATCTCAAACAAACATGATTTCTCTACCTTCCTTAGAAAAGCTGACATTTCTGTAACAGATTAGATAAGTGCCCTTAATACATATATACGTGTGGTGCATATAGTGTATGTTACTATTATATTGTGCATTATTACTTTTATTATTTTTCATCACTAGCTAATGCCAACTACCTCCAATACTCTATACTTCTTTCTTACTGCTATTAATTGCTCATAATTTTAAATTACAAGTCAAATCTTACTCCAAATTAATAATATTCATTATTCTTACCTGTCCATTTAATTTTATCACTACATGTTTTTTAGTCACTTTTCATTGTGTATGCAATTAGTATATATTCCAATTACTTTTTTGCAAGTACCAAAACTATCTTTTGCTAGCTAGTACCAACTACCTCATTTTTTTTTTACTTTTTATTGTGCAATAAACTGCTCAATTATTTAATATTACAAATCAGATCTTACTCCTAAACCAATATTATTTCATAGTGACCATCTGTCCATTTAACTTTGTTTACCATTACTTAATTTTAGTCCCTTATATATTTTCTCCTTTATTTTAGCTTTATATAACTACCCTAGTTTATATATTCACAATTGTTAAAATAATCAAGGTGCTATTCTCAGGTGCTAAAGTAGAATAAGTTCACAATTTTGCCATTATATTCCAAAGCTCATTTATTTGATTGCCACTTTATAGTTCACCACAACTTATATTAGTCCCTTTAATATTATAATTTTATACTATAATTCTAACTTTAAAGAATTACCTTTATAGTACTACCTACTATCATATTCCCAAGCTCCATTATTTGATCATCACTTTATTTGTATTAGTCCCTTTTATATTGTCTCCTTTATTTTAGCTTAAAAAAAAAAAAAACTACCTTAGCTCATTATTTTACATTTGTTAAATGGTTCAGGTGCTATTTTTTAGCTTAAGACTATTTACTTTGTTTTATACTTAATTCTAACTATAGATTCACTACAAATCTTATGATTACAAGCATTGATCCTGATACCAACCTCTTATATAATGACTTAAATGAACCAAACAGTTACTGTAATTACTACACTGCAGAACAATCAAAGGCACTTCTCAGTGCCAATAACAACATAACTATCTTTAACTACAATATCAGATCTTTAAGCAAGCATTACGATGACCTCATAGCATTACTAAATTCCTTACATGCCAATATGTCCATCATTACACTAACTGAAACCTGGCTAAAGCCTGATAGTACAGATGTCTATGCCATTCCTGGTTACACAGCCATACACAACTGTAGGCCAGACCAACAAGGGGGTGGCACAGCCATATACTACTCAGACCAACTAGAATGTATCACTAATACTTGCACAAGGGATGAACATGGGGAATATATAATAGCTAAATTCAAATCCAAATACCTACAAAAACCTCGCACATTGATAAACATCTACAGAGTTCCACAGTCAAACATTAGCCAATTTAGTCAAAACCTAGGAAGTATGATAACTGATGCATGCATGAACAAAGATCACTTACTACTCTCAGGTGACTTCAATATAAATCTCCTGCAAGACCAGGACCCACACGTTACTGAATTCACAAACACAATGAGTAACTGTATGTTGCTACCAACAGTAACAAAATCTACAAGAGTTACAGAGACTAGTGTTTCCCTACTTGACCACATCTGGACCAACACCATATCCCCTTTAAAATCAGGCATAATTACAGATAATACCACAGACCACTACCCTACTTTCCTCATAACAACTCTTGGTAAACTACCCCAAGACACTACTAAAGTCACCTTCAGACTTCACAATGAGGCAGCCATTAATAACTTCACAACAGCAGTAGCAAACATTGACTGGCACACTGAGCTAGAAATCTATACAGATATTGACGAATGTATTAATAATTTTCTAAAAAAGACCCAATACCTCAATAATAAGCACTGCCCTAAAAAAACTAAACAGATGACAGCTAAGAGACTGAACAGTCCCTGGCTAACACCCAGCATTCTCAAATCCATAAATACAAAACACCAATATGAAAAACAGTACAGAATGGGTCACATAACCAGAGACCAAACAAAACGTTACTCGTCAATCCTAACCAGCCTGATAAGAAGGGCAAAAAAATTGTATTATGAGAACAGGTAATCCAACTTACGAGGTGATATAAAAAAGACCTGGAAAACCCTATCAGAAATTCTGGGAACAAAAATGATATCACGAAATAGCGAAATAAAATTAGCAAAATCAGATGAACCCCAACTCCCACCAACAGAAACAGCAAACAGACTCAATGATTTCTTCTCCACTATAGGACAAAACCTTGCCAATAAAATCGCAAGCTCAGATACCCCACCAAATGACTACCTCACCGGCAACTACCCGAACACACTGTTCCTAGCTCCGACTAACCCATACGAAGTCTCCCTTATTATCAACGCACTAAAAAACAAGGCAGGAGATTTAAATACCTTACCACCCTTTATATACAAAAAAGTGTCACAAGTGCTATCACCAATCATTGCAACACTCTTTAACAAATCCATTGAATCCTCCACCTTCCCTACAGTACTCAAAATAGCAAGGGTCACCCCGATCCACAAAGGAGGAGACCAAACAGAGTTGAATAACTATAGGCCAATATCTAACTTACACCCTCTCTCAAAAATCTTCGAAAAATTAATTCATAAACGAATCTACTCCTACCTTATCTCCCAAAACATACTCAACCCCTGCCAATTTGGATTCAGGCCTAATAAAAATACTAATGATGCTATTATACACATGCTAGAACATATATACACTGCAATAGAGAAAAAAGAAGTCCCACTGGGGATCTTCATTGACTTACGTAAAGCTTTTGATACAGTTGACCATGACTTGCTCCACGTAAAATTGTCACACTATGGTATAAGAGGGCACTCCCTCAACTACCTCAAGTCATACCTCAGCAACAGAAGCCAATATGTGTACGCAAATGGGGCAAACTCTTCTGCACAACCAATTACAGTTGGTGTCCCACAGGGAAGTGTCCTTGGCCCTCTTCTCTTTCTCCTATACATAAATGACCTCCCAAATGCTTCGCAATTACTCAAACCCACACTATTTGCAGATGACACTACATACGTCTTCTCCCGCCCGAGCCCAGTCACGCTAGCCAATACTGTAAATACCGAATTACAGAAAATATCTACCTGGATGAGGACTAGCAAACTTACACTAAACATTGACAAAACCTACTTCATTCAGTTTGGTAACAGAGCTACAGATGTCCCTCTTAACATAATGATAAACGGATCACCTATCACAAAGCTAACAGAGGGAAAATTCTTAGGAATCCACCTTGATAATAGACTCAAATTTCATACACATATACAACAAATTTCTAAAAAAATTTCCAAGACTGTAGGCATACTATCGAAGATACGGTACTATGCTCCACAGTCAGCCCGCCTGGCCTTATATCACTCACTTATTTACCCCTATCTCACCTATGGAATTTGTGCATGGGGCTCAACAACAATTAACCATCTCAGACCACTAATTACCCAACAAAAGGCTGCAGTTAGAATGATAACAAATTCTCACTACAGGCAGCACACTCCACCAATATTCAATACACTAAACCTACTCACCATACAAAACATCCATACTTATTACTGCACCTATTACATACATAGAACACTTAACTCTGATATTAACCCTCCCCTCAAACATCTCCTTGCCAACCTCAACAGAACACATGACCATAACACAAGGCACAGATCACTCTTTGATGTTCCTCGTGTCCATCTCACACTATGCAAAAACTCAATGCACATAAAAGGCCCTAAAATCTGGAATTCATTACCTGTAAATATAAAAGAAACACTACCTGTTTATAAATTCAAGTCTCTTCTCAAAGATCACTTACTCACCCAAAACCAAATAAATACTGAATAACTCAACCTTATAAATTGTATATCTTAAATGTTTCTCACAATTATATCACATAAATGTTAAACCTAAAACCCAATCTAACTTTACTATTTTTTTAAATAAACTACCTAACAGAATTCTCCATACGACTGAATGTACAACAATGCATGCAACCATATGACCTGTCTTTGTAATACTCACTTGTGCTTTATAGTAATCTGTTTACATTAATGTTTTATCACTGACTTCATCATTGCTTAGTTAATCTTAAGTTAATTTTAAGCCAGCCCGTAATGCTATGCATATAAGTGGCTTTGGCATGCTGCTCTTACCTGTATAGTTTTTGTACCTCTGTATGTATGCTAAAGTTACTAAATAAATAAATAAATAAATATATTACATCTGCATTCTTTTTGTCTTCTAGTGCATCTAGGACCTTGTTGTAGTGATCCAATAGTTGAGACAGACAGGAGCGACCTGTTCTAAACCCATGTTGCCCTGGGTTGTTTAACTGATGGGTGTCTAGATGGGTGGTGATCTTGCTTCTTAGGACCCTTTCAAAGATTTTTATGATATGGGATGTTAGTGCTATCTGTCTGTAGTTCTTTGCTGTTGCTTTACTGCCCCCTTTGTGGAGTGGGGCTATGTCTGTTGTTTTTAGTAACTGTGGGACGACCCCCGTGTCCATGCTCCCTCTCCATAGGATGGAAAAGGCTCGTGATAGGGGCTTCTTGCAGTTCTTGATGAACACGGAGTTCCATGAGTCTGGCCCTGGGGCAGAGTGCATGGGCATGTCATTTATAGCCTGTTCGAAGTCATTTGGCGTCAGGATAACATCGGATAGGCTTGTGTTAACCAAATTCTGTGGCTCTCTCATAAAAAATTCATTTTGATCTTCGACTCTCAGTCTGGTTAGCGGCTTGCTAAAAACTGAATCCTATTGGGACTTGAGTAGCTCACTCATTTCCTTGCTGTCATCTGTGTAGGACCCATCTTGTTTAAGTAGGGGCCCAATACTGGGCGTTGTTCTCGACTTTGATTTGGCATAGAAGAAATACTTTGGGTTTCTTTCGATTTCATTTATGGCTTTTAGTTCTTCCCGCGATTCCTGACTCCTATAAGATTCCTTTAGCTTAAGTTCGATGCTTGCTATTTCTCTGACCAGTGTCTCCCTACGCATTTCAGATATATTGACCTCTTTTAGCCGCTCTGTTATTCTTTTCCATCGCCTGTAAAGGGAGCGCCTATCTCTTTCTATTTTACATCTACTCCTCCTTTTTCTTAGAGGAATAAGCCTTGTGCATACATCGAGTGCCACCAAGTTAATCTGTTCTAGGCATAAGTTGGGGTCTGTGTTGCTTGTGTTGCTTAGTATATCTTCCCAGCTTATATCAGTTAGGACTTGGTTTACTTGGTCCCACTTTATGTTTTTGTTATTGAAGTTGAATTTGGTGAATGCTCCCTCGTGACTAATCTCATTATGTCGGTCTGGGGCTCCACGCATACATGTCTGAACTTCAATTATGTTGTGATCTGAGTATATTGTTTTTGATATGGTGACATTTCTTATCAGATCATCATTGTTAGTGAAGATGAGGTCTAGTGTATTCTCCAGTCTAGTAGGCTCTATTATTTGGTGGTTTAAATTGAATTTTGTGCAGAGATTTAAAAGCTCGTGTGAGTGTGAGTTTTCATCAGAGCTGCCTCTTGGTGTTATTACTGCAACAATATTATTTGCTATATTCCTCCATTTTAGATGCCTTAAGTTGAAATCCCCCAGGAGCAAGATGTTGGGTGCAGGAGCTGAAAGATTTTCCAGACAGTGGTCAATTTTTAACAGCTGTTCCTGGAATTGCTGGGATGTTGCATCCAGAGGCTTGTAGACTACCACAATGACTAGGTTTTGGTTCTCGACCTTTACTGCTAAAACTTCCACTACATCATTTGAGGCATTAAGCAGTTCTGTGCAAACAAGTGACTCTGCAATGTACAGGCCAACCCCTCCCCCCTCTTTTGCCTGTTCACTCTGTCACATCTGTATAGGTTGTAACCTGGGATCCATATTTCGTTGTCCAAGTGATCCTTTATGTGGGTCTCAGTGAAAGCCGCGAACACTGCCTTTGCCTCTGCAAGCAGTCCACGGATGAAAGGTATTTTGTTGTTTGTTGCTGGCTTTAGATCCTGTATATTTGCAAAGAAGAGTGTCATCGGACTGGTGGTATTGTTGGTACTGGGGGGGGTGGGGATTTTTTTTTCCGGCATTAGTATCTGTATCTGTTGGTTTGGAGTGGAGGCCATTGACTGTGGTTCCACTCCAGGAATGACTGGATTTGGTGTACGATTTCTGCCATTTCCTGCCAGTTTTTTTTTCCTTCCTGGCACTAAAAAACCTCTCCCTCTTGAGTGGCTGTGGCTTCCCAGGTTTTCCCATGGTCTGAATGTTTTGTATCTTTTTGTCCCCTTTAGATGGTGTGCCTGGCAATTTAAGTTATAGCACAGTCTTTCCTGTACTGAAGAGGTACACATTTCAGGGTGAAAAAGCTTACAGGAAGGGAGTTTGCATTTTCCTGTTGTCATATGGGCAAGGCATTTTCTAGGGTGGTCATAGTTGCACGTCCCGTCTGTTTTTCCAGATTTCCCATGCCTGCAGATACCAAGTGCATAGTATGTGCACAGGCTTGGTTTCCGTTTGCCTTGGGTTTCTGTGACTGTATTCCCTGTTGGTGCATGTTTCCCTGTCTTATTCCTATCCTCCCTAGCACCAACAATGGAGCTCCCACCAGTTGTTTTTGGTAATATATCCTCACTATTTCTAGTGGAGTCCTCTTGATTGCTATTTCCTGTGGTATTTCTAGTTTGCAATATTGGTTTTATCTTATCTTGGACTACACTTGTTTCCCCACTACGGCTCCTGTCCTCTATGAGGTCATTTATATGTATTCCTTCCTGCGTAAAATTCCCGACTACCTGGACAAAATCTCCAGCTTCACCATTGCTGTCTCCCAGGACAGCACCTCCAGCTTCACCATTACTGTCTCCCAGGACAGCACCTCCAGCTTCACCATTACTGTCTCCCAGGACAGCACCTCCAGCTTCACCATTACTGTCTCCCAGGACAGCACTATCAGCCCCACATTTACTGACTACCAGGACATCACCTCCAGCCTTACAGTTTCTGACTACATGGCCAGTATCAAGGGCAGTACCATTCAGCCCAGACTTTTTATGTTCCCATCTGTTGTAGAAAGCTTCCAGGTTTTCTATGAAAGCAGCTTTGATGTTATCCTCTTTTAATACCCTTGTGATTTTTAGTCCACAGATTTATCTCATTTGGGCATACCCAAAAACACTTCCGTTTTAATACTGCTTGTAGCTAGTTCTTGGATATCTGCACAAGGGGCGTGACACCAATTTCCACAAAAATGACAATTTATCCATGTGGAAGCCCGTTTGTTTGATTGACTGCAGACTACACAGAGCTTCATAATGACTTGAATGGTTGATTTACTGTAATTCTACTAGCAACCTCTTGAATACTCTATTAATAACCTCCTTAAATGAAGCTCTAGCTATTTGTATTTCTATTTCTAACTGTACTTGTATATTGGACAGCTTACCGTGTACATTCCTGATTTATATTTATTGTTTGTGTTTGATAAGGGCGCCTACAACCCCATCCGTTTACAGTCTGCTTTATTGTCCAACGAATCCGTTTGAAACCAGTCAAGGGTTCGGACCAGTCAAGGGTTCGGACCAGTCGAGGGTTCGGACCAGTCGAGGGTTTGGACCAGTCGAGGGTTCGGAACCAGTCTGATCTGATCAGTGGGTCACTTATTTACAACATACTGGTTGGTGATTTGGGCTAACACACGAAGGATCTACTTGAAATTATCTACCCGAGTAATATGTGATTTGATATTATTTATAACATTTCTACACAAATGCAGTGGTCTGCATAACAGTAAATCTATTTTTTGTGAGAATAAAAATTCAAAGTGGAAAGCAAAGGAAATGTAACAAGAGGCCTGGGGACGTGACTAATGAACAGAGGAAATGTTATTTAACCCTTTGAGGGTTTCGGACGTACTAGTACGGCTTACGACCCAGGGTTTTTGACGTACTAGTACGCCTTAATTCTAGCGCCCTCAAATCTAGTGGGAGAAAGCTGGTAGGCCTTCATATGAAAGAATGGGTCTATGTGGTCAGTGTGCACAGTCTAAAAAAAATCCTGCAGCACACAGTGCATAATGAGAAAAAAAAAACTTTGACCATTTTTTTGGAATAAATCAGCGACTTTGCAGTGTATTTTCGTATGGTATTTATTGTTGTATTCTAGTTTTCTTGGTCTCATTTTATAGAATGGAAGACGTATTACAGAAATTGAGATGATTTTGACTGGTTTTACAATGAAAGGTACCTTGAAATTGAGCTCAAAGTAGCAGAAATGTTCGATTTTTACCAAATTTCAAAAGTAAACAAATCGTGCCAAGCGTGCAATACACGTCAACTGGTGAATAATATTCTTTCACAAGTGCACCAATAATATTTATACCATTTTTTACACTAATGCAGTAGTCTGCATAACAGTAAATCTTATATTTTTTGTGAGAATAAAAATTCAAAGTGGAAAGCAAAAGAATATAAGAGGGGCCTTGAGACGTGACTAATGACTAGAGGAAATGTCATTTTAGTGCCAGGAATGTCTTTCTTGTTTATTCTGGACCCTATTCGGAAATTGGTATCTTTTGAAATTTGTGTAAAATTGGCAAAATTGCTAAATTCTGACCACTGTACTGGATAGTTGAATTTCATAAATGGGTGGTTTCTTGCACCCATTCGATAGAAAATAATGGAGTTCTAGTGAAATATTCATGTTTTTTGTCGACTAGTACAGTAGAATTGGCCGAAAATGGGGCTCAAAGTGGGCAAAATCGCCGATGCGTAAACATCGCCGAGACCGCTAACTTTGCGAGACCATAATTCCGTAAGTTTTGTATCAAATTTCAAACTTTTGGTGTCTTTATGATCGGGAAAAGATTCTCTATCTTTTCATAAGAGAAAATAATTTTTTTTTTTAAATTTGGCCGACCCTGAGAACGAGTTTCGGAGAGGGCCTGTCGACCCTCAAAGGGTTAAGTGCCAGGAATGTCTGTCTTGTTTATTTTGGACCCTATTTGGAAATTGGCATCTTTTTAAATTTGTGTGAAATTGGCAAAATTGCCAATTTCGCACCACGTTATTGGATAGTTGAAATCGGTAAATGGGTGGTTTCTTGTACTCATTCAATAGAAAAAATGGAGTTCTAGCGAAATAGTTATGATTTTTGTCCACTGGTACATTGGAATTGGCTGAAAATAGGGCTCAAAATTGGGTGAAATCGCCAATGCATAAACATCGAGACCGCTAACTTCGCGAGCATAATTCCATGAGTTTTCTATCAAATTTCGTACTTTTCATGTCATTATGATCGGGAAAAGATTCTCTATCATTTCATAAGAAAAAATAAGTTTTTTTTTTTTTAAATTTCCGACCCTGAGAACAAGTTTAGAAGAGGGCCTGCCGACCCTGAAAGGGTTAAACCTCTATTTTGTGTGTATAAATGACTTGCACATTCTGGGTTGACAGGAACAGCACCTGCCCATGACTCCCACTAGTATATATGCCCCTCTGCTTATCTTCCTTTGCATAATAAAGGTTAAAAAATGAAAGGAACCTGGATGTACTGTGTGGACAGCATCTATTTCATATATATTTGTGCATCAGTTTAGTTGGTATACTTGTACATTATTATAAACAAACAAGGAGGGATTTTTTTTTGGGGGGGGTGGCAGTCGTGTTATGGGTCACCAATATGCAAGCCTCCAACCACTCTCCTCTTCATACTGTTATAAATAACAAAAAGGCACAATATGTGACTGGAACAACACACAAATAACCCGCACATAAAAGAGACGAGCTTACGACAACGTTATGGTTTGAGATGGTCCAAGTCGGACCGAAACGTCATCGTAAGCTCTCTCCTACGTGCAGGATTATCTGTGCACATACTGTTATTTTTGTTGACAATAAAAGGGAAATGATAATTTTATTTTATTATTTTACTGTAATAAATTTATTATGTATGTACTAAACAGATCATATTTGCAAAAGCATTCTGGTAGTTAATTTCACAGCAAAGATGGGTTGGAGGTTGTGACAGCCCTAGGGTCATCACAACCAGCAACCCAATAACATGTTCCAAGCCTTCAGAAGCTTTTCTTGTGATTTTATCATTTTTTCCATATTTTCTTGGATAGCTTCCATTTATATTATGGAAGGTATTACTTTTGGGCATATTTATTCAGCAAAGAATATTAGCTGGTCTTAGCTGGTAAAATATGGCATTTTTAGTGATGTTTAATCCTTTGACTGTCGCATCCCCAAATCCTGAAGTGTCTCCTGGTGTTGCAAAATACTTAAAAAAAAAAAAAAAAAATCTTATAAAATGACAGAATCTTTTCCCGATGATAACGACACCAAAAGTATGAAATTTGATGGAAAACTTACATAATTACACTCTTGCGAAGTCAGCGACCTCGGCAACATTTACGCATTGGCGATTTCGCCCACTGAGAGTCCTATTTTCGGCCAATTCCACTATTCCAGTCCACCAAGCTCATAGCTATTTCTTTAGAACTCCATTTGTTCTATCGAATGAGTACAAGAAACCACCCTTTTACCGATTTCAACTACCCAATAAAGTGGTCAGAAATTGGCAATTTGGCCAATTTCACGCAAATTAAAAAATGTCAATTTCAAAATTGGGTCCAGAATGAACAATGCAGACATTCCTGGCACTAAAATAACATTTTCTCTGTTCATCAGTCATGTCTCCAGGCCCCAGTTAAAATACTCTTGCTTTCTATTTTGAAATTTTATTCACACAAAGAATAGAAGATTTACCATTACGCAGACTACTGCAATACAGTAGGGCCTCACTTGTACGGCAGGTTAGGTTTCAGGCTACTGCCAGAAAGCAGAACGCCATTTTTTCCACTTATAAATGCCAGATAGCAAGTTTACACTAACATATATTAAGTTAGCAATAGAATTAGGCATTAAAACAAGTAAAATACACACACAGCACGCTCATTATTTACCTCAAAATATTCGTAGTCTTAATGTAGGGCAAAAGGCGAGTAGCATTTACTTTAAGAAGTTAGGTGTGGTAGCCCTCCTGGCCACCCCACACACACATAATATACTACGACGATGCTTAAAGCTCCATAGAGTGATAAAATGCATATACAGTACACTCATTACTTATCTTAAAAATATTTGTAGTCTTAATGTAGGGTGAAAGGTGAAAAGTATTAATTTGTAGAAAGCAGTGTGGTAGGTAGGGCAGTGTAGGGAAGCCAGTCTGGCCACCCCACCCACTATGTAAACAAACAGACGATGCATTTGGTTATGGTTCATAAACATTCATACACACACCTTACATTGTGTTCAAGTTGTCTCCACAGTGGTACAGAAGAGTAAATAAAGACCAACACTTCCATTCTCATGTAATTTTTAGAAGGAATGATGCTCTGGCAAATTACTATATTATTATTATTACTACAACTTATTATTGCAAATTATTATAAATTATTATTACGAGTTATTATCATAATAAAAAAGCACTAAACCCACAAGGGTTGTGAATTGCTATATAGAGTGAAGGCATATGAAAGGAATATTTATCTACAGTTATCCCCCAGTGTTTGACTAGAGAAAACGTAATTCTTCCGACACTCCTACAAAGCCTCTTTGTAAACAGATCTCATTTATGTCAATTTTTATTCTCTGGGTGTATGTATAATGTTTATATGCTATGCAACATGTTTCTTATATGATTTTGAAGAAAATATACACGGATTAATGAAAATGAATATATTAACGTAAAATAAAACATTTAATGTGCTCAAGAGAGATTATTATTACATAGTACATATTACTATGGCGTCATGAGTAGAGAGACTTAGTGATTTTAATGTGTACCTGCACGCCAGCACTATGTAAGTATATTTAGGTACAGGTACACAAGCATAATTATCAGAGTACATATAAAATACGCAATAACTTTAAAACACCCGAATTTTTGGAAAGTTTCCAGACATAATAAATGTGCTCATGGTGAACATAAACAAACCGGGTGGGGCGTGCCATATTCAAAAGATCCTTTTCATAGTAAAACCAATCAAAATCACTTCTATTTCTATAATATGTTTTCCATTCTATCAAATGAGACCAAGAAAACAAGAGGACAACCATAAATACTATACGAAAATACACCTCAAAGTCATCATTTTAATCCAAAAATATGGTTGGAGGTTTTTTTTCTCATTATGCACTGAGTGCTGCAGGATTTTTTTTATACTGTGCACACTGACCAAACAGACCCATTCTCTCACATGTGGGCCTACCAGCTTTCTCCTCCTTGATCTGAATCCGCTAGAATTTTTGAGTATACGTATATACGTCAAACACATTGGCTCGTAAGACATACATACGACCAAAACAGTCAAAGGGTTAAAAGTAATGGTGGTACTGTGGCAGATAATAGCTGTGGAACTGCCTTTGACATCCTTTTGATTAGTTTCAAGAGTCTTTCTACTCCTGGAGCCCAGCCATGGGGCAGGCTCATCTGGTGCTAGCCTGGTCAACCAGGCTGTTGCTGCTGCAGGCCCACTGCCCCACATATCCATCACAGCCTGGTTGATCTGGAACCTTTACCTTTGAACTTTTGATATATCTTTACCTTTGAAGAGTTTCGAGAGTTAATCTACTCTCTGAGCCCAGCTCGTCTGGTGCTTGCCTGGTCAACCAGGCTGTTGCTGCTGGAGGCCCACTGCCCCACATATCCATCACAGCCTGGTTGATCTGGCACCTGGTGAAGATATTCGTCCAGTTTCCTCTTGAAGGCTTCTACACTTGTTCCAGCCGTGTTTCTGATATCTTCTGGTAAGATGTTAAATAGTCTGGGACCCCGGATGTTGATACAGTGTTCCTTTATTGTCCCCACCGCACCACTTCTCCTCACTGGGTTTATTTTACACTCCAGTATGTCATGGCAGTGTGCAGATTTGGGACCCGGAGAAGATACTTGTCTAGTTTTCTCTAGAAGACTCCTACATGTGTTCTAACAGTCTTTCTGATATCTTTTGCAAAGATGTTGAATAATCTGGGGCCATGACGTTGATTCAGTGTTCCCTTATTGTGCCCACCACACCCCTGCTTTTCACTGGGCCTATTTTGCACATCCTCCAATATCTCCCGCTCCAGTATGTTATGGCAGGCCCTCAAGTACTTTCCATGTACAGTGGACCCTTGGTTTTCATCAGTCTCAGTTTTCGTAAATTTTGATTATCAACAACTTTCTTCATCAAAATATAGCCTTGGTTTTTGTGATTTCCCTTAGACTTTGATGGTCGTACGGTACGTGTCCCAGTGGCCCCACGCACACAAAGCCTCCCACAGACGCATTCAGAGTCAGTGTGGCATTGTTTCTCAGCAAGTGAACATTACCCTGCAGGGTAATACGAAACATTTCATAATAATGCATTGTTTTTTGAGCTTGTTTATTATGTGTGACTGCTAAATAAGCCACCATGGGCCCAAAGAAAGCTGTAAGTGCCAGCCACTTTATAAAGAAGGCGAGAAACACGATAGAATTCAAGAAAGAACACACCAGCTAGGGTATTTCCCCGCACCCCCCAGCCTGGGTACTTCCCCATACACACCAGCCAGGGTACTTCCCTACACACACCAGCCAGGGTACTTCCCTACACACACCAGCCAGGGTACTCCCCCCACACACACCAGCCAGGGTACTTCCCCCACACACCAGACAGGGTACTTCCCCACACACCAGACAGGGTACTTCCCCACACACCAGACAAGGTACCTCCCCACACACCAGACAGGGTACTTCCCCATACACCAGCCAGAGTACTTCCCCACACACACCTGACAACCCTACACCTGTTGTGGAATCTATTATAGCTTTGGGGAAGCGAGTGGCCAGGATGTGGAAGAGTTGGTGGGCGACCACAGTGAAGAGCTAACCACTGAAGAGCTGTGAGACCTTCACCTGGAACAGCAACAGACCACACCTGAGGAAATTGCTTCAGAGGAAGAGAGGAGGGAAGCAGGTGCCTTCTTCAGTGATTAACCCTTTCAGGGTCGGCAGGCCCTCTCCTAAACTTGTTCTCAGAGACGGAAATTTTCAAAAAAAAAAAAAAACTTATGAAATGATAATCTTTTCCCGATCATAATGACACCAAAAGTATGAAATTTGATGGAAAACTTACGGAATTATGGTCTCGCAAAGTTAGCAGTCTCGACGATGTTTACGCATCGGCGGTTTCGCCCACTTTGAGCCGTATTTTTGGCCAATTCCAATGTACCTGTCGACAAAAATCGTAACTAATTTCGCTAGAACTCCATTTTTTCTATCAAATGAGTACAAGAAACCACCCATTTACCGATTTCAACTAACCAATAAAGTGGTCAGAAATTGGCAATTTTGCCAAGTTCACACAAATTTCAAAAGATGCCAATTTCTAAATAGGGTCCAGAATAAACAAGACAGACATTCCTGGCACTAAAATAACATTTTCTCTGTTCATTAGTCATGTCCCCAGGCCCTTCTTACATTTCTTTTGCTTTCCACTTTGAATTTTTGTTCTCACAAAAATATAGAAGATTTATGTTATGCAGACTACTGCATTAATGTAGAAATGGTATAAATAATATCAGCGCACTTGTGAAAGAATATCAGACGTGTATTAGACGCATGGCATGATTTGTTTACTTTTGAACTTTGGCAAAAATCAAACATTTCTGCTACTTTGAGCTCAATTTCAAGGTACTTTTCATTGTGAAACCAATCAAAATCATCTCAATTTCTGTAATATGTCTTCCATTCTATAAAATGAGGCCAGGAAAACTAGAATACAAACAAATACCATACGAAAATACACTGCAAATTCGCTGTTTTAAACCAAAAGCACGGTCAGAGTTTTTTTTTCTCATTATGCACTATGTGCTGCAGGATTTTTTTATACTGTGCACAGTGACCACACACACCCATTCTTTCATATGTAGGCCTACCAGCTTTCTCTTGCAAGATCTGAAGGCGCTAGAATTTATGCGTACTAGTACGGCACCAACCCTGGCATGCAAGCCATACTAGTACGGCACCAATCCTGGAGGGGTTAAGGACATTTTTGCAAAGTGGAATGAAGTGCAAACTTTCGTGGAAAAATATCACTCTGACCAAGCTGAAACAAGCCATGTCTGCAACATGTTCAGTGACAGAACCTTGTCCTACTTCAGACAAATCTTAAAAGAGACGCCAGAAACGGAGCTCTCTGGACATATTTTGTGCGAAGGCTCCAGTGACTCTCAAACTGGTCCTAGTGTCATTAAAAACAAAGAAGGGAAGTAACCCCGGATAAGGACTCTGTACCTAAAGTCTTTATGGAAGGGGATTCCCCTTCCAAACAATAGTAAATTCTCTCTCTCCCCTCCTCCCGTACACCAACAAGATTCTTCAATAAAGGTAAGTGTGATGTCATTATTGCTTAATATTGATTTATCATTCTTTTCTGTATGTAAATCTATATTTAATCTCCAAGACCACTGGATACTGAGTACCACAGTGAAGTGTCCTTGGTCCCTTGCTCTTCGTCTTATACATCAATGATCTACTTACTGTTTCACAACACCTTTGCTGACTATACAACTTATGTCATCTCCCACCCTAATCTTGCCACACTTAACACTATTGTTAATGAAAAACTAGTAAAAATATTGTCCTGGATGACTGTTAATAAACTTACACTTAATACTGACAAAACCTACATTCTGTTTGGGAACAGAACAGGTGCTCTACCCAGCTGAACGTAATGATTGACAACACTCCTATTGCTAGATGTAATGAGGACAAATTCCTGGGCCTGCACCTTGACAGCACCCTGAAATTTGACACCCATATCCAACAAATAACAAAAAAAAAGTATCCAAAAGAGTTGGGATCCTCTCCAAGATACGTTACTATGTACCACGATCAGCCCTGCTCACACTATACTATTCACTCATCTATCCCCACCTCACCTATGTTATTTGTGAATGGGGATCAACAGCAGCAACTCACCTAAAGTTGATAATAACCCAATAGAAAGCTGCACTAAGAATTATCATGCGACAGCACACACTCCCACTCTTCAAAGACATAAACCACCCACCGTACAGAACATTCACATCTATTGTGCAATCTACATTTACAGAACCATAAACTCTGATTTTAACCCGGAACTAAAACAATTTATTGACAGTTGCAACAGGACCCGTAGACACGACACCAGACAAAAATCTCTATGACATTCCCTGTGTCCGGTTAAACCAATACAAAATTCGATGTACATAAAAGAGCCTAGAATCTGGAACTCCCTGCCTGAAAACTCTAGAATTGCAGACTCAACCACCATTTTCAAAACTACTGTTAACCCTTTGAGGGTCGACAGGACCTCTCCGAGACTCTTTCTCAGGGTCGGCCAAATTTAAAAAAAAAAAAAAATCTTGTGAAAAGATAGAGAATCTTTTCCCAATCATAATGACACCAAAAGTATGAAAATTGATGGAAAACTTACGGAATTATGCTCTCGCGAAGTTAGCGGTCTCCGCGATGTTTACGCATCGCCGATTTTGCCCAATTTGAGCCCCATTTTCGGCCAATTCCACTGTACTAGTCGACAAAAAATATGAATATTTCGCTAGAACTCCATTTTTTCTATCGAATGAGTGCAAGAAACCACCCATTTACCAATTTCAACTATCCAGTACAGTGGTCAGAATTTAGTAATTTTGCCAATTTCACAAATTTCAAAAGATGCCAATTTCCGAATAGGGTCCAAAATAAACATTAAAGACATTCCTGGAACTAAAATGACATTTCCTCTGTTCATTAGTCACATCTCAAGGCCCCTCTTATATTTTTTTGCTTTCCACTTTGAATTTTTATTCTCACAAAAAAATAGAAGATTTACTGTTATGCAGACTACTGCATTAGTGTAAAAAATGGTATAAATAATATTCGCGCACTTGCAAAAGAATATTAGACTCACCAGTTGACGTGTATTGGACGCTTGGCATGATTTGTTTACTTTTGAACTTTGGTAAAAATCGAACATTTCTGCTACTTTGAGCTCAATTTCAAGGTACTTTTCATCGTAAAACCAGTCAAAATCATCTCAATTTCTGTAATATGTCTTCCATTCTATAAAATGAGACCAAGAAAACTAGAATACAACAATAAATACCAAACGAAAATACAGTGCAAAGTCGCTGTTTTATTCCAAAAAAACGGTCAAAGTTTTTTTTCTCATTATGCACTGTGTGCTGCAGGATTTTTTTTTATACTGTGCACACTGACCACATAGACCCATTCTTTCATATGTAGGCCTACCAGCTTTCTCCCACTAGATTTGAGGGCACTAGAATTCAGGCGTACTGTACGTCAAAAACCCTGGGTCGTAAGCCGTACTAGTACGGCCGAAACCCTCAAAGGGTTAAAAAATGTATCTCTCTAACATACCCCATCACCAACTAACCAAATGAAAACCACCCAATTCTCTTTTTTGTATCATAAATACATCCAAAACAATATAGACAACGTTATCTGTAATTCCCCCCTAATTTCCTAAGACCTAAGAAAAACTTGTTTGCCATTTTGGGGGGTTCAAGGAACGTAACCATATTTTTACCATTTGTTCATCAGTTTGTTTTACCTTTTTTTTTTTTTTTACTTACACACCATTTTCAAAAATGTAACTACCATGTAGTTGACCATCTTAATCGATGGTCAACTATACATAACACATACATTTCTAGGTCAATGAGTAATGACACCTATAATGTACTTCTGATTTTTTTTTTTTTGTGCTGCGTAGCAAACCCATACATTTCATGTAATTCATAGCACGATTTTTCAAATGCATTATGTGAAATATACCTGTATATTAATGCACCGTGCTTATCCAGATTATCACCCCATTCATATTCCAGCAATAGTATAAGAAGCTCTCCCTGCAAAAACCTAGTACATACAGTGGAACCTCTACTTGCGAGTTTAATCTGTTCCATGACCTTGCTCGCAACTGGATTTGCTCGTTTGCAGTCAATTTTCCTCATTTAAATTAACTGAAATGCAATTAATCCGTTCCTGTGGAATTCTGTACTTCAATAATTTCGCTAATATCAATTCTACAGCTTATTTATCTATCACAGTTCATCTGACATAACAAACAATATAAATAACATAGAAACATGATATACAGTATACACCTACCATCCGACTTACGACCTGCTCAACTTACGACCTGCTCGACTTACGACCGTGTATTTTATGCCAAATTTCTGGGAAATAAACAACTATTTGTGTTGTACACAGTGTTTATCCTAAACCTTACAGTATAAAATATAGTACTAACAGCATAAAAAGCAAAGTAAAACATGAAATACCAAAATAAAACAATAAAATAAAGTCATTACAAAAATGTTTTGTTGATATTCAGTAGTCAAGTTCGACTTACGACCATTTCGACTTACGACCGGTTTCTCGGAACCGAACTCAAGTCGTAAGTAGGATGGTAGGTGTACTCTAGAATAAATAAGATATGTCATTCATGTAGTGGTATGAGCGGTGTTGGCAGTGGGCGAGTTTGTCTGGAGACCGGGCAAAATTCTTCATGAATAATTTTGCTATCATCATCTATATGGCTTATTTATATATCACAGTTCATCTAATATGACATAAACAATATAAATAACAGAAACATGATATATACTCTAGAATGAATAAGATATGTCATTCATATAGTGGTATGGGCAGTGTCGGCGGTGGACGAGTTTGTCTGGAGACCGGGCAAAATACTTCATGAATAATTTCGCTAATATCATCTATACGGCTTATTTATATTTCACAGTTCATCTAATATGACATAAACAATATAAATAACATAGAAACATAATATATACTTTAGAATGAATAAGATATGTCATTATGTAACAGGTGGAGGCGGCCACAACTGCTCCCTCTTTGTTGTGGTAAACACTGCCATCTAGTGACGGCCTTTTGAAGCCATCTATTATTATAATTATTATATGTAGTACATTATTATTATATATGTATTATTATTATACATATTATTATTATGATTATTATTGTATTATATTATTATACTATTATTATTATACATATTATTATTATTATATAAATAATTTGTAATTTTTATTGACAAAAAATATAAGATTTACTGTTATTCTTTATTGCAATAATTGTATAAATAATGTCAACCCATTCACGACTGCATATTGGAATGGACAGTGACATCATTTGTTTACTCTGAAACAGCCAAGCAATGGATCATTTCTCCTAGGTTAGAGCTTTATTTCAAGGTACTTTTTGTCGTGAAAGCAATTAAAATCATATATATTTCTGTAATATATCTCCATTCTATCAAATGAGACCAAACAAACGAGAATACAACCATAAAAACCATTCGAAATTACCACTAAGGGGTGGCTAATTGCTGAGAAGTGAACTCCATTATTTATGCTTAGATTTCTTTCATTTCTGGTGTATAAGAAGCATCTTTCCATCATACATTGCCCAAGTTTCAATAAGATAGTCCAACAAACAAATGAGATACAATTCCCGAAATCAAGAGCAAGAGTCCCTCACTAGCGTCAAGGAACCTGCCTTAGAGGTATGCTTGCTTGTGGAAATTTTGCTCACGTATGGAAGCAAAAAAAATCGACCCATCGACTGCTCGTATTTGGAAAAACACGCACGTGGACACGCTCTCAAGTCGAGGTTCCACTGTAGTTCCAATTTTTAAAAAAAGAGCCATACATGGCTGCTGGCCAAGTTGGAAACAAATCCCATGCTCCCACTGGCTGAGAACTGTGCTAAAGACCTGAGTGTTAGCTGTCCTGAAGAATAACACAATAACTCAATTCCAACAGAGTAAGAACTTACCAAGTTCATGCAAGGAGCACCTCATATTTGTTGGTACCTCCTAATAATTATACTATAACTGAATTTGTCAAGATAGTTTTAGATTATTCTCTCAGTGCTAACATTTCTTTCAGCTCACATTGACCCAGTAAAGCACCTAAATTCCTGGGAACATGTCTTGAACATGTACTCACTGGAGCGGAGGAGAGAGAGAGAGATGCATGATAATATATACCTGGAAAGTACTCGAGGGCCTGGTCCCAAATGTGTACACTGCGATAACAACATACTGCAGAGAGTTATAGGAGGAAGTGCAAAATAAACCCAGTGAGGAGCAGGGGTGCAGTGGGGACAATAAGGGAACACTGTATCAACATCTGGGGTTCCAGACTATTCAACATCTTACCAAAAGATATCAGAAACATGGCTGGAACAAGTGTGGTAGCCTTCAAGAAGAAACTGGACAAGTATCTTCAAGTGTCAGATCAACCAGGCTGTGATGGATATGTGGGGCAGTGGGCCTCCAGCAATAACAGCCTGGATGACCAGGCAAGCACCAGAGAAGTCTGGCCAATGGCCAGGTTCCAAGAGTAGTGAAACTCTCGAAACTCTTCGAAGGCATATCAAAGGTAGCTCTTTCATTGTCACAGCCCCCGAATTAAAAGGACTGACAGAGCTACGATGTCTTACAAAAAAAAATTCTTCTGAAATGGTATAGAATATTTTTCTAGTGGTAATGACACAAAATAAGAAATCTGTTGAAAAATCATACAGATATATGGGACACACATGTTCAAACCAATGAGAGGTGGGACAGGAGTAGTGGAGAAAGTTAGGTCTCCTCCAAAGACAATGGACTGACACACAGGCAGGATGCACATGAACCCACTAGCCAGAGAGGAAAAAGCAAATGATCTAGCACCCGGCACTCCAAATATTTCCTCTGCAAGACAGTATTAGTAAAAAATATGCCACAATTTTGCAATAGCATAACGGAGAAAACTTGGTAAAGGAACACGTGTTAATCGAGTCTACTGTAGACCGATATTAATTAAAACAAAATGAGAAGTAGAGAAACCTGGTAAACACACTAATCAATTATTGGGCACTCGTAAATTTGCCAAATTCAAAGAAATTAACCTCCCCATGACATCACTGAAACAGTGAATACCATTAAACTAAATAAAGTCCGAGTAAATAAGTAACTAAATAACTTAAATAAACAGCTAGCAAAATACATACTATAAATAATACCCCGTGCGCGTGCGTGTGTGTACACTCGCCTAGTTGTAGTTGCAGGGGTAGAGTCACAGCTCATGGCCCCGCCTCTTCACTGGTCACTACTAGGTCACTTTCCCTGCTCCATGAGCTTTATCATACCTCTTCTTAAAGCTATGTATGGATCCTGCCTCCACTACATCACTTTCCAGACTATTTCCACTTCCTGACAACTCTGTGCCTCATCTGAGTCTTCAACTTCCAGTTCTGACCCCTTGTTGCTGTCGCATGACTGGAACATCCTGTCTGTCCACCTTGTCGATCCCTCTCAGTATTTTATATGTTATCATATCCCCCCCATCCCTGCTGTCCTCCAATGACGTCAGGTCGATTTTCCTTATAAGAACACAACATAAGAAAGAAAGAGCACTGCGACAGGCTTACTGACCCATGCGAAACAGGTCCAATTCACCTACAGGCTTATTCCACTAACTCAACGTAGTCAGGTCGAGGTCACATCCACTTAAGGAAGAACAGCATCAGACCTATTAGCACAAGCTAGTCAGGTCCAACTCACACCCACCCATACCCACTCACGTATTTATCTAACCTATTTTTAAAAGTACATTTTAGCTTCTATGACGGTGCTCGGGAGTTTGTTCCACTCATCCACAACTCTTACCAAACCAGTGCTTTCCCAAATCCTTCCAGTATCTGAATTTTTCCAACTTGAAACCATTGCTGCAAGTCCTGTTTTGGCTAGATATTTTTAACACACTATTTACATCCCCTTTATTTATTCCCATTTTCCATTTATACACCTCTATCATATCCCCCCTTAATTTTATGCCTTTCCAGAGTGTAGACTCAGGGCCCTCAGTCTATCCTCACAGGGAAGATTTCTGATATATGGAATCACCTTTGTCATCCTCCTTTGTATGTTTTCCAGTGCATTTATATTCATTCTGTAATACAGTGACCAGAACTTTGCAGCATAATCTAAACAAAGCCTAATGAAAGGTCGAGTTAAAGAACAACCTGAGGACTTTACTTATGCTTCTTGATATTAAGCCAGGGATTCTGTTCACTTAATTGCAAACACTTATGAACTGTTGTCTTGGTTTCAGATTACTGCTAACCAGAATGCCTAAAGCCTTTGTGCAATCGGTAATATTAAGATCTACGTTATTTAGTTTATATGTGGCACAGTTATTTTCCTGTCCAGTTTAGAACTTTGCATTTGTCTATATCAAACTGCATCTGCCACCTCTCCGACCACTGCGTCAGACTATTCAAATCTTCCTGGAGTGCTCTAATGTCCTTCCTGTTTTGGTGTCACCAGCAAACTTGCTTATGTTGCCATTTATTCCCTCATTTATGTTGCTTATGTGAATTGTGAACAACAAAGGACCCAACATTGACCCCTGTGAAACACTTGTGACATGCCCCCACTCTGATTTCTGCCCATTTGTGCAAACTCTCTGCTGCATGTGTGTCAATCATGCCTCTACCCAGGAAAAAATTTCTCCTATTGTGTGTGCCTTAATTTTCCTCAATAGCCTCTGATGTGGAATTCTATCAAAAGTCTTACTGAAGTTCATATGCACAACATCATATTCATTACCATAATCTACCTCCTCAAATACTTTAGTGAAAAAATTTAGTAAATTCAGCAGGCAGGAACGCCCCTTTGTAAAACCGTGTTGAGATTCATTAATTAATTTATGCCTTTCAAGATGATTACGAATTGCCTCAGCTATCATTGATTCCATGAATTTTCCCACTATAAGCCTTATTGGTCTATAGTTCGAAGCTAAGGGTCTGTCTCCTGCTTTGTAAAAAGGTAATACAGTTGCCATTTTCCACCTGTCTGGCACTATGCCAGTTTGTAGTGATATGTTGAAAAGATTTGCCAAAGGTTTGCTAAGTTCCTCTTTACATTCCTTTAAAACCCTTGCAAACAGTTCATCAGGGCCTGGGAATTTGTTAGGTTTTAATTTCTCTATTTGTCGGAGGACCATGCCACTAGTTACCCCAATCGTTCATAGTTTATCATCCTGTTCTACATAATTTATTATTTCTGGAATTTTGCTAGTATCTTCCTGAGTAAAAACTGAGAGGAAGTAATGAAAATTTCACGCATTTCCTTATCACTGTCAGTGATCTGACCTGAGTTACTTTTAAGTAGGCCTATGTTGTCCCTAATCTTCTGTATACCTGAAAGAACCCTTTTGGTTTAGTCTTCAAATCCCTTTGGGACTTAAGCCTCATAACCCCAGCTTACTTTTCTTATTCCCTTTTTGTTCTCTCTATATAATTGAATATATTGAATTCTTAACTGACCATCCCCTCTTTGATCTGCCTCTCTTTTGACCAATGAGATATTTTAATCTATTGTTTATACATTTGGGTTCATTTCTATTAGATTTAATTTCCCTACTCAGAACACATGTTGTCTGGGCAGGTGGAACTATGCTGTGAAAAACGTCATATAAGCAACCATCAAAACCTACCTGACTCATAGTCAGAGGTCATTTCAATTCAGCCCACCCAAGCAATTTCTCAGTCCTATGAAATTGACCAAACAGAAGTTTGGGACAGAGACTTGATTGCAGTGATTTGGGAAATTCCATGATTTATATACAGTAGTTTATTTGGCACGATTGAAGAACTGCGGCACAATTTTATGTAACACATTGTATAATTAATTTAACACGGCTCAGTTTGTGGGAAGGAAAAAAAAATTCTCTTTTGCTCAAGCGGCCGCCTTGTTGTGGTGCAGCCAAGGAGCCCTCCTGCCATCCCCTACCACTCCCCGACACCATCCCAGCTTTCCTAATTCATGTGTGTCCAGTCCAGTCTTTCTCTGCTACAAGGCAGCTGTGTTTGTGAATTGTGTTATGTTATTTTAATTACTATATCTTGTATCTGCCAAGCAATCACGACACCCAGTAACCACACCAGTGTTGCTGAAAGTGGCACGAAAAGGTATAAGCACTTAAATCTTAGAATTAACAAAGAAACAAAGGTATTATACAGGAGATAACCTGTAGCCGTAATGAAGTGTTACTTTGTACACAGAAAAAGAGGGAAACATGAGTTTGTGTCACTAAATGACTGACTTACTGAGTGACTTGACTGACTTACTGAGTAACTTGACTGACAGTAAGTCATTCAGCAAGTCCATCAAGTCACTCAGTAAGTCAGTCAAATCATTCAGCAAGTCAGTCAAGTCACTCAATAAGAGTGACTTGCCTGACTGACTCACTGAGTGACTTGAATGATTTACTGAATGACAAGACTGACTGACTGAATGACTTAGACACTCCAGTACAACCATCGACTTTAATACCAGACCCTCTACCATCCACCTCAGCACAGTAGGTCCACAGAATAACTCTCCACTCTCTTCACAATCATCCACAAACACCAGCACCCACAATTTAGGGTAAGAAATACTATTATTTCTGTTATATTTGTAGCCTTAAGCAATAAAAACATAACACATCACAACAATGAACAACATATTCACTCTTATTTTTGTAAGATGTGGACACCTAAAAAAAAGTTGTTTGGCTTTTCAGGGGCTCCCAGGAACGTAACCCTATTTTTCCCATAAGTTCTTCAGCTCATCTAACATGATTTTTACCTGGTTACCTGGAGGTTATTCCGGGGATCAACGCCCCCGCGGCCCGGTCCATGACCAGGCCTCCCGATGGATCAGGGCCTGATCAACTAAGCTGTTACTGCTGGACGCACACAGCCCAACGTACGAGCCACAGCCCGGCTGATCCGGCACTTACTTTAGGTATCTGTCGAGCTCTCTCTTGAAGGCAGCCAGGGGCTTAATGGCAATTCCCTAATGCTTGATGGATGGCTGTTGAACACTTTTGGGCCCCGGACACTTATGGTGTTTTCCCTTAGTGTACCAATGGCTCCCCTACTTTTTATTGGGGGCATTTTGCATCGCCTGCCCAGTCTTTTACTTTCATAGGGAGTGATTTGTGTGTGCAGATTTGGGACCATTCCTTCCAAGATTTTCCAAGTGTAGATTATGATATATCTCTCCCTCCTGCGTTCCAAAAAGTACAAGTCAAGTGCTTCCAAGCGTTCCCAGTAGTTAAGGTGCTTGACAGAACTTACACATGCAGTAAAGGATCTCTGTACACTCTCTAGATCTGCGATTTCGCCTGCTTTGAATGGAGATGTTAATGTACAGCAGTATTCCAGCCTAGAGAGAACAAGTGATTTGAAAAGGATCATCATTGGCTTGGCATCTCTCATTTTGAAAGTTCTCATTATCCATCCTATCATTTTCTTTGCACGTGCGATCGTGGCACTGTTGTGATCCTTGAAAGTGAGATCCTCAGACATTACTACTACCAGGTCCCTTACATTATTTTTCCGCTCTATTGTATGGCCGGAGTCAGTAGTATACTCTGTTCTAGTTATTACCTCCTCCAGTTTTCCATAACGGAGTAGTTGGAATTTGTCCTTATTGAACATCATATTGTTTACCGTTGCCCACTGGAAAACTTTGTTTATGTCTTCTTGGAGGTTAACTGCGTCATCAGCAGCCACCTAACACGGCGTTTTCCAGAACGTAACTACCGTGCTAAATGATGGTCTACTGGATGTATGAATGTGTATATGTGTATGTGTGGGGTGTGTGTGGTGTATGTGTGTGGTGTGTGTGGTGTGTGTGTGTAGTGTATGTGTGTGGTGTATGTGTGTGGTGTATGTGTGCAGTGTATGTGTGTGGTGTGTGTGTGTGGTGTATGTGTGTGGTGTATGTGTGTGGCATGTGTGTGGTGTGTGTGTGTGGTGTGTGTGTGTGGTGTGTGTGTGTGTGTGGTGTGTGTGTGTGGTGTGTGCGTGTGGTGTGTGTGGTGTGTGGTGTGTGGAGTGTGGTGTGTGTGTGGTGTGTGTGTGTGTGGAGTGTGTGTGTGTGTGTGTGTGTGGTGTGTGTGTGGTGTGTGTGTGTGGTGTGTGTGTGGTGTGTGTGTGGTGTGTGTGTGTGGTGTGTGTGTGGTGTGTGTGTGTGGTGTGTGTGGTGTGTGTGTGGTGTGTGTGTGGTGTGTGTGTGTGTGTGTGTGGTGTGTGTGGTGTGTGTGGTGTGTGTGTGTGTGGTGTGTGTGGTGTGTGTGTGTGTGGTGTGTGTG
>NC_091294.1:69465626-69468126 GCF_038502225.1 Cherax quadricarinatus | reverse complement strand
TGGTGTGTGTGGTGTGTGTGTGTGGTGTGTGTGTGGTGTGTGTGTGTGGTGTGTGTGTGTGGTGTGTGTGTGTGGTGTGTGTGTGTGTGGTGTGTGTGTGGTGTGTGTGTGTGGTGTGTGTGTGTGGTGTGTGTGTGTGTGGTGTGTGTGTGTGTGGTGTGTGTGGTGTGTGGTGTGTGTGGTGTGTGTGTGCGTGGTGTGTGTGGTGTGTGGTGTGTGCGTGCGTGGTGTGTGTGGTGTGTGGTGTGTGTGTGTGGTGTGTGTGTGGTGTGTGTGTGTGGTGTGTGTGTGTGGTGTGTGTGTGGTGTGTGTGTGTGTGGTGTGTGTGTGTGTGGTGTGTGTGTGGTGTGTGGTGTGTGTGTGTGTGGTGTGTGTGTGGTGTGTGTGTGGTGTGTGTGTGTGTGTGTGTGTGTGTGTGTGTGTGTGTGTGTGTGTGTGTGTGTGTGTGTGTGTATGTTGTGTGTGTGTGTGTGTCTGTCTGTCTGTCTTGTTGCAAACCTCTGCACTTTCTCTAGTTTCCTTACATGCTCGGCTAGGTGAGGGTTCCAAACTGGTGCTGCATATTCCAATATGGGCCTAACGTACACAGTGTCGAGTCCTTAATGACTTCTTATTTAGATGTCAGAATGCTGTTCTAAGGTTTGCCAGGCGCCTGTATGCTGCAGCAGATATTGGTTGATGTGCGCCTCAGGAGATGTTCCCGGTGTCATACTCACACGAAGATCCTAGATAATTATATTATTTTTAAAGGAGCAGACCGGTAAGCCAGTGGAAGGCCTCGGTCAGATGACCAAAGCTCCAAAGGCGGGTCATCATCTGACTAAGACCCGCATCAGGAAACATTTGTCTTGTTTCCTAACGAACCTTATCTAACCTAACCTAACCAAGGTCCTTTTCCTTGAGTGAGATTTGTAGGCTCTGGCCCCCTAGATTGTACTCCGTCTGTGTTCTTCTTTGCCCTTCCCCAATCTTCATGACTTTGCACTTCGTGGGGTTGAACTCCAGAAGCCAGTTTCTGAACCAGGCCTGCAGTCTGTCCAGATCCCTTTGTAGTTCTGCCTGGTCTTTTTCCAACTGAATTCTTCTCATTAACTTCACATCACCTGTAAACAGGGACCCTTCGGAGTCTATTCCTTCCATCATGTCATTCACAAATACCAGAAACAGCACCAGTCCGAGGACTGATCCCTGTGGCACCACACTCATTACCGGAGCCTACTCGTCACACCTCGCCACGTAACATGACTCGCTGTTGTCTTTCTGACAGGTATTCCCTGATCCACTGTAATGCCTTCCCTCTTATCCCTGCCAGGTCCTCCAGCTTCCAAGCTAATCTCGTGTGCAACTGTGTCAAACGCCTTCTTACAGTATGCGCGTGTGGTGTATGGTGTGTGGTGCGTGTAGTGTGTGTACTCACCTAGTTGAGGTTGCGGTGTGTGTGTGTGTGTGTGTGTGTGTGTGTGTGTGTGTGTGTGTGTGTGCGCGTGGGTGCGCGCGCGCGCGTGCGTGTTTACCTGGAGGGTTTCGAGGGTCAACGCCCTTGCTGCCCGGTCTGAGACCAGGCCTCATGGTGGATCAGGGTCTGATCAACCAGGCTGTTACTCTCGGCCCCACGCAAGCTTAAGTACGAACCACAGCCCGGTTGGTTAGGTACTGACTTCAGGTGCCTGTCCAGTGCCTTCTTGAAGACAGCCAGGGGTCTATTGGTAACCCCCCTTATTTATGCTGGGAGGCAATTTAACAGTCTTGGGCCCTGCACACTTATTGTGTTTTCTCTCAGTGTACTCGTGGCGCCCCTGCTTTTCATCAGGGGAATGTTGCATCTCCTGCCAAGTCTTTTGCTTACATTGGGAGTGATTTTCGTGTGCAAATTTGGTACCAATCCCTCCAGGACCTTCTAAGGGTATATTATCATGCATCTCTCTTGCCTGTGTTCAAGGGAATACAGATCAAGGACCTTAAACCATTCCCAGTAGTTTAGGTGCCTTATCGTACTTATGTGTGCCGTGAAAGTTCTTTGTACACTCTCCAGGTCTGCAATATCGTCAGCCTGGAAGGGGGCCGTTAGTGTACAGCAGTATTCCAGCCTAGAGAGAACAAGCGAGTTGAAGAGTCATCATGGGTTTGGCATCCCTAGTTTTGAAGGTTCTCATTATCCATCCAATCATTTTCCTAGTGGATGAGGTAGATACAATGCTGTGGTCTTTGAAGGGGAGATCCTCTGACATTATCAGTCCCATGACCTTCACATTAGTTTTCTGCTCTATTGTATGGTTAGAATTTGTTGTATACCCTGACACATTTTTTATTTCAAGTTTCCCATGTCTGAGTAGTTGAAATTTCTTCCTTGAGCTTCATATTGTTCTGAGTGGCCCATTCGAAGATCTGGTTGCTGTCTGCTTAGAGTCCTGCGGTGTCGTCGATGGAGGTCACTGCCATGGTAATCCAGGTGTCATCCACAAAGGAAGACACAGAGCTATGGCTTACATCTCTATGTCAG
>NC_091294.1:69375626-69460626 GCF_038502225.1 Cherax quadricarinatus | reverse complement strand
TGCTATTGATACGAATTACTACATTCACAGGGAAGCACTCCACCCTCATGGGTCATTTAGTGCCTGAAGAATGGGAAGCCATCAGGTATGATACAAAAAAAGGACATGATCAATTCCTTGGATGAAGAGAGCCTCACTATAATCAAGGAACTTCCTTTGTGACTGTTTGTTGGGTCTCCACCCCGATAATCCAGCATAACATACCTCCTGCACTACTATTTGAAATTTCTTACCCAATCACTGTACCGATTAAGATATTATATGTTAGATACAAGTCTAAAACTTATCCTTCAACTTGGTTCAATTATAATTGGCTTTTGAAAATATTTATGAAGAACCTTGTTTTTTAGAAAGCAGTACTGGACAGCAGTTCTGTTCAGTCATCAAAATAAGAGGGATTTGGAGAGTAGAGACTCTTGAAACTCATCAAAGTTATGGGCTTCTCATATGTCATAGATTGTATTTTCTAAGTCCTTTTTACTCATATATGACTGGTGCCATAACTTTCATAGCTTTCCTCATGAATTTTTAAACTATTTGTCATTATCCCTGCTTACAATCGACTACCAAACAATCTCCCCCATGTCAAGAACTACACTGCTTCAAATCAACTCACTTTCCCTCAAGAGGAAGCAAGGCTCTGTGATTTGCTCGTTGAGGATGACAGTTCCCCTTTTGGACTCGAAAACCTTAAATCGCCCTGTAAGTTTTCCTCCACAGTAGCCTTGGAATGCTAAAGGGCTAAAACTCAAATTTCCTATCATAATATGATACTTCAATCAATTTAACTAACTAGTACCCACTATGATGATACTTTTTAGCAAATTATATTCAAGACTTCAAACTGCATCAGCAATTGATCATAATAAATTAATGCATATTAAGAATAATTTACTACTCTAACTTGGTTTCCTGATGTTTTTATCAATGATGAATAGTTTGCACTCCAGTATTGACGAGGCATTCAGCAGGCATGCTCTATCAAAATTAGTAGTTTCAGTTTGATCATTTTCATGATTGTATTTTAGCTATTTCTTACAGATCTTAAAACCACTTACTTGTCACTTTTTAGTAACTAATCTTAGCTTTCCTTGGTAAAGTTAGCACTTTAGCCATGTGGTACCATGTAATAAATTATAAATAAAGCTAAACTCTCTTGAACATACATAGTTCAATTATTTTTACATTATAAAATCCAAGGAAACAAAAATATGTCATAACTGCAGACAGCAGCAGTATGTATTGCCAAGACTGCAATGGTGTTTCAGGCAAAACCTGCCAGCAATTATGGTATAAAAAAGTAATTATGGTAAAAAAAAAAGTTAAGTGCAGCAGAAAGCTTTATTTATAAAAATTTACTCTGACTCTATAAAAAAAAAAAGTCAATGTGTGGTCCCCACACAATCATTTCTACCATGTGATGATGGTGCTCTTGCCAAGTGTCATATTACACCAAGACCAAGGTTGGTACATGCCTATCTCAAGAGCCAAAGCAGTGCTTTTCCTATATTCTTTCTACAATTAAATTTGTCCAACATGAATCCACTGCAGCTTGTAATGCTACAACATCGTTCCCTTTCAAGGTTTTCTGGTGACTAGGGAAAAGTTACAGGAAAAACAGTCACAGAAAAAAAAAAAACAGGAAAAAAGTCAAGTGTCAACAAGGCAAATGTTACAACAAACTTAATATAGTTTAGATTAGACTAAGTTACATAATAACTGGATTAGACTGTTTGGTTAGGTTAATTTAGGTTAGATTTTATTAGACGAGGCTTAGTTTATGTTAGTTTGGGTAAGGCTAGGTTAATTTTGCTTAGTTTAGGTTAAAGTTAGTGTCCCGTAGCTTGGTTGGTAGCACACTCGTTGAGTGTGTGATTCGATCCTCGGTATGGGTGGAAACATTGGCAGTTTCCTTATACTTGCTGTCCCTGTTCACCTAACAGTAGGTAGGTACCTGGGTGTTAGCCGACTGGTGTGGGTCACATCCTGAGGGACAAAATTAACCCAAGTTGCGTGAAATGCTCTCTATAACCAGGAGCTTTCTATAAAGTATGTCACTGATGTCAGCTAGGTTTGTATAGGTTGTATCATGTACTTTTAGATATAAAGATGATTATTATTTAAAAAAAAAAAAAAAAAAGTCACCAAATTTTCTTGTGACTATTCCTAGTCAAACATGACTCTCCTGTTTAACCAGGCTGTTGCTGTTGGCAGTCCACTGAGTCACAGCCATTGCAGGCTGGTTCACCAGTCACTTGGCAGAGGGAGTGATCCAGTTCTCTTGAAAACTTCATACTTGTTCCTGCAATATTTCTGTTATCTGTAGTTAGATATTTTCAACACTACAGTAATTATGTTGGTATTATTTATTATTTTTCCATCACGTCAATACTCCTAATTCTATGGCTTTACAGAATGGATATGTAGTGGTCAACCTTTCCTATGAAGATAGGCTGAAGGTACTGAATTTGCTGTAGATTTAAATTTGAAGGTACAGGAAAGCACTGGATTAGCAAGAGTTGAAGATGAATGGAATGGGATCTCAAGTAGTGTCACTGGAGATAACTTTTGGGTGGCTTTAAAAATGGGTTGGACAGGGAGTAGGAATGGATGGGTGTAAGACATGCCTAGAATGGGTCAGTAGGCCTGCTTCAGTTCCTTTATTCTTGTTATTATACTTCTCTGAGGGTGAGTGTATCTTGGTTAATACAGGTGTGACTATAGTGAATTTAGCTAGTTAGGTTAGGTACTTATTTCTTCCACCTAAGCTAAAACCTATAGCTACTACTTATGCTGCTGCTGCTGTATAGTACTATGAGCCAGAGTAGTCTTGATTAGGCAGGTCTAGTCTTGATGTTTTAGTTTGTTTTAAGCAGGTAATAAATGCTTTCAGAATGGGAGATGCTGTTACTGCAGCATGATTTTATGATATACAGTCCAAAAATGACTGGCATGAATTTTGGCTTAATGCTCTCTTGAGAGCCAACTCGATAAGGTCAGTTAGAAATTATTCAAGCTGGGGTAAATTTGTCAGCTTCAAGTTAAGGTTCTCATATGCCCCCCCCCCAACCTTTTAGTAAAATTCCAAAATGCTTTGCTTTATCAGAAAAAACATTATAGTCATAGGGAAGTGCTAAATTTGTATGCATAATACAATGCCTAGTTTGACCCAAAGAACATGAGGGGTGGCTCAAATTCCATGGATCAAACCCTACTGCCAGCATTGAGTCACCCCCTGAAGGTTCACTACTGAAGTGATACCTAGCAATGGATGAAATGAAATGCGAAGAGCACAAGTGTCAACATCCAGTTGTGATGCTCCTCTCACTACATTTATGGTCAAGAACACAAAACTAAGTCATTTTGGCTATATTGCACAGAGCATGTAATTAGTGTTCATGAGAAAGATTTTAACACAAGGGTATTAATAATTTCAATACATTTAATGTCTTTATTATTCATTAATGAGTTCAGCCTTCTCTCTACATCAATTTCATGCTTTAATGCAAAAAGCTTAAAAAAATTACAGCAAAACTGGTTTGTAAAAAATACTTTAAACCAACAAATAAATTTCATACATACACTATGTTTTACTTTTGATGTATTCTTAGTGCTAACTCATTCATATGTATACCTAAACTCTAAAAATAAAAATGTCTGAAGACTAATTTGGAATCGCACATCTCGTCGAGTCTCAAACAATAACAAAGAATTGCGATTACCACAGCAACGCTATCAAACAATACCACCCTCATGAAATATACTGCCCCAATCGTACAGTACATAGTCATGAAATGTTTATTAACCAACATAGATACATACACATACACGGCAATGTAAACGATAACTGCAATGACGTAATAAACAGTACAATAAGTTTATTAAGCAAGTAACAGGTCTGAGTAAGAAAGAATGAACATTACGAAGAGACCGTAGAAGGCAAGACGTCAACACCCTATACGAACATCAACCTCTCCAGAATTGTGATAATTTAAATCTATATTAGACCATGTAATTTTAAAAGTTGTTTATCCTACACACTGCCAACAACAGTAAATAAATGGTCGCTGGAGCCCAGGTATGAACATATAATTTTGTATTAGGGTGTGATAAACAAAGCAAGTAATTTCAATAAGTGCAGATATAATAATAGAGATGATATAAGTAAGTGAGGTTGTTAAAGTGATGATAAATGAGTGTGAGGAAGGGAAGTGTTAATATGGTCTTACCCTAGTAGTGTTGCATCATTCACTAAGACACTTGTTATGTTGAGCAGTCATAACAAAGTCTTGCACATCACTACGTGTTGCCTGGCACTGTGGCACTCCTCACTGGTGCCTCAAACAACGTATTCTCACTTAATATTACATAACGCTAAACTGCCTTTGTAAAATATAGCTCCAGTGGCCTGGACAACCCTTCACTTGCACTTTTTCCCTCACACAACACTTACTGACACTTGTATTGCATTCAGTTTTTCATAATGCCACATAAACTTGCTTTTGCAATAGCAAGGATGCACGTATATGTAGGGGAAGGTGAGAATTATGGTAGTGACAACAAACACTGAGCAGGTCTGGGGAGGGCGCTCGTAGCGTCCCTCACTTCACACACTATTTTCAACTTAATGGCGTCACTTATAAGGTAGTTGATGGTTTATGTAGGTTGTGTGATGTGTGTGGCAGGTAGTGGCACAGGTGGGCAGGCGACACTCACTCACCAACCACCATAATCACCACAAAACTTTACCCACACTGCTTGTGGCGTCGGCCATAACGGCTTTGGTTTCAAAATGGCGGGTAGAAGAAGGTGAGAGGCGCCGGGAGCCGCGCACCACTAACACGCTCCTCCCTCCTGCACCTCTAACACCACTCTACAACCACTCGAACAACACTCTACAACCACTCTACAACCACACACTCCTCTCCTACCATCCACTCTCACCATATACATTATAAAACATCAAACTTAGAAGTATTTTGCTTATGGTTGTAGAGTTATGGCTGCCTCAGCTTGTGAGGGGGAGACGCCACGCTCACATTATAGAGCCAAGTGTAGAGTTATGGTGGGAGACGGAGCAACAAGAGTGTTGTAATACCCTCTATTGATGGGCGTGGGTGTGTGATGGCGGGCGTGAAGGGCGGGATGACCACCAGACGCCATGATAATATGAGATAGAGGGCGGTGACGCGGCGCTCAACAATGGCTGCTTGAGCCTAGCCACCGCCGCCACCTGATTGGTCCACACAGGTCACATGACCCACGCCCCTCACACCCCCTCATAACACCACCACCACCTTTATTATGAGTCACCTGGTGTAGCAGCACAGGTGGTGGTGCATGGTGGCGGCCTAGTGAGCATCACACATGAGGTTATGAGTCAAGAATATGGTGGTGTTAAGGAGTGAGAGGAGGAAGAGTGAGGAGCGTCCATCACTGCTACACCATCATGGCCGCCACCGCTATGACGTCATCAACCTTCCAACATTATCTCACACTCAACAACACTTAACACTATCTTAACTCTTATAAAACAACTCACCACACTATATTAAACCACACCAACCATAACACAACTTCTCCATCCAACTTACCCTAATTTTTCAACAAGATTTTAATGCTATATCAAGTAAATACATTATTATAAAGTATATAAGACAAGTTGATAACATCACATGGCAGTGTTTGTGTTTAGTGTAAATATTGTGTAGGTGCTGCTGGAGCTCCACCACCACGCTTATTATACCTAGTATTACCATAATACACAGGTAATATCTACTTTATACACCACCAGGACCACCTGCACACACTCACTCTACCACACACTAGTCTTATATACCTGTATATAACACTAGTTTTGAATGAAGACAGTAATAGTGATGATGATGTTGCTGCACCTGACACTAACTTTATTATATTTAACTTAATATTTACTACACTCTTGCGGGTTTAACGCTCCTACCTCACTCTAACAGTGGTAATATTTGTTGGTCTTAAATTTACCTGTGTATACGTGCTTCACTTGCACTTCTTCAGTGTTTATCTTAATATATTACAGGTGTAATATACCATCAACTAGATGAGCGAAACGTGCACCAATGTGTGTCAGACTTCTTTATTTTCAGACGTTTCTGCAGCTTCTCACATGTACATGTGAGATGATGAGTGAGTGTGTGATCGTGGAAGTGTGAGGTGGTCAGTCCCTCACCCTGAACTTGTCTTCACCTTAATAACTTTACTTACAATTAACACACCTACTAATATATATTAAATTACCCAGGATAACCCAGGATAACCCACACAACTTAGACAAGTGACTTACTTCCAGTCGAGTACTTCGTGGATTTTGACTTTTTGTGTTATCCTAGATAATATATTCACATGTTACTAGGTATAATATATCTTACTAGGTATGATAATATATTCACATGTTACTAGGTATAATATATCTTACTAGGTATGATAATATATTCACATGTTACTAGGTATAATATATCTTACTAGGTATGATAATATATACACATGTTACTAGGTATGATAATATATTCACATGTTACTAGGTATAATATATCTTACTAGGTATGATAATATATTCACATGTACTAGGTATAATATATCTTACTAGGTATGATAATATATACACATGTTACTAGGTATAATATATCTTACTAGGTATGATAATATATTCACATGTACTAGGTATAATATATCTTACTAGGTATGATAATATATACACATGTTACTAGGTATAATATATCTTACTAGGTATGATAATATATTCACATGTTACTAGGTATAATATATCTTACTAGGTATGATAATATATACACATGTTACTAGGTATAATATATCTTACTAGGTATGATGATATATTCACATGTTACTAGGTATAATATAGCTTACTAGGTATGATAATATATTCACATGTTACTAGGTGTGATAATTGTACTTATGTGTACTTGTACCAAAGTAAACTTACTGCTTACAGCTACTACTACAACAACTACTAAAACTACAACAACTACAAAAACTACAAGTACTAAAATTACAACTACTACACCTATTACAACCACTACAACTACCACAACTACCACAACTGCCAATACTACAACTACTACTACTATTATTCCTACTACCATTGCTACTACTAGTACTACCACCATCATTCCTACTACTACTACCATCATTCCTACTACTACTACCACCATCATTCCTACTACTACTACTACCATCATTCCTACTACTACTACTGCCATCATTCCTACTACTACTATTACGTCATAATCATCATCCCCACTGAGGGACTGACCACCTCAAACTACTACTACTACTAAGGTTGAGCGACTGACAATATCATCTGTACCTCGAAACTGCTTCTGTTGTCTCTGTATTTACCATTTCTTTATCTCACTGATGAAGCCTACTATGTAGAAAAAATTTTTTTACACATAAGATTTGCTGGGATTTTTAACCCTGTTGAGGGAGGGTTAGCCTGCCAGGATAACCCAAGAAAGTCAGTACAGCCTCTCCTCACTTAATGATTGAGTACTGTTCCTAAGACCACGTCGGTAAACATGTTCATCGCTAAGCAAGGAGCATACTGTAATGATGGTGGGTTTGTCAACCATCTTTATTGTTTTAATGTCACCTTTGCACTATTTATAACATTTCTGGTATATTTTTAAATGTTTATACAGTAGTATACTATACATACATTGTAATAAACAGAATAGATGAAATCAGTTCTAATATACATTATTTAGGTATGCAAACTGGTCACAGAGCCTGTTGTAAGTCTGAGTCATCGGTAAAAGAGTACGTCGCTAAGTGAGGAGAGGCTGTACGTCATTGAGGACTGTCTTATTTCCATTGTGGTTCTTCATCTTGTCCCCCAGAATGCATCCCACACCTGTTCACTATCACCCAGGTACCTACTTACTACTAGGTGAACAGGGACAACAGTTGTAAGGAAACATGCCCAACATTTCCTCCCATACTGGGAATCAAACCAAAGACAATGTGAGAGGCGAGTGCATTGCCAACTGAGCCACGAGACACCCATGTCTTGTATACTTTTTGATGTATACCATTATTATACTGATAGGTAATGATTTAAATCCCCTACATAAAGTGTTAAAGTATCCTAGTCCAAGTGTTTACAGGTAACATGAACCAGAAATTATCACTGACTTTACAAGTTATTGCTGACTTTACAAATTATCGCTGACTTTACAAATTATCACTGACTTTACATATTATCACTGATTTTACAAATTTACCTCCATGTTTGCTTTCTTATCCACTTGAAATTAATTTTTTTATTATGGTAATCATAGTGAGGTTGCTTTGGTAATAAATTCACTGAAAAATAAGGCAAGAAATTTAGCAAATTTGCTTTCACTTACGTCAAAAAAAAAAGCTCGTTCTTTGTCACCCATCATTGCAACAATGTTCAATAAATAGTTAAAAACTATAACACAATGGTTAAGACAGCAGGGTCCTAATGGAAGTAAGTCACTTTGTCTTGACTTTTTTTTTGGGTTATCCTGGGTAATCTACACATATGCTGCTATGTATGATAATTTATGTAACTGTATTGATGCGTACCTCTACTTGAATAAACTTACTAGCTTAATCTAAAATCTTCACAAAATTAATTTACAAGAGAGTGTACTGTTTCTTAGTGTCCCACAATATACGCACTCAGGCCCTTTGGTTTGAGACCAATAAAAAGTGCAAATGGTGCAATTATAAAAATGCTGGGCTTGCTTTATGCAGCTTTTGAGAAAACTGATATCCACTGGGCCTCTTTATAGACCTTAGGAAAGCTTTCAGTAATAATAATAATACAGTTGACCCCCGGTTTTCGTAATTAATCCATTCCAGAGAGAGTGACTAAACCTGAATCTGATAATTTCCGAATTAATTTTCCCTATAAGAAATAATGGAAATCCAATTAATCCGTTTGACACCCAAAAGTTTTAAAAAAAAAAAAATTTTACATTTCCCTTCACAGAAAACAATGAGACATGCAAAATAAAACAATACTAAAATGACACTTACCTTTAATGAAGACTTATTGATGAGTGATGAGACAGGAGGAGGGGAGAAGATGGAGGTGTACATACTATTGTTTGGAAGGGGAATCCCCTTCCATTAGAGACTTCAGGTACCAAGTCCTTTTCTGGGGTTACTTCCCTTCTTTGTTTTATGATGCCACTAGGACCAGCTTGAGTCATGACCCCTGCCGCTCAAAAAAAGTGTTCCAGAGAGGTCTGTATCTGGCGTTTCTTTAAAGCTTCTCTAAAATGGGACACAACCTTGTCATTGTACATGTTGCCAACATGGCCTGCAACAGCTTTTTCAGGGTGAAGTTCATCCATAAATGTTTGCACCTTTGTCCACATTGTACAAATCTCCTTAATCTTTGAAGAAGGCACCTTCCTCCATCTCTCTTCTTCCTCCTCTGAAGCAATTTCCTGAACTGTGGTCTGTTGCTGTTGCAGATGAAGCTCTTGCAGCTCTGTAGTGGTTAGTTCTTCATCGTGGTCCTCCACCAACTCTTCCACATCCTCAAAACTCACATCCAACCCCATGGAATTCCCCAATGCCACAGTACTTTCCACAACTGACATAGGCTCCTAGGGTCAGCCCCAAACCCTTCAAAATCCCTCTCTTGTACACATTGTGGCCACAATTTTCTCCAAGCAGAGTTCAAAGTCCTGGAAGTCACTCCCTCCCAAGCCTTACCTATAAGGTTTATGCAGTGGAGGATATTAAAGTGATCTTTCTAGAACTTTCTTAGGGTCAGTTCAGTGTCTGAGGTCACTTCAAAGCACTTTTGAAACACTGGTGTACAGTTTTTTGAAATTTGAAATGACCTGCTGGTCCATGGGCTGGAGGAGAGGAGTGGTGTTAGGAGGCAAGAACTTCACCTTGATGAAACGAAACTCCTGCACCACTTGCTCTTCAAAGTCTGGAGGATGAGCAGGAGCATTGTCCATTACCAGGAGGCACTTGAGTTCCAATTTATTTTCCAGGAGGTATTTCTTCACACTGGGGCCAAACACTTCATTGAACCAATCAAGGAAAATGTCCCGCATGACCCTTGCCTTACTGTTTACCTTCCACATCACACACAATTTACTCTTGGCAACCCTGTTTTTCTTGAACACTCGCGGATTTTCAGAGTGATACACCAGTAAAGGCTTCGCTTTGAAATTCTCACTAGCATTACTACAAAACATGAGAGTTAGCCTGTCTTTCATAGGCTTGTGTCCTGGGAGTGCCTTTTCCTCCTGAGTAATGTAGGTCGTGTTTGGCATTTTCTTCCAAAAGAGGCCTGTTTCATCACAATTGAACACTTGTTGGGGTTTGAATTTTTCAGCCTCTATGTACCCTTTCAATTCCTGAACATACTTTTCAGCCGCTTTTTTGTCAGAACTGGCAGCCTCACCATGCCTTATCACGCTGTGTATGCCACTACACTTCTTAAATCTCCCAAACCAGCCATTGCTGGCCCTAAATTCACCAATATCAGCAGTTGTTCCAGGCATTTTCTTTACGAGATCATCATGTAGCTGCCTTGCCTTTTCACAAATTATTGACTGCATAACACTATCTCCTGATAATTGTTTCTCATTGATCCACACCAACAACAAAGTCTCCACATCTTTCAGTATTTGCAATCTCTGTTTTGTAAGCATATTTACACCTTTCGCAACAACAGCTTCCTTGATTTCCTTTCTCTTGGCCACAATAGAAGCAATGGTTGTACGGGGTTTGTTATACAACCTGGCTAGCTCGGCGACACGCACTCCACTTTCATATTTTGCAATGATGTCTTTCTTGAATTCTATAGTGTTCCTCACCCTCTTTACCAAAGGGCTGGCACTAGAAGCTTTCTTTGGGCCCATGGTGGCTTATTTAGCAGATACAAGCACTAAAAAGAATGGAATAATACAAAATGTATCGTATGAACACATGGGATCGTCCTCACTGGCTGATAAACAATGGCACACTGGCTGTATATGGTGTGTCAGGCCGCTCGGACCGTGCGGACATGTTCGGGACGAATGGCTAATACCGAGTTCAGTGACGATCACCGAGTCAGTATTTTGATGAAAAACGTTACTTATTCCGAACGTTACGAAATCCAACGACAATGTAATCCGGGGGTGCACTGTAATAATATCTTTATTTCTTCAATTCAATTCAAATTCAAAGTTTATTCTCTATAAGGATTACAATGCTGAGTTTACAGAATTTGGTTATTGTGTGGTTTACATGTAGTAAAATAATAATTACAGAGTGTACCACTAGAACACCTAGCATGGCTAGGCATTTCAGGCAGACTTAGATTAAATCTTAAATTTAAAATATTACAAATTATGAGGTAAGTTGGTATTATGGCTAAGTGACTAAATACTAGTTTGTGAGTTTAGCAATGTGAATGCTTTTGTTTTGGCACAATACATAGTTTCAGTATTGGAGTATCACAGGCCAACTTATGACTAGTTAGGATTCATTATTTTAAGATTGAGATTGAGATTGATATTTCTGTTTATGGTCAAATGGGTGAGTGAGTGTAAGTGTGAACCACCAGGTGGTATTCGTGTAATTAGTTGACAGGGTGTATCAGGGAGATAAGATGTTTTCTAATGGTAGTTTTGAAGGTGATGAATGTGTCTGCAGTTCTAGAGTTTTCAGGTAGGGTATTCTAGATTTTAGGGCCTTTGACATACATTGAATTTTTGTAAAGGTTTAGTCGGACACGGGGAATGTCGTAGAGATGTTTGTGTCTGGTGTTATGCCTGTGAGTTCTGTCACAACTATCAAGAAAGTGTTTTAGGTCAAGGTTAATATTGGAATTTAAGGTCCTGTAGATGTAGATTGCACAGTAGTAAGTGTGGATGTACTGAACAGGGAGTAAGTTTAGATCTATGAAGAGTGGGGGGGGGGTGTTGCCAGAGATGGGATTTAGTGATTATTCTTACTGCAGCTTTTTGATGCCTAGATGACTTCATTGAAAAACTACTATGTAGAAAGCCCCTTGTTATGCAGAGCATTTCGGGCAAATTAGGTCGGTTTTGTCCCAAGATGCGACCCACACCAGTTAACTAACACCCTGGCACCCATTTTACTGATAGGTGAACATGGACAGCAGGTGTCCTATGGAAATATTTCCTAATGTTTTCCAGCTGTACCAAGGAATCAATCCCCAGACCTCAATGTGTGAGCTGAGTGGGCTAGCAATTGAGCTACAGTACACCACAACATCCTGCATCTGAAACGAGAACATTATAGTATCAGAGGTCATTCTCTTGCATACCTGAACACCTAACTGAACATATACATCAGTGATTTTCCCATGAATCTCAATTAAAACTTCTGTTAGCAGATGACACAAGTTTTGTCGTTTCTCAACCAAATCCAAATACGTACTCTCAGTAACACAATGAAAATAACTTTTCCTGTATGTCTACCAATAAACTCACTGTGCATAATTGGGAACAGAACTGCAAATGTTCCAATTGCTAATGATTTGTTGAACAAAGCTGCAGTAGTGGATGACAGCAACTGAGCCTATTTTTCTATATTAGTGGTGGGAAATTAGGTTTTCTGCCTTTTTTTTTTTTTTTTTTTTGGTGAATTTATTATAATGGAGGCTGTATGACCCTTGTAGGTTTAGCACTTTGTTTTTATTATAGTAATAATAATATATGTACAGTGGACCCTCGGGTAACGATTTTAATCCGTTCCAGAGAGCTTGTCATTAACCGATTTTATCGTTATTAATCTGTTCCAGACAGCCAAAAGTATTAAAAAAAAAATTACATGAAATATACATTTCTCTACACAGAAAACAGTGAGACATGCAGAATAAATACATAAATAAATACTAAAATGACACCTTTATTGAAGAGCATTGATGAGTGATGAGATATTGTTTTTCTTGAAAACACTGGGATTTTCAGAGTGATACATGAGTAAAGGCTTCACTTTGCAATCCTCACTAGCATTACAACAAAACATGAGAGTTAGCCTGTCTTTCAATGGCTTGTGTCCTGGGAGTGCCTTTTCCTCTTGAGTAATGTAGGTCCTGTTTGGCATTTTCTTCCAGAACAGGTTTGTTTCGTCACAATTGAACACTTGTTGGGGTTGGAATTTTTCAGCTTTGCCATGCCTTATCACGCTGTGTATGCCACTACAATTCTTAAATCTCTCAAACCAACCTTTGCTGGCCTTATATTCACCAATATGAGCACTAGTTCCAGGCATTTTTTCTTGTTCACCTGGGTGTTAGTCGACTGGTGTGGGTCGCATCCTGGGGGACAAGTTAAGGACCCCAATGGAAATAAGTTAGACAGTCCTCGATGATGCACTGACTCTCTTGGGTTATCTTGGGTGGCTAACCCTCTGGGGTTGTTTCTCAGTAATTGTTTCTTGTTAAGCCACACCAACCACAGTCTTTCCACATCTTTGAGTAGTACAGTTGACGGTGGTACAGCAGCAGCTGATGGTGGTACAGCAGCAGCTGATGGTGGTGCAGCAGCAGTAGCTGACAGCGGTACAGCAGCAGCTGACGGTGGTGCAGCAGCAGCTGACCATGGTATGATAGTATTTCTCACCCTTTTTACCACAGGGTTGGCACTAGAAGCTTTCTTTGGGCCCATGGTGGCTTATTTAGCAGTAAAAACAATGGAATAATATAAAATGTATCGAATGTATGCGTGGAACCATCTGCCCTGGCTTGTAAACAATGGCACACTAGCTGAAGGCAGGGCAGCTGAGGCGCTCAGGCCGGATGGACAGGCAGACGCGTTCGGGACGAATGTCCCTAACCGAGTTTTTCATCGTTGGCTGAGCCAATATTTTAACGCAAAGACACATCGATATCCGATTTTATCGCTAGCCGATGTCATCGTTACCCGAGGGTCCACTGTAATTGTGACCTCTGGGGTTAGTTGGGGCTAAATAGAGTGAGCTTGGATAACTTCCAGTAAGATAATCACTCTCCCGAGCATTAGATGTTGGAATTTTGCTAGCTAGCCTTGATCCTATAATAGAGAATTAATCATTTATTGTGTTGGCTGTTTCAGCAGGCTGGATGTGAATTTCATTTGGTTAAGACTATATCTTTGGTTTTGGCTAGCTTTTGAGAGCCCAGGATTTGGGAAAGGGTTTTCCAGGTCCTTTTGATATTCCCATTTATTTCATTAAACCAGCTTGCATAATATAGTGGCCTGGTGGCTAATGCTCTCGCTTCACACAAGGAGGGCCCGGGTTCGACTCCCGGCAGGTGGAAACATTTCAATGTGTTTCCTTACACCTGTTGTCCTGTTCACCTAGCAGCAAATAGGTACCTGGGTGTTAGTCGACTGGTGTGGGTCACATCCTGGGGGACAAGATTGAGGACCCCAGTGGAAATAAGTTAGACAGTCCTCGATGACACACTGACTTTCTTGGGTTATCCTGGGTGGCTAACCCTCCAGGGTTAAAAATCTTATAGTATATTAGACTTCCTTATTAGATTGGTAAGTACTGATGTATAGTTTTTTGTTTGTTCCTTAGTCATTAATCCCACTCTGAACTGTTTTTCATAGTTGTGTTTTTTGTCAATGGACCTGAGGATACTGTTTGTTAGCCATGGACTATTTAGTTTCTTTGCTGTGATCTGCTTAATTTTAATTGGACAGTGGCTGTTGTAGAGACTTTTTTTTTTGTGCGTGTGCGTGCGTGCGTGTGCATGCGTGTGCGTGTGCATGCGTGTGTGTGTGTGTGTGCGCTCACCTAGTTGTACTCACCCCTAGTTGAGGTTGCAGGGGTCGAGTCCTAGCTCTTGGCCCTGCCTCTTCACTGGTCACTACTAGGTCACTCTCCCTGAACCATGAGCTTTATCATACATACCTCTGCTTAAAGCTATGTATGGATCCTGCCTCCTGTGTGTGTGTGTGTGTGTGTGTGTGTGTGAAAAACTCAGGCCCTTTTATTAGTTTCCCAATTGTCAGTAAATTCACTGTGCCAGTCATTGTCACTTATTGCTGAAATAACATGATTTATTGAGGACTCATCATGGAGACAAAATGAGAATTTACTAATGTCTTGTGGCAATTTATATAAGTTGGTTATGAGAAAGATGGGATAGTGAGGAGTAGTGTTGTCTGTGATTATCCCTGCTTTGAGGGGAGCTCTTATATCGGTTCTGATATGGTCCATCAAAGATGCGCTTGTTTCAGAAATTCTTGTAGGTTTAGTTCTAGATGGTAATAGCAAGTATAATTGCTCATTGTTTGTGAAGTCAGCTACATGAGAGTGAAAGGGTTAGAAAACTTAAGTTTGACCATTCTTTGTCACCCTGTTGACCCTGTTTACCTAGTCACAAGTAGGTACAATACCTGACTCACGAAATCGTAATGACACGATTGCAAACAAACCATACCACGAACGGGGATAGAACCCGTGATCAGAGAGTCTCAAAACTCCAAACCGTCACGTTAGCCACTGGACCAGCTAGCCACAATAAGATTCATCCAACTAGGTATATTTCTACACTATAGGAAGGTTAGCATAGGCACCACTGTGACCACAAATGCAAGTTTTTACGCTAGCTGGAGATTCGTCTGTAAAAACTTGCATTTGTGGTCACAGTGGTGCCTATGCTAACCTTCCTATGGTGTGGAAATATACCTAGTTAGATGAATCTTATTGTGGCTAGCTGGTCCAGTGGCTAACGCGATGGTCTAGAGTTTTATGACTCTCTGAGCGTGGGTTCTATTCCCGCCCGTGGTATGGTTAGGTACAATACCTGGATGTTATTGACTACTGTGGGTCACATCCTGAGGAAGAGGATCAAAGGCCCTTAATGGAAATAAGCCAGATGGAGAGGCTTTCTTGGGTTGCACTGGGTTACTACCCCTATTGTGTAAATAATCCAAATAAAATCTGAAGTCAAAAGAGCATTTATTAAAAGTCACATTCATACTAAGGAAGTACGTATGTAACATATTCATTGATTGATGTTGTGCTTTAAATCATCATTATATAAGTGTAGTGTAAACTCTGCATTGGTGCATCTTTTGCAACCTCTTAAAATATTTTCATCATAGTAGTGTAAAGAGAGACATCAGTTAGCAGTTCCAGGTGAAAATTTATAGAAATGGTAATTTTATTTTAAGAAACTTTCATGCCAGATTTCAGCTATTATAAAGACTGCTGTATAAACACCATGTGAGGTTCCAGGTTGATGCTGTAAAGTTAAACTTTTTTTTTTTTTTTTCTTTCACTTTCAAATGCACATAAAAGCCTAATAACATGTTTACACTATCATATACAAAGTAAGCAACAGAGCTAGGCCTTAAAAATGCATATACAGTACACATTACTTACCTTAAAATATTTTAGTACTTAGCTTATAGTGAGTGGTGAATATATGTAGTGTTGATAGTCTGAATAAATGAAGAATGGGTATACAGTGGTACCTCGAGTTATAAACTTAACTCGTTCCAGAAGGCTGAGTGCCGATACTGAACGAATTTGTTCCCATAAGGAATAATGTAAATTAAATTAGTCCATTTCAGACCCACAAAAATACACTTACAAAAGCACTTACAAAAATACACTTACATAATTGTTCGAGTCGGGAGCGGTTCAAAACTCGAGGTACCACTGTAATTGAAAACCACTGTATTAGCGAACTGCTGTAAAGCCCTCCAGTACTGGTTTTTCATAGAACTGTTGGTAAGGGGAATACACAATGCAAGCCACTAGCTGGAGGGTTTAGACTTATGGCAAACCAGTCCTCAAAAAGTCAGACATGAATGGTAACGTGGGAGAGCGTGTTATAGAGGACATAGTAGGTACATTTTGAGTGCCATTAATAAATGACATTAGGGGACATCTTAATTCAACTGTGTATAGGAAGAGGTGTAGTAATTGGTAGTCTAAGCAACAAAGATGCTAGCTATGTACCGTCTCCAAAAAGTAAGGAAGTGTGCAGCAACAGCACTTTGCTATAGTGTTTATTGGTGATAATATGTTGATGGGTAGGCTTCTGGATTTTTTTTTTTTTTTAGTAACTGATTTTGGATCAGTATTTAGTGTTAGCTACAATAAGTGTAAGAAGTAGATGGAGCACAAGGAGAATGATGTACAGTACTAGCTTCATTAACTTTCAGTTTGCTTTTACATATTTAAACTGCCTTTGTTGTATCATTACACCAAAACCTGAAATCATTTTACACAGTAACAAGATTGCTGGTGTTTTTTCTTCATTTTATAATATATATAAGATTATAAACATATTTTGCTATTTCTACTTAAATCTAGTTCATACTGCACATGTAGTTGTTCATGTGCATGTGCAGTATGTATCTGAGTTTTCTTCTAACCTCTTAATGTTTCGTATAGTGTTTCCTTTCATCTCCTTGGGGAATTGGGTGAGAATTCATCCTCCATAAGCAGTGTGTGTTGAAAAGGCACCTAAAATGCCAGGAGCAAAGGGCTGGTAACCCCTTTGGTATAAATTACTGAAACGACAAAAGAGAAAACTAAAGGTGGGTTGTTTGAATATGCATGGGTGTAGTATGGATGAGAAGGAAAAAATGATTGTGAATGTTATGATTGAAAAGAGCCTGAATGTTTTAGCTCAAAGTGAAATGAAGATAAAGTGGGCAGGAGAATTTAGTAATAAGTGTAAATGAAATTATGTTGTGTATCTGAGAGAATCAGAGCTAAGAGGAGCAGTAATATTTAATGATCAGTTGAGAAAAGAAAAGAGGGAATATAAGTGCAGAAAATAAAGAATTATATGGATTAAGAGCAGCAATTGGTGGAATAATAATACAAAGAGGGTGGTAAGCAAACAAACAAACTATTTTTATGAAGTGGAGTACAGTATGCATACTATAGAGTTTGGGTTATTGACATGCATAACTAACGAAAGCCCCTTGTTATGTGAAGTATTTCAGGCAGAGAAAAAAGTTGGTGTTTAAAAGGTTTTTCTCATGTAGAGGTAATATATTGAGGAAGGTGTATATGGAGAGTATGTAAAAGTAAGTTAATATACTGAGGGTGGATTATATGGAGAACAATAAGAGAGAGGTTAAGAGAGTGATGAGGGAGAGCAAATGACAGAGTGGGGAAATGTTTTATCAAATTATGCTGAGAATAAGGAAAAGTTTTGGAGTGAGATCATTAAGTTAAGGAAGCCCAGAGAGCAAATAGATTTAAAGTTAAAAACAAAAGAGAGGAGCCATTACATAAGGAAGTGTTGGTGCTGGGTAGATGGCGGGCATATTTTTGAGGAATTATTGAGTGTTGAAGAGAGGGAGGCAGTGATTTCCTACAGTGGGCAGGGAAGTGTAACAAATGTTAAAAATAGATGGAGAGAGAGTTTTGGAGTGGTTGGTGCATCTGTTCAGTATATGTATGAAAGGTGAGTGGTGCACTGAGGAGTCTGTGGAGAAAAAGAATGTTACCCATGGAAGCAAAGAGGGGAATGTATGAGTGTATAGTGGCACTAGCATTCTTATCATAGCTTGCAGATTAGGATGAGGCACAGGGTTACTAAAAGTATTGTCCGGAGGACTAAAGAGGGTTTGTTGAGGGAATTTGATCATTTAGAGAGAATGGAGCAAAATAGTATGACTTGGAGAGTTTATAAATCTGTAGTGGAGGGAAGGCAGGGTAGGGATTATCCTAGTAAAGGATGGGGGGAGCGAGTAAAGGAGGTTTTGTGTGTAGGGGCTTGGGCATACAGCAGGCATGTGTCAGTGTATTAGATAGTGAGTAGAGACAAATGGTTTTTGGGGCCTAACGAGCTGTTGGACTGTGAGCAAGGTACTTACTTGTGAAGGGATTCAGGGAAGTGGGAAGTACAATGCCTGCACTCTAAAGGAGGGTTGGGGATATTTTTTTGTTTGGAAGGACATCTGAACTGTCATATCGGTGCACCTCTGGCAAAACAATGATACGTAGTTTGAAGATGTTGACAGTGTTTCTTTTTCGGGTCACCCTGCCTCGGTGGGAGATGGCCAATGTGTTAAAAAAAATACATTTAATTAATTATGTATCTGTTTTACAACATACTGTATACAGTACATTTTCTTAAATACTGTTGGTTAAATCTATTAATTGTGTTTTTATTCCAGATATGTTGTAGATGTTGGCTGATTTGTTAGGCTTTATAATACAATAGTTCATCATGTCTGAAGAACAGAGAGGCAACGACAACAGTTCTAATACAAAGCCAGCCAGTCATACTTTAGTAAGTTTAATATGTATATAAAGTTTTTCCACTATTCTCAAACATATTACTTGTATTGATATTACAACATACTGTATCATTTATTTTTGTAATGATTTCCTGAAATACTTTATTATATTTTGTTAAAAATAAAGGAAATATATTCATATTTCCCAAGAAGTAAGACAGATATATATTTTTTTCAGAAACCTAACTACATGCTGAAATACACACTCTCTGGGCACTCAAAGGCAGTTTCATCAGTAAAATTCAGTCCGACGGGAGACTGGCTAGCAAGCTCTTGTAAGTTGCTCTTTAATACACACCAACTGTGATGCAATTTAAACATTGATAAGCAGATGCAATATTGCAGTCTCTCAGAAGTTTTCACAAATCTAACTTTTCAGTAAACATACATTTACTTAGTGGAATCTGAAGTTTCACACTATTCAGAAAATACAAATTATGAGGAGAGGCAGTGTGGGAGTGAAGTTTGAACACTGACTATTGAACCAGAAGATACTTAATGCTGGCACAGTACAGTGGACCCCCGCATACCAATTTTAATCCGTGCAAGAGGGGTCATTGTTATGCGAAATAATCGGTATGCGAATGAATTTTCCCCATAAGAAATAATGGAAATCAAATTAATCCGTGCAAGAGACCCAAAAGTATGAAAAAAAAAAATTTTACCACATGAAATGTTAATTTTAATACACACAAACTGAAAAAGGCATGCACACTTACATGACACTTACTTTTATTGAAGATCTGGTGATGATTGATGGGATGGGAGGAGGGGAGAGAGAGTGTTAGTGTTTAGAAGGAGAATCCCCTTCCATTAAGACTTGAGGTGTCAAGTCCTTTTCTGGGGTTACTTCCCTTCTTCTTTTAATGCCACTAGGACCAGCTTCAGAGTCACTGGACTTCTTTCGCACAACATATCTGTCCATAGTGGCCTGTACCTCTCGTTCCTTTATGACTTCCCTAAAGTGTTTCACAACATTGTCAGTGTAATAATCACCAGCACGGCTTGCAATAGCTGTGTGAGGGTGATACTCATCCATAAAGGTTTGCACTTTCAGCCACATTCCACAGATTTCCTTAATCTTTGTAGTAGGCAACTTCTTCAATTTCTCTCTCCCCTCCTCTGAACCAGTTTTCTCAGGTCTGGCCTCTTGCTCTTGAAGTTGATCTATCAGCTCATCAGTGGTTAGTTCTTCATTGTCCTCCTCCACCAACTCTTCCACATCCTCCCCACTAACCTCCAACCCCAAGGACTTTCCCAATGCCACAGTGGATTCCTCAACTGGCATAATCCTCTCAGGGTTAGCCTCAAACCCTTCAAAATCCCTTTTGTCTACACATTCTGGCCACAGTTTCTTCCAAGCAGAGTTCAAGGTCTTCTTAGTCACTCCCTCCCAAGCCTTACCTATAAGGTTTACACAATTGAGGATATTAAAGTGCTCTCTCCAAAACTCTCTTAGAGTCAATTGAGTTTCTGAGGTCACTACAAAGCACCTTTCAAACAGAGCTTTTGTGTACAGTTTCTTGAAGTTTGCAATAACCTGCTGGTCCATGGGCTGCAGGAGAGGAGTGGTATTAGGAGGCAAAAACTTCACCTTAATGAATTTCATGTCCCCATAAAGTCGCTCTGCCACGTCTGTAGGATGACCAGGGGCATTGTCTAACACCAGGAGGCACTTAAGTTCTAATTTCTTTTCAGTTAGGTAATCTTTGACATTGGGGGCAAATGCATGGTGTAACCAGTCATAGAAAAAGTCCCTAGTGACCCATGCCTTACTGTTTGCCCTCCACAGCACACACAAATTCTCCTTGAGGACATTCTTTTGGCTGAACGGTCTGGGAGTTTCAGAGTGATACACTAATAAAGGCTTAACTTTGCAATCACCAGTAGCATTGGAACACATGAGAAGAGTAAGCCTGTCTTTCATAGGCTTATGTCCTGGGAGTGCCTTTTCCTCCTGAGTAATGTAGGTCCTGCTTGGCATTTTCTTCCAAAACAGGCCTGTTTCATCACAATTAAACACTTGTTCAGGTTTCAGTCCTTCAGTCTCTATGTACTTCTTGAATTCCTGCACATATTTTTCAGCCGCTTTGTGGTCCGAACTGGCAGCCTCACCATGCCTTATCACTATGTATGCCACTACGCTTCTTAAATCTCTCAAACCAACCTTTGCTGGCCTTAAATTCACTCACATCAGCACTAGTTGCAGGCATTTTTTTAATTAAATCCTGATGCAACTTCCTAGCCTTTTCGCTTATGATCGCTTGAGAGATGCTATCTCCTGCTAGCTGTTTTTCATTTATCCACACCAATAACAGTCTCTCAACATCTTCCATCACTTGCGATCTTTGTTTCGAAAACACAGTTAAACCTTTGGCAAGAACAGCTTCCTTGATTGCCTTTCTGGTGCCCACAATAGTAGCGACGGTTGATTGGGGTTTCTTGTACAACCTGACCAGGTCGGCGATACGCACTCCACTTTCATACTTATCAATGATCTCTTTCTTCATTTCTATTGAAATTCTCACCCTTATTGGTGTAGGGTTGGCAATAGAAGCTTTCTTGGGGCCCATGGTCACTTATTTTCCAGAAACAGCACCGAAAACACTGTAATAATACGAAATATTCCGATTGTATGCTTGGATGTTACCGCGGAGGCTGGCTGGTAAACAATGGCATGGGCGGCACATGTGAGGCTGGCTGAGGGCGCACATTGGACGCGTCTCGGACGAAAATCGGTGAGCGGGTTTTTAAGCGGTATGCGAGGCAAAATTTTTGCGATTAAAGCAAGCGGTATACGGATTAATCGTTATGTGGTGCCATCGGTATGCGGGGGTCCACTGTACTTATGGATTCAAACCCACACTACCAGACTCTCAATTACTTATATGTTTTAAGTAAGCTCTCTTATAAAGCTGCTCTATTTGTGAATATAATTATAATGTTCATCCAGACATGAATAATGCATACTATGAAGACTTTTCCACATGCCATTCAATTTTGGATGTACAGTGGACCCCCGCATAGCGACCTTAATCCGTGCAAGAGGGCTGGCTGTTATGCGAAATGTTCGGTATGTGAATGAATTTTCCCCATAAGAAATAATGGAAATAAAATTAATCCGTGCAAGACACCCAAAAGTATGAAAAAAAAATTTTTTACCACATGAAATGTTAATTTTAGTACACACAAACTGAAAAAGGCATGCACAATTACATGACACTTACTTTTATTGAAGATCTGGTGATGATTGATGGGATGGGAGGAGGGGAGAGAGAGTGTTAGTGTTTAGAAGGGGAATCCCCTTCCATTAAGACTTGAGGTGTCGAGTCCTTTTCTGGGGTTACTTCCCTTCTTCTTTTAATGCCACTAGGACCAGCTTCAGAGTCACTGGACTTCTTTCGCACAACATATCTGTCCATAGTGGCCTGTACCTCTCGTTCCTTTATGATTTGTCTAAAGTGGTTCACAACATTGTCATTGTAACAGTCACCAGCACGGCTTGCAATAGCTGTGTGAGGGTGATTTTCATCAAAAAAGGTTTGCACTTCAAGCCATTTTGCACACATTTCCTTAATCTTTGAAGTAGGCAATTCCTTCAATTTCTCTCTCCCCTCCTTTGAACCAGTTTCCCCAGGTCTGGCCTCTTGCTCTTGAAGTTGATCTATCAGCTCATCAGTGGTTAGTTCTTCATTGTCCTCCTCCACCAACTCTTCCACATCCTCCCCACTAACCTCCAACCCCAAGGACTTCCCCAATGCCACAATTGATTCCTCAACTGGTATACTCCTCTCAGGGTTAGCCTCAAACCCTTCAAAATCCCTTTTGTCTACACATTCTGGCCACAGTTTCTTCCAAGCAGAGTTCAAGGTCTTCTTAATCACTCCCTCCCAAGCCTTACCTATAAGGTTTATACAATTGAGGATATTAAAGTGATCTCTCCAAAACTCTCTTAGAGTCAGTTGAGTTTCTGAGGTCACTACAAAGCACCTTTCAAACAGAGCTTTTGTGTACAGTTTTTTGAAGTTTGCAATAACCTGCTGGTCCATGGGCTGCAGGAGAGGAGTGGTATTAGGAGGCAAAAACTTCACCTTAATGAAGCTCATGTCCCCATAAAGTCGCTCTGCCACGTCTGTAGGATGACCAGGGGCATTGTCTAACACCAGGAGGCACTTAAGTTCTAATTTCTTTTCAGTTAGGTAATCTTTGACATTGGGGGCAAATGCATGGTGTAACCAGTTATAGAAAAAGTCCCTAGTGACCCATGCCTTACTGTTTGATCTCCACAGCACACACAAATTATCCTTGAGGACATTCTTTTGCCTGAACGGTCTGGGAGTTTCAGAGTGATACACTAATAAAGGCTTAACTTTGCAATCACCACTAGCATTGGCACACATCAACAAAGTAAGCCTGTCTTTCATAGGCTTATGTCCTGGGAGTGCCTTTTCCTCCTGAGTATTGTAGGTCCTGCTTGGCATTTTCTTCCAGAACAGGCCTGTTTCATCACAATTAAACACTTGTTCAGGTTTCAGTCCTTCAGTCTCTATGTACTCCTTGAATTCCTGCACATATTTTTCAGCCGCTTTGTGGTCCGAACTGGCAGCCTCACCATGCCGTATCACACTATGTATGCCACTACGCTTCTTAAATCTCTCAAACCAACCTTTGCTGGCCTTAAATTCACTCACATCATCACTAGTTGCAGGCCTTTTTTTAATTAAATCCTCATGCAACTTCCTAGTCTTTTCGCTTATGATCGCTTGAGAGACGCTATCTCCTGCTAGCTGTTTTTCATTTATCCACACCAATAAGAGTCTCTCAACATCTTCCATCACTTGCGATCTTTGTTTCGAAAACACAGTTAAACCTTTGGCAAGAACAGCTTCCTTGATTGCCTTTCTGTTGCCCACAATAGTAGAGATGGTTGATTTGGGTTTCTTGTACAACCTGACCAGGTCGGTGATACGCACTCCACTTTCATACTTATCAATGATCTCTTTCTTCATCTCTATTGGAATTCTAACCCTTGTTGCTGTAGGGTTGGAACTAGAAGCTTTCTTGGGGCCCATGGTCACTTATTTTCCAGAAACAGCACCGAAAACACTGTAATAATACGAAATATTCCGATTGTATGCTTGAATGTTACCACGGAGGCTGGCTGGTAAACAATGGCACCGGCGGAACATATGAGGCTGGCTGAGGGCGCACATTGGACGCGTCTCGGACGAAGGGCGCTGAGCGGGTTTTTGGGCGGTATGCGAGGCAAAATTTTAGCGATCAAAGCGTCCGGTATGCGGATTGTCCGTTATGCAAGGCGTCCGGTATGCGGGGGTCCACTGTACTTTTTCGGTCACAATTACAAAAAACTATATAATGTAGAGGATTGCTGGTGTCCATTTTTCTGTCTCATAAATATGCAAGATTACAGGTAAGTCTTGCTACTTCTACTTACACTTAGGTCACACTACACATACATGTACAAGCATATATGTACACACCCCTCTGGGTTTTCTTCTATTTTCTTTCTAGTTCTTATTCTTGTTTATTTCCTCTTATCTCCATGGGGAAGTGGAATAGAATTCTTCCTCCGTAAGCCATGTGTGTTGTAAGAGGCGACTAAAATGCCGGGAGCAAGGGGCTAGTAACCTCTTCTTCTGTATATATTACTAAATGTAAATGGATTTATGAAGGATGAGGTTAATCATAGAATTGATGAGGGAAAAAAGGTGAGTGGTGCGTTGAGGTATATGTGGAGTCAAAAAACGTTATCTATGGAGGCAAAGAAGGGAATGTATGAAAGTATAGTAGTACCAACACTCTTATATGGGTGTGAAGCTTGGGTGGTAAATGCAGCAGCGAGGAGACGGTCGGAGGCAGTGGAGATGTCCTGTTTAAGGGCAATGTGTGGTGTAAATATTATGCAGAAAATTCGGAGTGTGGAAATTAGGAGAAGGTGTGGAGTTAATAAAAGTATTAGTCAGAGGGCAGAAGAGGGGTTGTTGAGGTGGTTTGGTCATTTAGAGAGAATGGATCAAAGTAGAATGACATGGAAAGCATATAAATCTATAGGGGAAGGAAGGCGGGGTAGGGGTCGTCCTCGAAAGGGTTGGAGAGAGGGGGTAAAGGAGGTTTTGTGGGTAAGGGGCTTGGACTTCCAGCAAGCGTGCGTGAGCGTGTTAGATAGGAGTGAATGGAGACGAATGGTACTTGGGACCTGACGATCTGTTGGAGTGTGAGCAGGGTAATATTTAGTGAAGGGATTCAGGGAAACCGGTTATTTTCATATAGTCGGACTTGAGTCCTGGAAATGGGAAGTACAATGCCTGCACTTTAAAGGAGGGGTTTGGGATATTGGCAGTTTGGAGGGATATGTTGTGTATCTTTATATGTGTATGCTTCTAGACTGTTGTATTCTGAGCGCCTCTGCAAAAACAGTGATAATGTGCGAGTGTGGTGAAAGTGTTGAATGATGATGAAAGTATTTTCTTTTTGGGGATTTTCTTTCTTTTTTGGGTCACCCTGCCTCGGTGGGAGACGGCCGACTTGTTGAAAAAAAAAAAAAAAGGAGAAACTTTCGTTTTTCCTTTTGGGCCACCCTGCCTTAGTGGGATACGGCCGGTGTGTTCAAAGAAAGAAAGATATAATATAGAGGCGTGTTGTATTAAGAAAACTCATTTTATGCTGTATAATTCTTGTTCTTTTTTCCAGCTGCTGACAAAGTTATTAAGATATGGGGTGCCTATGATGGTAAATTTGAGAAAACATTATCGGGGCATAAACTGGGTATTAGTGATGTTGCCTGGTCACACGACAGCAGACTCCTCGTGTCTGCATCAGATGACAAGACACTCAAAATATGGGAACTTACCTCAGTAAGTGTTAAAGGTTTTAAGCTTTATTTTAGTTGTACTTGTCGTTGGTGTAGGTTCGAGGTAGATTGATACATGCAGATGTTCTCCAGGCTCCTCTGACTGTAACATTTATATACGTGTATATTGCTATAGCTACAATTTACATTTCATAGGAGTCTGTTGCTTTCTAGAGAAATAAATGCTTGTATCTATGTGGTTCTGGGTTGCCTATGGAAGTGCTAATTAAGGTTTAACCTACACTCAAACTAATTGCACCTGGTGCTCTGTTATTCTGTGTATTCTTCCCTCTTGCAAAGCCATAATATTAGTTTATTTTTCATTGCTTGTACTGTACCTTTCTCTGTACCTATTTTTATATTCTTGAGTTTCCATTTGTACGTACAGTGGACCCTCGGTTATCAGCCACAATCCGTTCCAGAAGGGTGGCCAAAAACCTAAATAATATTACCCATAAGAATTAATGTAAATCCAATTAATTTGTTTCAGACATCCAAAAATATTAGCAAAAATTACATTTTTTAAAGATTGACAATAGTTTTACATACAGAATACAATGAGTACATTCATTACTTACCTTAAAATATTTGTAGTCTTAATTAGGGCGAGAGGTGAATAGTATTTATTTGTAGGAAGTCAATGTAGGCAGCGGTAGATGTAGGTACAGTACACGTATGTAGCCCCCCCCCCCCCTGGGTTACACAATACAGCCATATTATTACCATGTTCACTGTGTTTAATTGTTTCTAATAACTACATTTAGATGCCATCATAAACAAAGGGAAAAGTAATGAATAATTCATGCTGAGAATTGTAAACAAACGCATATGATTGGCGGTTACTGGGCGAGACACGCTGAATCAGAGAAAATGTAATGTTTACTCTCCACCTGACACTCCACTCAATAGCATATAAACATTGCTTGTTTATATGCTATGTAATGTGTTTCTTATATAATTTTGAAGAAAATATCATATATGGATTAATGAAAATGTCTGTATTAACCTAAAATAAGACATTTAATGTGCCCTTTCAGGCTCAAGAGGCCCTCTCCTAAACTTGTTCTCAGGGTCGAAAATTTTTCGAAAAAAAAAAAAATTTCTCTTATGAAATGATAGAGAATCTTTTCCCGATCATAATGACACCAAAAGTATGATATTTGATGGAAAACTTACGGAATTATGCTCTCCCGAATTTAGCCGTCTCAACGATATTTACGCATCGGCGATTTTGCCCACTTTGAGCCCTATTTTCAACCAATTCCTGTGTACTAGTCGACAAAAATCATATTTATTTTGCTAGAACTCGATTTTTTCTCTCGTATGAGTACGAGAAACCACCCATTTACCAATTTCAACTGTCCAATAAAGTTCTTAGAATTTGGCAATTTTGCCAATTTCACATATTTCAGACAATGCCAATTTCCAAATAGGGTCCAGAATAAACAAGACAGACATTCCTGGCACTAAAATAACAAGCTCTCTGTTCATTAGTCACGTCCCCAGGCCCTTCTTACATTTCTTTTGCTTTCCACTTTGAATTTTTATTCTCACAAAAAATAAAGATTTATGTTATGCAGACTACTGCATTAGTGTAGAAATGGTATAAATAATATCAGCGCACTTGCGAAAGAATATTAGACTCACCATTGACGTGTATTGGACACTTGGCATGATTTGTTTACTTTTGAACTTTGGTAAAAATTGAACATTCCTATACTTTGAGCTCAATTTCAAGGTACTTTTCATTGTGAAACCAATCAAAATCATCTCAATTTCTATAATATATCTTCCATTCTATAAAATGAGACCAGGAAAACTAGAATACAACCATAAATACCATTCGAAAATACAGTGCAAAGTGGCTGTTTTAATCCAAAAACATGGTCAAAGTTTTTTTTTTCTCATTATGCACTGTGTGCTGCAGGATTTTTTTTATACTGTACACACTGACCACATAGACCCATTCTTTCATATGTAGGCCTACCAACTTTCTCTCGCTAGATTTGAAGGCGCTAGAATTTAGGCGTTCTAGTATGTCAATAACTCTGGTGCGTAAGCCGTACTAGTACGTTGGAAACCCTGAAAGGGTTAAACATACTTTTTTATTTTTTTTTTATTAACACATCGACTGATTCCCACCAAGGCAGGGTGGCCCAAAAAAGAAAAACTTTCATCATCATTCACTCCATCACTGTCCTGCCAAAGGGGTGCTTTACACTACAGTTATAAAACTGCAACATAAACACCCCTCCTTCCGAGTGTAGATGCTGTACTTCCCATCTCCAGGGCTCGAGTCCAGCCTGCCGGTTTCCCTGAATCCCTTCATAAATGTTACTTTGCTCACACTCCAACAACACGTCAATTATTAAAAACCATTGTCTCCATTCACTCCTATCAAATACGCTCACGCACGCTTGCTACCCCCTCCCTCCAACCTTTCCTAGGCCGACCCCTACCCCGCCTTCCCTCCACTACAGATTTATACACACTCGAAGTCATTCTATTATGTTCCATTCTCTCTACATGTCCGAACCACCTCAACAACCTCTCCTCAGCCACCTGGATAATAGTTTTGGTAATCCCACACCTCCTGATTTCCAAACTATGAATTCCCTGCATTATATTCACACCACACATTGCCCTCAGACATGACATCTCCACTGCCTTCAGCCTTCTCATTGCAACATTCATCACCTATGCTTTACACCCATACAAGAGTGTTGGTACAACTATACTCTCGTACATTCCCCTCTGCTTTCACGGACAAAGTTCTTTGTCTCCACAGACTCCTAAGTGCACCACTTACCCTTTTCCCCTCATCAGTCCTGTGATTCGCCTCATCCTTCATAGACTCATCTGCTGACACGTCCACTCCTAAATATCTGAGTACATTCACCTCCTCCATACTCTCCCTCCAATCTGATATCCAATCTTTCGTCATGAAATCTTTTATCCTCATAACCTTACTCTTTCCTATATTCACTTTTAATTTTCTTCTTTTACATACCCTATCAAATTCATCCACCAACCTCTGCAACTTCTCTTCAGAATCTCCCAAAAGCACAGTGTCATCAGCAAAAAGCAACTGTGACAACTCCCACTTTACATTTGATTCTTTATCTCTTAGCTCCACGCCTCTTGCCAAGACCGTCGCATTCACTTCTCTTACAACCCCATCTATAAACATATTGAACAGCCACGGTGACATCACACATCCTTGTCTAAGGCCTACTCTTACTGGGAAATAATCTCCCTCTCTCCTACATACTCTAACCTGAGCTTCACTATCCTCATAGCAACTCCTCACTGCTTTCAGTAACCTACCTTCTGTACCATACACCTACAACATCTGCCACATTGCCCCCCCTGTCCACCCTGTCATATGCCTTTTTCAAATCCATAAAAGCCACAAAAATCCTCTTTACACTTATCTAAATACTGTTCACTTATATGTTTCACTGTAAACACTTGGTCTACACACCCCCTACCTTTCCGAAAGCCTCCTTGTTCATCTGCTATCCTACTCTCCGTATTACTCTTAATTCTTTCAATAATAACTCTTCCATACACTTTACCAGGTAAACTCTACAGACTTTTTTTTTTTTTTTTCAACAAGTCGGTCGTCTCCCACCGAGGCAGGGTGACTCTACAGACTTATTCCTATATAATTTCTGCACTCTCTTTTATCCCCTTTGCCTTTATACAAAGAAACTATGCATGCTCTCTGCCAATCCCTAGCTACCTTACCTTCTTCCATACATTTATTAAATAATAGCACCAGCCACTCTAAAACTATATCCCCTCCTGCTTTTAACATTTCTATCTTTATCCCATCAGTCCCAGCTGCCTTACCCCCTTTCATTCTGCCCACTACCTCTTGAACTTCTCCCACACTCACAACTGGCTCTTCCTCACTCCTACAAGATGTTATTCCTCCTTGCCCTATACACGAAATCACAGCTTCCCTATCTTCATCAACATTTAACAATTCCTCAAAATATTCCCTCCATCTTCCCGATACCTCTCTCTATTTAATAGCTCCTCTCCTATTTTTAATTGTCAAATTCATTTGTTCCCTAGGCTTCCTCAACTTAATAATCTCACTCCAAAACTTTTCTTACTTTCAACAAAATTTGTTGATAAAATATCACCCACTCTCTCATTTGTTCCCTTTTTACATTGCTTCACCACTCTCTTAACCTCTCTTTTTATCTCCATATACTCCTCCCTCCTTGCATCACTTCTACTTTGTAAAAACCTCTCATGCTAACTTTTTCTCCCTTATTACCCTCTTTACATCAATCCACCAATCGCTCTTCTTCCCTCCCACACCCACTTTCCTGTAAGCACAAACTTCTGCTGAACACTCTAACTTTACATTCTTAAACCTACCCCATACGTCTTTGACCTCATTGCCTATACTCTCACTAGCCCATCTATCCTCCAATAGTTGTTTATATCTTACCCTAACTGCCTCCTCTTTTAGTTTATAAACCTTCACCTCTCTCTTACTTGCTGCTTCTATTTACCTTGTATCCCATCTACCTTTTACTCTCACTGTAGCTACAACTAGAATGTGATCTGATATATCTGTAAAGACACCAAAAGTATGAAATTTTGTGGAAATCTTGTGGAATTACACAGGTGCAAATGTAGCGGTCTTGGTGCAATTTACGCATCCATGATTTTGCCGACTTTTGAGTCCTATTTTAAGTCAATTCCACTGTTTGATTCTACCAAATTCTTAGTTATTTCACTAGTATGCCTTCTGTTCTATCAGCTGAGCATAAGAAACCACCCATTCAACTACTGTATTTCAACTGTACTCTAGAAAATGCACAGAAGTCAGTAATTTGGCTAGTTTTACACAAAATTAAAAGGTTACCAATTTAAAACTAGAGTTCAAAATAAACAGTGTAAGCATTCCTGGCACTAAAACATTTCCTCTCTTCATCAATTATGTCACCTGCCCTCTTACATTATACCTACCTTCCATTTTGAATTCACAATCACAAACTATTTCTCGGATAATAAAATATAACCAGGAATAATTGCTCATGGTTTACGGTGTCCTGACAGTTGATTCAGACCCATAAAACAGATTGGGGGTGTAGAGGGACCTTACCCATCCTCTGGAAAATTGGAAAAAAACATTAATGGTTCTGCTAATTTGAGCTCATATTTAAGCTACTTTCAGACCTGAAATTAATCAACATTATATCAGTTTCAGTAGTATGTATTCCATTCTATCAGATGATACCTATGAACTGCCAGTAAGGATGTGAAAACCATCCAAGAAAACACCCCAAAGTTGCTATTTTAAACCATTCTCACAATCTGAGTTTTACTTTTCCCGTCATGCACCACATATAGGTTTTTTTTTATACTGTACACACTTGCTGCACAAACCCATCCTCTCATATTTAGGCCAGAATTTACCACTCACAACTTGTCTGAGTGAGCTGAGCTCATCACAGAACTACGTCAGTGACCCTGACCTCAGTGATGTACTTCTAAGTGATGGCCACTGAAAGTCTTTGTTAATAATGCACTTTCACAAATAATAATTCTTTAACTACTTATGAGAGTTTCCCAAACTAAACTCTTCAGTTTTTATTTGTTAGCTTATCCATATCAGGTCACATTGTGTATAAACACAATAGACAGGTGTATCTCACTTAAATACACTCAGGAAGCTGCTACACTAAAGGTTTCCTGTATTTTTATAACAAAAAATACTTATCTTTCTTTTCAGGGCAAATGTGTCAAAACTCTTAAAGGACATAGCAACTATGTGTTTTGTTGCAATTTCAACCCACAATCTAACCTGATTGTTTCAGGCTCTGTAAGTTATGCAGTATATAGAGTATGTACATGTATATATCTAACATGTAATGTGTTTATACATTTTTATATAAAGCAAAAAAAAATAGAAAATTTATATTTGAAATACAACTATGTTTCTAGGTACATTTTAAGAAAATTCTACGTGCCTTCTTTACTAACAGTTTGACGAAAGTGTGCGCATATGGGATGTTAAAACTGGGAAATGTCTAAAGACTTTACCGGCTCACTCGGATCCAGTCAGTGCTGTCAACTTTAACCGAGACGGAACCCTTATTGTGTCAAGCAGCTACGATGGCCTTTGGTAACAAATGCTGAGCACTTACAATTTAAACACTGCTTTTAATTTCTATTGAGCTTTTTATTGTAAATTTTACACATTTTTTCACATTCCAAATATTGTTTTGTGTTGTATATCAGAGGTCTTGTGTAACTGTTGTACATACAGGAGAAATTCATGTTACCATGTGGAGTGGGGGATGAATGGTTTTTATGACTTGGCATGCTGTTGGAGTGTGAGCAGAGTAACATTTATGAAGTGATTCAAGGAAACCAGTTAGCCTGTCTTGAATTCTGGAGGTGGAAAGTACGGTGCCTGCACTCTGAAGGAGGGGTGTTGATATGTTGCAGTTTTTTAACTGTAGTGTAAGCACACCTCTGGCAAAACAGTGATGGAGTGAATGATGATGAAAGTGTTTCTCCTTTTTTTTTGGCCACCCTGCCTTGGTCTGAAATTGCCGATGTGTTAATTTAAAAAATCATCATCTTTCAACAAACCAACCATATCCCACCAAGGCAGGGTGGCCCATAAGGAAAAACAAAGTTTCTCTTTTTAAATTTAGTAATATATACAGGAGAAGGGGTTACTAGCCCCTTGCTCCTGGCATTTTAGTCGCCTCTTACGACACGTATGGCTTATGGAGAAAGAATTCTGTTCCACTTCCCCATGGAGATAAGAGGAAATAAACAGGAACTAGCAAGAAAATAGAAGAAAACCCAGAAGAGTGCATATATATATGTTTGTACATGCAAGTGTAGTGTGGCCTAAGTGTAAGTAGAAGTAGCAAGACATACCTGAAATCTTGCATGTTTGAGACAGAAAAGACACCAGCAATCCTACCCTCATGTAAAACAATTACAGGCTTCTGTTTTACACTCATTTGGCAAGACAGTAGTACCTCCCTGGGCAGTTGCTGTCTAACAACCTACTACCTAGGAATAAACAAAAAATATTCAGAAGTATTCTTGCACTGACGTATTCTTTTGTGCTTTGGACTGTAATCGATCCCTCATTTCTCAAGAAGATGGAATGTCTTGAGGCAACCCTGTCTTATCTTGCTCTTACATTACTATACATACTCTACCTACCATTTCTAGGTGTTTGATTGCCGTACCACACAAGCTACTTTTACTTGTGTCAGTATTCCTTGAAGTCTTCTTACCTCACATTTTTCTGTCTTTATTGCTTACTCCATCCCATCTTCTACAGTCAGGTGTGTAGTAGATGGGATGTTGAAATATACTAGCACCAGTTCTTCAGGGTTGAGGGTGGAACCCTTACAACTCAGATTCCATCATTAATAAAATGAAAAACCTCTAAGGTGTGCTATAGTGTTAGATAGGAGTGAGTGGAGGCAAGTGGTTTTTATGACTTGGCGTGCTGTTAGAATGTGAACAAGGTAACCCATGAAGGGATTCAGGGAAACTGGTTAGCCTGACTTGAATCCTGGAGATGGGAAGTGCTCTGAAGGAGAGGGTGGAAATACTTGCAGGTTTCAACTGTAGTATCGGCACCCCTCTGGCAAGACATTGACGGAGTGAATGATAGTGAAAGTGTTTCCTTTTTTTTAGGCCACCTTGCCTAACTGCTGGTTTGTTGAAAAAAAAATACATAACACACTGTAGAAATAGACACTGCGTTAACATACCATCATAGGAGGCGCAGGAACTTGTGATCACAGTAAACCCTCAATATAAATTGGAATAATGTTAAAAATAGTCAAAAAATACTATGGTTCTCTAGTGTGTGCCTAATACAGTATTGTACATATAACTTGCATATATGTATACTGCAATAAAATATAATGCCTGACAAAAAGGTATAATTTACCCAGTGGATTTTGCCTGTTATTTCAATAGTTTATCATATTGAGGTTCATTAAAGCAAGGTTTACTGTAGAGTGTAATACATCTAAATCTTACACTGGTCGATGCTACGTTACAATGAAAAGGCATAGTAATTTGTCTTTTAAATATTTTGACTGAAGTGTTTTATGTAATTTAGCCCCTTCACAGGCAGAAACCCTAAAATTAAAAGTGCTGACAGTGTAGGTAATTTTAAAAATAAAAAATTTGTGAAATGGTAGAAAATCTTTTTCTTATTGTAATGACACCAAAATGATGAAATTTGATGTAAAATTTTCAGAATTGTGCAGGCACAAAGTCGGTGGTGTAAGTGGAGTTTACGTATCAGCAATTACATCCAATTTGAGTCCTATTTTAACTCAATCTCTATTTGATCATATTCTGAGCAATTTTGATAATATGCCTTTTGTTCTATTGAGTAACCCTTAAACTGTCCAAGCGTAGGTCTACGTTCACTCGCGTAGCGCTCCAGACGTAGATCTACTTTTTTTTTTTTTACATGCTTTCTTGTGGAGAAAATCAAGGTCGGAGCACTACACGTGCAAACGTAGATCTACGTTTGGACAGTTAAAGGGTTAAAGACAGTCCAAAACAGACACTATGCATTCCAGCCACTAAAGCAACATTTGCTCTATTCATTAATCACATCCCCAGGCATCCATTGTGAATTCATTATCTCACAAAAACTGATTAAAATATAACCAGGAATTATTGAAGCACAGTAAACTTGCACACAACATGGTGGAGGGGTTTGGGGAGCTTTACCTGTCTGCAGGAAAATTGTTAAAAATAAAACGCTTCTGTTAGTTTGAGCCTGAATTCTAGCTGCTGCTGCACCTGAAACCAACCAAAATCATTTCACTTCCATTCTGCAGTTGATATTAATAAGCAGTAATACCATAACCACCTTAGAAAATACCTCAAGTTTGCTATTTTTAGCAAAATATGATGGTTTGGAGGGATATGTTGTGTATCTTTATACGTATATGCTTCTAAGCTATTGTGTTCTGAGCACCTCTGCAAAAACAGTGATTATGTGTGAGTGAGGTGAAAGAGTTGAATGATGATGAAAGTATTTTCTTTTGGGGGATTTTCTTTCTTTTTGGGTCACCCTGCCTCGGTGGGAGACGGCCAACTTGTTAAAAAAAAAAATGAGGTCATAGGTTGGCTTTTCCTCTCATGCACTGAGGCATGTTTTTTTTTTTGTTGTTTTTTTATACTGTGCACACACTGCACATATCCATTCTCTCATGTCTAGGGCAAAATTTACCACTCAGCATATTAGAGGGTGCTGTTCTTAAAAAAGTTCTATGTGAGTATTACTGGCATCAATAACTTAAATCTATATAAGAGACAGTGAAAGGGATGAAAGAATTTCTGAGACTTGCATGTTAAAGCACGGGACTTTTTAAAATATGTTACAGCAGTGGCATGGTATCATATGCTACACAACTTATTTTCACAGTGCATCATTTGTGTGCATACAGTGAATGATGGGTAACACTCTCCTAGTAAAACATGTAAGGAATAACAACTAGGACCTGTCATGCCACCTCCAGCTTCCTTATCATTCCAACAGTTGTTCCTTTTTTTCCACTGGTGCTCACCCTCCTAAACCCAAAAACTTCTGTTGCACACTCAATCACTGTACTACCACACCTCTTAAAGCCACTCCTCATTACTTGTACTCACTGTCTAGGCCACATTTCTCCCAGTAGTAATATATTTGCCACTTACTATAAGCTAAGAATAAAAATAAAATGAGGTAGATAATGTGTGTGCTGTTTATGCATTTTTTGGGCTTAGCTCTATTGATTTATTTATTTATTTATTAATTTGAATATGATACAGTGAAGTACAAAAGAATACAGTTAAATGCAGCATGCTAAAGCCACTTGAATGCAGAGCATTACGGGCTGGCTTAAAATTAACTTAAGATTAACTAAGCAATGAAGTATTCAGTGGTAAAACATTATTGTAAACAGATAACAAGCACAAATGAGTATTACAAAAATAGGTCGTATGGTTGTATGCATTGCTGTACAAACAGTATTTATTTATTTATTTATTTATTTATTTATTTAATTAATTTGAACTTGATACAGAGAAGTACAAGGAATACAATTTTTAAAATGCAGCATGCCAAAGCCCCTTGTATGCAGAGCATTATGGGCAGGCTTAAAATTAACTTAAGATTAACTAAGCAATGATATATTCAGTGGTACAAAAATTATTGTAAAACAGATAACAATCTAGTACAAATGAGTATTACAAAGACAGGTCATATGGTCATTACTGTGTTGCTGTGTAATCAGTAGAATGGAGTATTATGTTAGGTAATGAAATTAAATAGTAACAAAGTTTGATTGGGTCACAGGTTGACATTTATGAGATACAATAATGAGATACATATGTGAGATACAATTATTCAGTATTTATTTAGTTGTGGGTGAGTAAGTGATTTTTGAGAAGAGACTTGAATTTATAAACAGACAGTGTTTCTTTTATATTCACAGGTAATGAATTCCAGATTTTAGGGCCTTTTATGTGCATTGAGTTTTTGCATAGCATGAGATGGACACTAGGAACATCAAAGAGTGATGTGTGTCTTGTGTTATGGTCATGTGTTCTGTTGAGGTTGGTAAGGAGAAGTTTGAGGGGAGGGTTTATGTCAGAGTTAAGTGTTCTATGTATGTAGTAGGTGCAGTAATAAGTATGGATGTTTTGTATTGTGAGTAGGTTTAGAGTTTTGAATATTGGTGGAGTGTGCTGTCTGTAGTGGGAATTTGTTATCATTCTGACTGCAGCCTTTTGTTGGGTGATTAGTGGTCTGAGATGGTTTATTGTTGTTGAGCCCCATGCACAAATTCCATAGGTGAGATAGGGGTAAATAAGTGAGTGATATAGGGCCAGGAGGGCTGACTGTGGAACATAGTACCGTATCGTCGATAGTGTGCCTACGGTCTTGGAAATTTTGGGGGGAATTTTTTGTATATTTTTTTTGAAATTTGAGTCTATTATCAAGGTGGATTCCTGGGAATTTTCCCTCTGTGAGTTTTGTGATAGGTGATTCATTTATCATTATGTTAAGAGACACATAATATATGATAGTGTAATCATGTTATCAGGTTTTTAGATGCATTTGAAAGTGAATAAAGGCTGTTTCACTTTACAGCAGTAGCCCGTAACCTAACCTGCTAAATAAGTGAGGCCCTCTTCTGTCTAACCCTAACCATTTCTCTATTAACTTTCAGTTTACTCTTGGCTGAATGATGTCATTATCCTCATTATTAACATAGAAATTCTTGTGGTATTTCAAAAAACTCTACAATGTTTTTAATGCCAGTTTGTCTAACTTACTTTTTTGTTTTTTAACATGACCACCGTTGCCCACCATTGGTCTTGAATGGTTTTCATATTATGCTACAAAAAGATACCTCATATCCTCTCAAAAAACTAATGTTGTCAGTTACAGTTCTTCCATGGAATTTTATTATTCAACTAATAACAAAATTATTACATTGGAGCTTGATTAAGTACAGCAATAAAATAGTATATTATAAGTGATGTGTGATTTGAATTATACTGCTTTTAATTTGTAATGTATAACAAAGTTATTATAGGTAGTAGGTTGGTAGACAGCAACCACCCAGGGAAGTACTACCGTCCTGCCAGATGACTGTGAAACAGAAACCTGTAACTGTTTTACACGATGGTAGGATTGCTGGTCTGTTTTTCTGTCCCATAAACACGCTAGATAACAGGGATATCTTGCTACTCCTACTTACACTTTGGTCACACTTCACAGACACGCACATGCATATATATATATACATACATCTAGATTTTTCTAATTTTTCTAAATAGCTCTTGTTCTTCTTTATTTCTTCTGTTGTCCATGGGGAAGTGGAAAAGAATCTTTCCTCCGTAAGCCATGTGTGTCGTATGAGGCGACTAAAATGCCGGGAGAAATGGGCTAGTAACCCCTTCTCCTGTAAACATTTACTAAAAAAGAGAAGAAGAAAAACTTTATAAAACTGGGATGCTTGAATGTGCGTGGATGTAGTGCAGATGACAAGAAACAGATGATTGCTGATGTTATGAATGAAAAGAATTTGGATGTCCTGGCCCTAAGCGAAACAAAGCTGAAAGGGGTAGGGGAGTTTCGGTGGGGGGAAATAAATGGGATTAAATCTGGAGCATCTGAGAGAGTTAGGGCTAAGGAAGGGGTAGCAATAATGTTGAAGGATCAGTTATGGAAGGAGAAAAGAGAATATGAATGTGTAAATTCAAGGATTATATGGATTAAAGGTTGTATGCGAAAAGTGGGTCATAATAAGCGTGTATGCACCTGGAGAAGAGAGGAATGTAGAGGAGAGAGAGAGATTTTGGGAGATCTTAAGTGAAAGTATAGGAGCCTTTGAACCAAGTAAGAGTAATTGTGGTAGGGGACCTAAATGCTAAAGTAGGAGAAACTTTCAGAGAGGGTGTAGTAGGTAAGTTTGGGGTGCCAGGTGTAAATGATAATGGGAGCCCTTTGATTGAACTTTGTATAGAAAGGGGTTTAGTTATAGGTAATACATATTTTAAGAAAAAGAGGATGAATAAGTATACAAGATATGATGTAGGGCAAAATGACAGTAGTTTGTTGGATTATGTAGTGGTAGATAAGACTGTTGAGTAGACTTCAGGATGTACATGTTTATAGAGGGGGGCACAGATATATCAGATCACTTTTTAGTTGTAGCTACAGTGAGAGTTAAAGGTAGATGGGATACAAGGAGAATAGAAGCATCAAGGAAGAGAGAGGTGAAGGTTTATAAACTAAAAGAGGAGGCAGTTAGGGTAAGATATAAACAGCTATTGGAGGATAGATGGGCTAACGAGAGCATAGGCAATGGGGTCGAAGAGGTATGGGGTAGGTTTAAAAATGTAGTGTTAGAGTGTTCAGCAGAAGTTTGTGGCTACAGGAAAGTGGGTGTGGGAGGGAAGAGGAGCGATTGGTGGAATGATGATGTAAAGAGAGTAGTAAGGGAGAAAAAGTTAGCATATGAGAAGTTTTTACAAAGTAGAAGTGATGCAAGGAGGGAAGAGTATATAGAGAAAAAGAGAGAGGTTAAGAGAGTGGTGAAGCAATGTAAAAAGAGAACAATTGAGAGAGTGGGTGAGATGTTATCAACAAATTTTGTTGAAAATAAGAAAAAGTTTTGGAGTGAGATTAACAAGTTAAGGAAGCCTAGAGAACAAATGGATTTGTCATTTAAAAATAGGAGAGGAGAGTTATTAAATGGAGAGTTAGAGGTATTGGGAAGATGGAGGGAATATTTTGAGGAATTGTTAAATGTTGATGAAGATAGGGAAGCTGTGATTTCATGCATAGGGCAAGGAGGAATAACATCTTGTAGGAGTGAGGAAGAGCCAGTTGTGGGTGTGGGGAAAGTTCGTAAGGCAGTAGGTAAAATGAAAGGGGGTAAGGCAGCTGGGATTGATGGGATAAAGATAGAAATGTTAAAAGCAGGTGGGGATATAGTTTTGGAGTGGTTGGTGCTATTATTTAATAAATGTATGGAAGAGGGTAAAGTACCTAGGGATTGACAGAGAGCATGCATAGTTCCTTTGTATAAAGGCAAAGGGGACAAATGAAAGTGCAAAAATTATAGGGGGATAAGTCTGTTGAGTATACCTGGTAAAGTGTATGGTAGAGTTATTATTGAAAGAATTAAGAGTAAGACGGAGAATAGGATAGCAGATGAACAAGGAGGCTTTAGGAAAGGTAGGGGGTGTGTGGACCAGGTGTTTACAGTGAAACATATAAGTGAACAGTATATAGATAAGGCTAAAGAGGTTTTTGTGGCATTTATGGATTTGGAAAAGGCGTATGACAGGGTGGATAAGAGGGCAATGTGGCAGATGTTGCAGGTGTATGGTATAGGAGGTAGGTTACTGAAAGCAGTGAAGAGTTCTTACGAGGATAGTGAGGCTCAAGTTAGAGTATGTAGGAAAGAGGGAGATTATTTCCCAGTAAAAGTAGGCCTTAGACAAGGATGTGTGATGTCACCGTGGTTTAATATATTTATAGATGGGGTTGTAAGAGAAGTAAATGCGAGGGTCTTGGCAAGAGGCGTGGAGTTAAAAGATAAAGAATCACACATAAAGTGGGAGTTGTCACAGTTGCTCTTTGCTGATGACACTGTGCTCTTGGGAGATTCTGAAGAGAAGTTGCAGAAGTTGGTGGATGAATTTGGTAGGGTATGTAAAAGAAGAAAATTAAAAGTTAATACAGGAAAGAGTAAGGTTATGAGGATAACAAAAAGATTAGGCAATGAAAGATTGGATATCAGATTGGAGGGAGAGAGTATGGAGGAGGTGAATGTATTCAGGTATTTGGGAGTGGACGTGTCAGTGGATGGGTCTATGAAAGGTGATGTGAATCATAGAATTGATGAGGGTAAAAGGGTGAGCGGTGCACTTAGGAGTCTGTGGAGACAAAGAACTTTGTTCTTGGAGGCAAAGAGGAGAATGTATGAGAGTATAGTTTTACCAACACTCTTATATGGGTGTGAATCATGGGTGATGAGTGTTGCAGCGAGGAGAAGGCTGGAGGCAGTGGAGATGTCATGTCTGAGGGCAATGTGTAGTGTGAAGAAAATGCAGAGAATTCGTAGTTTTGAAGTTAGGAGGAGGTGCGGGATTGCCAAAACTGTTGTCCAGAGGGCTGAGGAAGGGTTGTTGAGGTGGTTCGGACATGTAGAGAGAATGTAGCGAAATAGAATGACTTCAAGAGTGTATCAGTCTGTAGTGGAAGGAAGGCGGGGTAGGGGTCAGCCTAGGAAAGGTTGGAGGGAAGGGGTAAAGGAGGTTTTGTGTGCGAGGGGCTTGGACTTCCAGCGGGCATGCGTGAGCGTGTTTGATAGGAGTGAATGGAAACAAATGATTTTTAATACTTGATGTGCTGTTGGAGTGTGAGCAAAGTAACATTTATGAAGGGATTCAGGGAAACCAGCAGGCCGGACTTGAGTCCTGGAGATAGGAAGTACAGTGCCTGCATTCTGAAGGAGGGGTGTTAATTTTGCAGTTTAAAAATTGTAGTGTAAAGCACCCTTCTGGCAAGACAGTGATGGAGTGAATGATGGTGAAAGTTTTTCTTTTTCGGGCCACCCTGCCTTGGTGGGAATCGGCCAGTGTGCTAATAAAAAATAAAAAAAAAAGTTATATGAAGGTTTAGTTAGTAAATATCATTACCTGGCCCTATGCCAGGCTAGAAAAATTCTAAACCAGTCACAGTTATGATGAAGAACCCACACACACACATTAGCTGATTATTGATACATCTTTCACTGAAGGGTGTCATCTTGTACTTTGAGAAATAGCAGTAATAATAAGTACTAAGTTTTGCAGTGATGTTTTCTAATTGTTACCAGTGATGATTACTAAATATTAGTAGTGATAAGTACCAATTATTGGCAGTGATATGCTTTAATGACTAGCAGTAATAAATACTACTACTACTAGCAGTATTGAATACTAATTGTTGTTATTTTTTTCAGTCGAATCTGGGACACGACTTCTGGGCAGTGTCTCAAAACACTGATCGATGATGATAATCCTCCAGTTTCCTTCGTTAAGTTCTCTCCTAATGGGAAATACATTTTAGCTGCCACACTTGACAACACCTTAAAGCTGTGGGATTACAGTAAAGGAAAATGCCTTAAGACATATACAGGCCACAAAAATGAAAAATATTGCATCTTTGCTAATTTTTCGGTAACTGGTGGTAAGGTAAGTGTTTTTATTTATCTAGTTGTATTTGTTCGGTGTATAACTTTTAGTAGAGAAGACCAGTCATGCTAACAAACAATGAGTGTTACCAGTTCTTATACATAATCAGTTCAAATTATGTTCATTACCTATCTGAATTTGATGGTTGAGTTCCAGCTGCTGGTCCCAACTGTTCTGAGCACCGGTGATGCAGTGGAGCCCTGTCACGTCTATTTTTGAACTTCTGTGTGAAGTTCGCCTCAGTTGTCACTGTTCACCTCATCCCACTTCCATACCAGAGACCCCCATGGGTTATTCAGTCTTGTTGTATTCCTGGTAAAGCACCTATCCTTGTCTTCCCTGTCTGTATCCCATATTAATTTGTATGTTTGTACACAGGTTGCCATGCTTCAACACTTATATCTTTTAATACTATATTTCACACTATAATGTATTAATACTTATTACAGTAAAATGCTTGGTCAAAGAGAAAGAAATCTGATACTGAGATAACTGGGTAATGTGGAAGATAATTGAGATAGGGGGTTACAATTAGTGGACAAAACTAAATATTCACAAGCAGTATAAAATAAAGTCTTCAGTACATCACTCTCAGAAGACCTCACACAGAGCCTCAGCTCTGTCCCTAATAGAGGCTGGTCAAGTCCTCACTCAGATTTCTCAGCTATATGCCCAACCAAAACTCCTTACCAAGTCTCCCTCTTGACTGTTTTCCCTGAGCTTATAAAGGCCTACACCCCCCTCCTCCCCATAACTTCTGGTTAAAGGTCAATTTCCATGGGAAAAAATTACCAAGTCGTCTCCATAGAGTCTAGAGTTCTCTTTTTGCAGACAGAAACAGGAGACCTGTCTCAAGATCTCACACTTGAATATTTGCCAAGTAAAATAACTCTGTGACCATCTCATTACAGCACACTTTTGGCAGTTCATCTATTTCGAAGTGTGTCATGTAATTTTTAGTTCTCTCTCCGAAGTTCATCCTGTGGCTTTCCCGTAACTTTTTAGCAGTCATCATTTCCTACTATTCCTCTGTTGTTCCCCACTTATGGCTTACCAAATTCAAATTCCTGAGCTCTTTCTGATTGCAGTTTGTTGTGGAAACATCACATGGAATCCCTGAAAGTAATGTATTTTAGTAGATAGAATTTTTGCTGTTGTTGTCTTGGGTTACTTGCCCTTAGTTTTGTGTAAACTAAATTTTGAAGACAAACTTTTATTCCTCTGCTTCTGCTACCCCTTACTTACTGAATCACTGGAGTACCCACTGCCTCAATCTTTGTTGCATACTTACCTACACAATAGTCACAGTTTCTATAAATTCTTTTGTTTTTGTTATGTACAGTCCTTTAATTCACTCGCTCAGAACTTTATAAGTCACCTTTGTCTTCATCTTCCTGCTTCGTAATTCTCTCTCCCATCTCACTACCTCCCAGTGCTAAATCAACCAGGCTGTGTTGGATATGTGGGCCAATGGGCCACAGACAGCAACATCCTGGTTGAACGGGTAAACAACAGATAAGTCCGGCCCCAGGTTATGCCATATGATGAGGAAAACTCTCAGAATTAGGTATATCACCATTTAAGAGTACTCTGCTGCAGCTCTACATAGGTCACAGGACACACGCCCTTGATCTTTCATGTCACGGGAAGGCACAATGTTCCATTTATTGTTGTTTGCCAGGTCTCTTCAGTATATTTTAATAGAGAGCTTTGTCTTTCATAGAATACATACTCTTTTTTTTCAGTCCCTCTTTCAATTGACTCCTATGATCACAGTGGTACCTCAAGTTTTGAACCGCTCCCAACTCGAACACTCACGTGAATGTATTTTTGTAAGTGCATTTTTGGGGACCTGAAATGGACTAATGTTAATTTACATTATTCCTTGTGGGGACAAATTTGGAATGAATTAAGTTCGTAACTCAAGGTTCCACTGTACTTTGTTTTTCTGTTTGAAAATATTATCATACATATGCTGTCTATTGTCATTTGTCCACAGTTGAGCTGTTGCACTAAATATTGGCACATACTCAAACTTTCCTAATTAAGGACGTAGCGATGCCAAAAGTTTTACCAATACCAGTACTCAGTTGTAGGTCAATATCAGTACCAATACTTTTAGTATTTTTATTTATTAAATTGTGATAACTGGGTTCAGCAAGTGGAATAGGTGGTAAGTTACTAAATGCTGTAGAGTTTTTATGGGGATAGTGAGGCTCAGGTTAGGGTGTGTAGAAGAGAGGGAGACTACTTCCCGGTAAAACTAGGTCTTAGACAGGGATGTGTAATGTCACTATGGCTGTTTAATATATTTATAGATGGGGTTGTAAAAGAATTTACCTCTTTTACTAGGGTGTTGGGGAGAGAGGGTGGGAATAAATTATGGGGAATCAAATACAAAATAGGAATTGACACAGTTGCTTTTTGCTGATGATACTGTGTTTATGGGAGATTCTAAAGAAAAATTGCGAAGGTTAGTGGATGAGTTTGGGAGTGTGTGTAAAGGTAGAAAGTTGAAAGTGAACATAGAAAAGAGTAAGTTGATGAGGGTATCAAATGATTTAAAGAAAAATTGGGGAGGAGGAATATGGAAGAAGTGAATGTTTTCAGATGCTTGAGAGTTGACGTGTCAGCGGATGGATTTATGAAGGATGAGGTTAATCATAGAATTGATGAGGGAAAAAAGGCGAGTGGTGCATTGAGGTATATGTGGAGACAAAAAACTTTATCTATGGAGACAAAGAAGGGAATGTATGAAAGTATAGTAGTACCAACACTTATATGGGTATGAAGCTTGGGTTGTGAATGCAGCAGTGAGGAGGCGGTTGGAGGCATTGGAGATGTCCTGTCTAAGGGCAATGTGTGGTGTAAATATTATGCAGAAAATTCGGAGTGTGGAAATTAGGAAAAGGTGTGGAGTTAATAAAAGTATTAGTCAGAGGGCAGAAGAGGGGTTGTTGAGATGGTTTGGTCATTTAGATTATTATTATAATCAAAAAGAAGCGCTAAGCCACAAGGGCTATACAGCTATACATTTAGAGAGAATGGATCAAAGTAGAATGACATAGAGAGCATTTAAATCTGTAGGGGAAGGAAGGCAGGGTAGGGGTCATCCTCGAAAAGGTTGGAAGGAAGGGGTAAAGGAGGTTTTGTGGGTGAGGAGCTTGGACTTCCAGCAGGCGTACATGAGCATGTTCGATAGGAGTGAATGGAAACGAATGGTATTTGGGACCTGATAACCTGTTGGAGTGTGAGCAGGGTAATATTTAGTGAAGGGATTCAGGGAAACCGGTTATTTTTATATAACCGGACTTGAGTCCTGGAAATGGGAAGTACAATGCCTGCACTCTAAAGGAGGGGTTTCGGGATATTAGCAGTTTGGAGGGATAGGTTGTGTATCTTTATATGTATATGCTTCTAAACTGTTGTGTTCTGAGCACCTCTGCAAAAACAGTGATTGTGTGTGAGTGAGGTGAAAGTGTTGAATGATGATGAAAGTATTTTCTTTTTGGGGATTTTCTTTCTTTTTGGGTCACCCTGCCTCAGTGGGAGATGGCCGACTTGTTAAAAAAAAAAATGACTAGCCTTGTATCATATAGGGCGACTTTTTCTTTTACAGTATATAAATCTCCCTTTGAGTAAAGTATTTATTAAATCTGTTGCATTAAGGAGCAAGTCTTTTTTGACATGTTATTTTTAACTTATGACTTTCGTTTTTATTTTGGTGTTGAAACTTACTTTATCACGTAAAACCAGACAGAAGTCGGATTAATCTTAAAATTTGATGTGAAGTGTCATTGGAAGCAAAGACATAACCCAGACCCCACTACCCATGACTTATTCTACAAGTGAGTCATAGGGTTCCACTTGCTCGTTCAAGGTGGCACAAATAGCTCAGCCATATAAAAAAGATTTTTAATTTTGAAGACTCAACCCTTGAGGTTTGAGAACATGCAAGCCAAAATGCTGCCAACACATAGTGGCCTGCTTCAAATCTATTTCAGTTGAGCTCATGTTGGAAGGTTGACTGGTGTCAACTACTCGTTGTCGGTGGGTAGCCAGCAAACCTCCAAGAGGAGTCGCTGAAAGCAACTCTCAAGGGTCATATTCACTCTCACATACAACCCATAAGAACAGTCAGTACAATGTAAGTCATAGATCTTAGCTAATAATCCTCCATCTCAAGAGCTTATAAAGAATGGAAAACACACAAATATATAGATTAAAATATTTATAATTTGTGGTATGTTGCAATATTTCCTACCTAATATTCTGTATAACATTACAGTAGAACCTCGGTTTTTGTGAGGCCTAGTCTGTATGTAAAACTATAGTTATTCTTTATAAAATGTATTTTTTGTTAATATTTTTGGGTGTCTGGAATGGATTAATTGAATTTACATTATTTCTTATGGGAAATATTAATAAAAAATACATTTCGTAGAGAATAACTAGTTTTTACATACAGACTAGGGCATACGAAAACCCAGGTTCCACTGTACCTCCTTTCAAAAAACCAGGTTAAATTATTGTTACTAAGTATATTTTTATTGTGTATCTTGAGGTTTTAGAGCATCATTGTTATTTTGGACTCTGTAGCTTGACTTTTTCAGACCAAAATGCTGTGTGTATTTTAAACTGCAATTGATTACATTACTGTACAGGGGGTTGCCCAGCTTGCAGCTTGTTATCCTATACATCCTCATCTTAGGTGAATACACTGGTTTTAACTTCATTCTTAAAAATGAATTAGATGTGGAATAATAGTGATGGGTAATGTAAGATTATAGCAAATCTAATTTTATTGTTTAACAATGAAATAAAAGCACTCTACTTGCCTAAGATAGGTTACTTCTCCAATTCCTTCCTCTTCTCTTCCTTTCCTCCTCTTCTATTCCTTCCTCTTCTCTTTCTTTCCTCCTCTTCTATTCCTTCCTCTTCTCTTCCTTTCCTTCTGTTCCTTTCCTCCTATACTTTCCTCTACTCCCATTCCTTCCTTTTCTCCAATCTTTTCCTCTTCTCCCATTCCTTTCTTTTCTCCAATCTTTTCCTCTACTCCCATTCCTTCCTCTTCTGTCATTCCCTCTTTCATTGTCTTTCATTGCATCTAGCACAACACTACATATTCTCTGCCCCTCTACCCCTCACTGGTGTGGTTTGGTGTAGGTGGGAGAATGTGAGTGAGGGAAGTACAGTGTCAGTTAAAAAAAAAACTTTGCTCATTACTCTGTTTTATACAAAAATTTAGCTTTGACTGTCAACAAAAGTGCTGTACAAGTTATATAATCTGACCTTTTTTTGACTTATATGTGCTGCACATGGAGTCTACTAAAGATAAAAAAATAAGCAGCATCCATAATGACTCACATCTTCATGAGCTCCTTTTCAGTTTTGGCACAGATCAGGCATCTTGTCACTTTAGGTTGTTCTTCATCTTGTCATGCATTTTATCTTGGATTTAAGTCTGGGTTATTACCAGACCTATCAAACATTAATATTGTTATCACTGAACGACTCTTTAACTATATTGGATGTGTGACAGTCCGCATTATGTTTGCTGAAAAACTCACAGCCATGAATATCAAATGACAATTTCAGATGGTCCTCTAGTACCTCAGTATACTGCATCCCATTCATTTTGTTTTAAGGAAGGGAGAACAGTCCTGCTCTTCCCTTTACAGCACTGAAAGTACACCACACCATATTGTCTGAGTGTTTAACACTTTTCTCCAGTTCTGGAGTTCCTGACTCTTCAGTGCTCTCCCGCTGTGGATAAGAGGAATTACCTACAAATCCCTTGCTGTCTTCAAAGGGGGAACTGGACAAGTTCATCAGATCAGTGACTGACCAACCAGGCTGTGGTTTGTACATTTGACTATGTGAGGCCAGTAGTAACATCCTGGTTGACCAGGTCTTGATTCCCCCGGAGGCCTGGTCTGGGACTGGACCACCAGGGAGGTGGGGGGTTGACCCCCAGAAGCATCTTACAGGCATACTTGGGATTTCGCTTGTTGCTACCATAAGGGTGACAAACTCACCCTGACATACCTTGGATGCACCTGAAGTTAGCTTCATCACTAAACATCACCTTTCTCCACTTCTCTGAACCTCAGTGTTTGTATTTATCACACAAATCCAGCCTCTTGGTTGTCATGGCCTTTGATAACTAAGGTTTTACAACTGTGCCTCAAGGGAATCGGGAGGTGATACTGTAGCATGTGGGATGTGATCCTCTCCAACTTATATTTGAGCAGATTTGGGTGGATTTTCTTTACTTCAGATGATGAAATTGCATGGTTCTAATCACTAATCTTTTCAGTAACTGACTTGTCTCTATTGAGGTCTTTGTAGGTCAAGCATAGATTGGTTGTTTAGGAGCAGGAACCACATTGGGTGGAAGATCATGTGACCTCTGAGGGAGATGTTTATTTTGGTAAAGCATTTGGCCAGTGACCCATGGAAAGTGCTTCAGGATAAACAGTATAGATTAGCACCTCCCTAGTGTACTTCCTTACTATGACTAGAAACCACAAGTGTACTTCCTTTGGCTAGACACCACCACCACTTGATGTACTACAAGTGTACTTCCTTGCTTTGGCTTGATACCAACACTCTTTAACCTTTGCACTGTCTCCCACAAAGGTCTACATCATTGACACCAGTGTCACTCAGGTAGATGTGTGTTTTGGATGCAACTCCCTCAGATATACTGAGTAATAAATATTGACCTAGACATGAGAGTGGGTTTTTGTGGCGGGCTTGCACATCATAAAAAAAAATCTTGCCTCATGCAGTGCATGATGGGAAAAATAAATCTCTGACCTTGTGTTTGGTTTAAAATTGTGACTTTGAGGTGTGTTCTAGGGTAGTTTTTATATTTTAATTTTCCCTTTCTTGTTATCATTTGATAGAATAGAAGACATAGTAGCTACTTCCCTTCTGCCAGTTTCAGAAGGAAAGTAGCTTGAAGTAGTGGAAGTATACACAAATAACCCACACATAGGAGAGGAGAAGCTTACAAGATCTTCAGTTATTGGGACACCCTAAACCGTGACGAGTCATTCTTGGTTATGTTTAATTTTTCAAAAAAAAACAGGGTAAAAACCTTACTTTTTTTGTGTGTAATGGTAGAAACGTTTACAGAGTTTATTTTAGATTCGTTTTGAAAACACCATCACTATTTTTTTTTTTTTTTTTTTTTTTTTATATAATTTTGTCCACAACTGGCCAAATTAGGGACTTCTTGTGCTTAGTCAATAGATCGGAAAGTATTGTAAGAAAATAGCTAGGTATTGGATCAGTTTGAGCATTGCAATTGGCTTAAAATAGGACTCAAAGTTGGGCAAAATCACCAATACATAAATTGTACTTAGACCACAAAATTTGCACCTATATAATTTCCGTAAGTTTGCCATCAGATTTTGTATTTTTAGTGTCATTACCACCAGAAAAAGTTTCTCTACCATTTCAATTTTTTTAATTGGTACACAGTCAATATTTTTAATTTTGGGGGTCATGACAGTGAAATATGGTTAATGATGTGCTACAAGTGTGCTTCCTAACTTCCTAGACATTACCACCACTTGATTATATGCTACAAGTGTACTCCCTTATTTCAGCTACACACCACCACCACTTGAATATGTGCTACACTTCCCTAATCAACTGTTTTCCCATTTGATTTTGCTAAATGCTTTGGTCTTTTATTTTTCTTCTCTCCTGTTTGCATTTTTTTTTAACACACTGGCCATCTTCCACCTAGGCAGGGTGACCCAAAAAAGAAATACTTTCACCATCATTTACACTATAACTGTCTTGCCAGAGGCACACAGAGACTACAGTTTAGATGTCACTCTAAACAATAAATATCCTTTAAAGTGCAGGCATTGTACTTCCCACCTCCAGGACTCAAGTTTGGCTAACTGGTTTCCCTGAATCCCTTCACAAAGTATTACCCTGCTGACACTCCAGCAGCTCTTGAGGTCCCCAAAACCATTTGTCTCCATTCTCTCCTATCTAACACACACACATGCCTGCTGTTTACGCATGGTAATTAAAATTCGACTCGCATCACCTCATGCATTTGTCATGTTTGTTTCTCACTGCAAAATAAAAGCCTAGGGAAATATTTAACAAGTGTTAAGTTCACTTTGTTGCATGTTTAAACCTTTAAACCATGTAAATATTGTGGCTACAACCAGTTATTGAAGGCAATGGAGTTCCCAGAGTGAGTACAACACCAAACACAAATCATCTTCTTTCAACAAACTGGCTGTATCCCACCTAGGCAGGGTGGCCCAAAAAGGAAAACAAAAGTTTCTCTTTTTAAATTTAGTAATACCAAACACAAATATATATAGATATAGCACAACTTTATTATTCACTCCTCTTAGACTGTATCTAGTATATAATATTTAATGTTCAACTTATGCAGGCTGTTAATGGTGGTTTTCTTCACTTTTCAGTGGATTGTATCAGGATCTGAAGACAATTTTATTTACATCTGGAATCTTCAAACCAAAGAAATTGTTCAAAAATTAGAAGGACACTCAGGTAATTATTATATTTTTTATATATGTATTACGTATTTACATTTGATCAGTGTAGTGATGCATTTCTGAAAAATCTGCTGGGAGTACATGACTTAAATGCTAGTGAAAGTTGCAAAATCCTTCCTATTGTCAGTTATAATCCCCAGCCAGAAATATGACACAATGCAGCTATGATAAATTTAATCTAACAAAAAACATTGTAAAGTCAGCCAACCCAACCATTGCTGTGATAATAGGTAATTTCAAGCCTGGTAATGTAAATTGGGATACCATATACTGATCCAAAAGTGAGGAGCAGGATACTTAATGCTGTAATGTACTTAGCTCCACAATGTAGGTTGTTATTGTTATATGATGCACTAAACCTGTGTGGAGTGTTCACTACAAGTAACAGTACAAGCTTGTTCTTTGGTCTGCCAGTAGCAAGACAAAAACTCAACTCTTGCAGCCAGGCTTTGTTTCTCAATAATACAGAATGATCCAAGGCAACGTGTTCAAGAGTTCAAGACATGACACAATTAAGAGTAGATGAAAAAACAGCTAGCCAGGACTGTATTTTCATCACCATTCAGGTGAATATAGAAAAAAATTAATATGAAGTTTCCCTGAAAACAAGCAATCTTTGTTGACATTCTGCTACTTGATGTATGTACAGTATAAGTAAAAAAGCAGAAAAGTGGATGGAAAATCAGACCGATGTATATGAGGTGGCTTTTAAATAATGAGGCTTTTTTGGCATAAGTATTGTGGAACTCCAAAATCAAAAGGTAGTCTACCCAGGAGAATCTGAAATTTTTCAGCCAGAAGCATAAAGAACCAATGGACAGACTTGGACCTGACCACTGGGAAGTACAGTAGTTTAGTAGCACTACGACAACCCTTGACTCAGCTCACAGTGTAAGGGACCTTAAACTAGGAACAGAAGAGAGTGGAGAAAAAAGTTCAGAACTATCTGCCAGAGACCAGGGAAAGCTAGCAGTAGAACTAGAAATTAGTATTGTCGTGCATGAAGAACAAGCTGCAGGCTGAAAAATGCAAAGCAGCCAAAGAAAACACAGACCCAAAATTACATCATGGGCATGCTGAATGAAAAAAAAATCGGTGAAAAATCATATCAAGAAAGAAGGGAATGCAGTCACAGGAGATGATTGTGAAGTTTGTGGTGAGCTCAACAAAAGACTTGAATCCATTTACAATAAACAAGACCCAGTACCATAGATAGAAGGGAGGGCAGACTAAGCAGCAGTAGTTAGCAGTCAAATGATTCTTTAGGTCATAGGTATGTAATACAAGTTAAAGAATAAGACATGCATATGTGCAGCACCTGGGTATCTTTACTGAGAGATGCTTTGTCCATCAGGAGCTTTCAGAGACATGAAAATGGGTTTTTATGGTGGAGCCAATAGGAGGATAGTAGTAGTCCAGCAGTATACAGTGGTACCCCAAGTTTCAGCCATAATTCGTTCCAGAAGGCTGTTCGAGTGCCGTTACCGAATGAATTTGTTCCCATAAGGAATAATGTAAATTAGATTAGTCTGTTTCAGACCCCCAAAAATACACTTACAATAATACACTCGCATAATTGTTCGATTTGGGGGCTGTACGAAACTCAGGGTACCACTGTATGATGTGGTCACATGTGGCTGGGACTCAATAGTGGAAGTAGGTCAGGCCCACTAGGTGGATTACTACATTAACAATCAAGTTGTAGAGACATTTATTTTCCTACAAGGAAGCTAGTGGTCATTCTAGTAGTGGAGCCAGTTGTGGTCCTGACTTACTTCACTAGTGGGCCCAACCCACATGTAACCACATACACTACTGCTGCTTCACTACTACTTTCACTGGCTATACTTTATAAATGGGTCCATTCTCGTGTTGAGATGAGACTGATAAAGTCCTTGGTGAGAAAAACACCTCTCAATAAAGATACCTATGTGTTGCACATGTATCTTGCTGATTCAAGCAAGTGAATGAGTAAGTTACGAATTTTGTAACAACTTAAGACATCAATGGAAACACCACTTCAGTATTATATTATCAAAACCAAGATCTTACTTAATATATTCATTCCTGCATATCTTTTGTGTCCTAATTAAGATATTCACTGTTTCCACCTTTTAGTATGCAGAGCAAGCTGTTAATGGGACTGTTTCATTCAGAGTTGAACTTTGTTAACTCATAGAGAGGATACTTTTTACACATACAGTGGACCCCCGGTTAACGATATTTTTTCACTCCAGAAGTATGTTCAGGTGCCAGTACTGACTGAATTTGTTCCCATAAGGAATATTGTGAAGTAGATTAGTCCATTTCAGACCCCCAAACATACACGTACAAACGCACTTACATAAATACACTTACATAATTGGTCGCATTCGGAGGTAATCGTTATGGGGGGGTCCACTGTATATTGAAAGAGATTGAGGTAATTCTGTTGAATCTTCTATACGGTTCACCATCGAAGAAAAGAGAGTGAGACAATATACTTCCCTTTCTAGATGTCTTAATTAAAATACAGTAGATCAATTTCTAAAATTTTAGGTTTACCATAAACCCACTAATAAAAAAAAATCTTGGCCCTCATGTAGTTCTACATCATGAGCTCAGCTCATTCAGATAAGCTGTGAGCATTAAATTTTGGCCTAGATATGAGAGAATGGGTCTGTGCAGTGAGTGTGCACCATATAAAAGAAAAATCCTGCCCAACGTGGTGTATGATGGGAAAAACAAAACTATGGCCGTATGTGTGGTTTAAAATAGCAATTTGTGGTGTTTTCTCAGATGGCTTTTATGGTTTTATTGGCTGTTTCTTGGTATCATTTGATAGAATGGAAGACATATTGCTGAAACAGAAATTATTTTGGAAGGAACTTGAAATTGAACTCAAAGTAGCGGAAATATTTGATTTTTGTCGATATTTTGGAGGACAGGTAAGGCCTTCCTACAACCCCCAGTCTGTTTTATGTATTATTGTATAGGTCTGATTCAATTATTGGGATGCTGTAAGCCATAAATAATTTTTCCTGGTTATATATTATCCAAGATATAGAGTAAATCCTCTGTTTTTTGTGAAAATAGGAATTCAAAATGCTTGCTCCCAGGTCTCTTACATTTCTCATCCACTCTGTAGAGCGGCTTGATTGCATCTTGTACGCTATACCAAACTCAAAAGCATTTTGAACCAGTCATAACACCAACTGTTTTAGCTAATTTATCAGCTGTCAAGATTTATTTTCCATTTTAATATTTAATGCTGTTGTTTTTACAGATGTTGTATTATGCACAGCATGTCATCCAACACAAAACATCATCGCATCTGGAGCACTTGAGAATGATAAAACTATTAAGTTGTGGAAAAGTGATACTTAAAAGCAAGCAAGCCTCATGCAACATAAGAAGGCATCTCCAGATATAAATTATCCTGTGACAAATAGAAACTGATACACGTTTTTTTTTTTTTTTTTTTTTTTTTTTTTTTTTTTTTTTTATTATTATTATTATTATTACTGTGTTATGGCTGTAAATAGAAGAGTGTTACTTCTCTAGCAATTTCATATTCCTTTAAGATTATGAAATTACTGATGAATATTTTAAGTTCAGTGATGGAATAATTCAGGTACATTCTGCAAGATCACTATTGAGTTAAATATTAATATGCGTGTTGAGTGTTTGTGTATATAACTCGCTGAACAGAGTTATGTATGTCAGACGTGTTGTGTATGTATATACCATATATATATTACAACAGAATGGTAGCAGATATGAAAATTCAGTTTACTGCAAATGATAGCTGGACTAATAGTTTTCATACAGCTTCATGGTTGTCTAACATAAGGAAGCTTACCATGTTCACCTCTTATGTCTCGTAACACTGCTAAGTGATACTCCAGCTCATTCTATATACATGTATTGGCTAACATCTCTTGTGTGACTTTTCTGATGCCAACATTTATTCTAGTATGGAGTGCTTTAGTGCCAGCTACTGGTATCTGGAAAACAAGAAAAAGTCTGAGGGCATGATTTTAATGAAGGTGGATGGGGAAGGGGGGGTTATTCAGCGGGACAGTGACTCTCGGTCCATCTACCAGGAAACCTCACGTTTAAATAATTATGCTATCACATGCAGAGAACTACATTTTCTTATCTTTTACCAGACTGTTATAATAAAATCTTGAAAACAGAAAAAGACTGTGAACTGGCATTTCACAATGTGGTGGAGATTACAATGTGTGTAAGGACTACTAGACACTAGTCCCACAACTATAATGAGAGTGCCAGTTAGTTAAACCACTTGGTTGAGAACTTTCAAAAACCTTCCAATTATTTTTTCCAGTGTTTCTTGATAGTACTTATTTCTGTATTTTTTTTTTTTTTTTTCACAGATGGTTGTTGCAATCATTGCCCTATAACCATGTGTCATAAGAGGTGATGGGAATGCAGCACACAAGAGGCGGGTTATATTATCTCTCTTTATACATATACCAAGAAGAAAAAGATTTAAGTTTTGAAGATAGGTAGTCTTGAGTTTACTTAGATGTATGTACATTAGCATGGATGTTAAGAAAATTGATTACAAGGATTGTTTGGTGTAAAATAAATATGGTATGCAAAAAGTGAGTTATAATAAGTGTTATGTTTGTATAGAGAAAAAATATTCTGAAAGATATTAAGTGAATGTTTAGGAAATTTGGAGCCAAAAGAGAGAACAGTTGTTATGGAAGACCTTAATACTGTCAGGGGAGACTTGTAGAGGGCATAGTAAGAAAATTTTTTGGAGTGCCAGAGGCAGAATGGCATTGGAAAATCTAATTGAGTTGGGTTTAACAGAAGTTTTATAATAAGCAGTATACATTTCAAACAAAACAAAGTGCTGCATATAAGTGCATGAAAATACATGCATTTAGAGGAGTGACTTGAGTGTCTGATCAGTATTTAGCAGTAGCTAGAGGAAGAGAAAGGTGGCATACAAGGAAAATGGTGTCAGAAGGTAGAAGATAAGTGAAATTGAAAATATTAAAGAATATGATGATTAGTTAGAGGTATGAGAAACTGTTGGAAGAAAGATTCTTGAGTGATGAGAGAAGTGATTAGGGGGCAGTGTTATGTGGATTGACAAATGCAGTGCTAGTGTGTGCAGCAGATGTTTGTGGTTATAAATGGGCAGTACAGGATACTGCAATTATTGCTGGAGTCATTAGGGGAAGAAAATGTTAATAACTACTGAAATTTCCCAAAACATTATATAATTATCAAAGATCAACTATAAGATATCTAACTGTATCAGACTCAGTATCTCTTAAGACCATGCATACCATTCACGTATAATGCAATCCCATTCACTAAAGACATTAAATAACCACAGTGACGTCAATCAACTCTGTCCACTTTTACTGAAAAATACTTTTCTTCACTTCTACATACCATAACCCGAGGCTCACTATTCTCATAAAAACTCTACAGCTTTCAAAAACTTAACACCTACTTCATACATTTAAATCATTATCCACATCACTCTCCTTTCCTATTCTTTTCCTTATCAAGGTACTAACCACTTATATCCTTCACTGCAAACATTTGATATGTACACACACGCACATGAAAGTAAATAAATCTTTGTATACATATCTATACAGATAGATATAGTGTCAAACTTCAAGTCTCGAACTTGCTGATTTATTCAGCATGTTTCATCTTGCAAGATGTCTGTATTTTATTGGTTGTAAATAATTATAATTAAAGTTAGACGACTAATTTATATTCAAATTTTAGAAACATTGGGCAACATTATCAAGTTAGATTTGATAAAAAAATTCAAAATTTTTAGTGCAATATAATACAATTTTTCTATCAGTCCATAGCAAACTCTTCTCTAACACAATCAGACATGCCTGTTGAATGTTTTAACCATTAATCTACCTGTCTCGCTCTTGCCATACTAAATGACTAAACCAAATCATCACCATTTCCACTTTTTTGAATTATCCTTATTCCTTAACTAATTTTTTCACTTTTAGTCTGCATAATATTCACACTACATACACATTGATCTCAATATGACATTTCCACTGTCACCGGCCTTCTCTTTGCTGCAACACTCATTAACTATTCCTCAGGGGAGACCTGGTCAAGGACTGGGTTATGGGGACATTGAACCCCATGGTCTATACTCATACATTTTTTCATCCACAGATTCTTCAAGATTAGTGTTGAGGAATCTGTATGTCTCATCCACAGATTCCTCAACACTAGTGTTGAGGAATCTGTGGATGAGATATACATGGTCATCTAAGCACTGTTGCTTAGATGACCATTGAGAACCCTCTCAAGTGAAGGGAGAAAAGTGATGCGGATGAGAATGATGAGACAGGTGGGGATGGGGAATAAAGTTAGTGTCACTTTTTTAATCTAGCAGCTCCAAGTTTGATGTGATAGTAGGGTGATCAACACAGAGACACTGGTGTGAGTATTGTTATTGTAGGAAGAAACTCGCACACTATCCTCATACCTCTGCAACTACTCTCTTTGTTGATAGTAAAGGTCTTGCTCTAATTTTTTTATTGAATTTGATAAAGGCTTAGAAAAATTGTATAACAGAACTTCAGTTTCTATTGAAAAACAATCATGTCAAGTTTTTAAAAGTTATTTTTATTCCCTGTATATTGTGCCCAGTAACTAGGCAGTCAAATTAATTATTTTTAATGAAACTACGCAGACTGTAAAGTGTGAAGTGTTTTGAAGTTTAAAATCTGTGTATTATGAAATGGAATGACTTAATAACAATTGTAATATATCCATCTATAGTTTCATTTATAAGTTCTTTAACCTTTTTACTGTACTAGGCAAAATATGTTGTCAGAGCCAAATAGGTATTACAAAAACAATTATTTGGTGCACTGAACTTTTTCAGATCCAGTGCGCAATTTCTTTTCAAGATTTGTGTGACTGAATGTAGCATTCTGAGCAGATTTTCATAGCATTACTTCAGCTTTCTTTAATCCTTTATCAGGCATACTTCATACATGTATACTGTGACCTATTGTTTTTCAAGTGTCTGTTTGTCTTATTCACCACAGTGTTGTGAACAAGACGTGCAATGTCAGGGATCTTTATTATGAAGTTTCGTCATCTAGTGGCGAGACGAGATAATCAATCTCTCAGCCCTGATAGGTGCTGCAGTTGGAGGGTAAACTGATTTGTAATGTCAATACACTTCTGGCAAGAAAGTCACTAGCATGCCTGAGCATTTTGGGCAGACTAATCCTAATGCTTACACACTACTTAAAACTAGACATAGGTTATGGAGTGGTAAATTCAAAGTACGTATTCATTATTTTACATTATTACAATAGAGAGGTATATAATCTGAGTGTTAAACCCATAAGGATCATACAGCACTGCAAGACTTACATCACCTGTACAAACTTTGGGAGCTACTGCTGGCTCACCACATGGAGAAGACCCGGGCCAGGACCCATCTTGGCAAACCTACATGAACACGAACTGCAGGGAGGAATGTTCAAAAGAATGTGTAAACGTTAGGAGTGAGTGGGAGGTAGGGGTGTGCAAAATTGGGGATTAGTGCAAGAGCAAAATTGAATTGAAATTTGGCACAATAGGTTGGTTTCCATTAAAAGTCAGTCTGTATCAGAGGTAGGACTTTCAGTGTAGATGTTAGGGAGTGTATTTTACATGCCCTCTGATAGACAGGATAATCTATTAAGATATGTTGGACAGTTCTTACAATGCCAGTCATTTCTCCATGTGATAGCTGAGTGAGGTGCACGTGTCCAGTTGTTGAAAGAGCACTACAAAATCAGATCAAGAATAGCTCACCAACCGAGTCTGCTTGTTCACTGCCTTGAACACCATGTCCAGAGATCCAGCATAATACAACTTCATTGATTTTACGTGAAATGCAACATAATCAAAGTTCTGTACGGAGAGTAATGGGATGAGTTAAATTTCTTGATAGCTTACACAAATAACCCACACATAGGAGAGAGGAGCTTACGACGCCGTTTCGGTCCAACCTGGACCGTTTACCAAAGACGTAAGCTCCTTTCTCTTATGTGTAGGTTATTAATCCAGTCTTGGTATTGTGCCTTTTAGTTCTTTCTGGATAGCTTGTAATGCACTGTGGGAGTCCAAACAACTATGAAGGACAAGGCAGACAACACAATGTGTATGAAGAATGAGACACTTTTGCAATATTTGGGAATCTTTATTGAGGAAATGGTTCACCAGCCAGTGATTGTTTTCAGTTCAATAGAAAAGAATGGTGGACGATGAGGAGAAGTTTGAGGCAGTCAGTCCCTCAGCCTGGAGTCGATGTGTCCAGTCCATCAATCTTGAGAAAAGTACAGCATATTCTAGGAAAAGTGGCTTATATACTGCAGTCAGGTGAGTAGAAGCAAGAGGCAGTCATCAATGGACAAATTCACTAGTGGTAGCTGGTCATGCTTGTAGGTTAGGCAAGCCTAGAAGAATTTCCTGTATCAAGATCCCAAGATGTTGCAGTGTCTGACAGATGCAACGTCTTGGGAATTCTACACTTGCCTAACCTACGGGGATGACCTACTTACACTAGTGGATTTGTTCAGTGGTTCTGCTGCCGCCTACTTCTACTCACCTGACTGCAATATATAAGCCACATCTCCGAGCATATGCTGTATTTTTCTCAAGACTGATGGACTGAACACATCGACTCCAAGCTGAGGAACTGATTACCTCAAACTTCTCATCTTCCACCATTCTTCTCTGTATTGGACTGAAGAAACCACAATTATAGTGAATGACCTTAATTATTATTTCAAGAAAAACAGCTGCATACCAGACACCATTAGGATATTTTGTATCTGCAAACTACAATAGCACATGAAAAAGATTAGAAGCGATCAAGAAAGAGTGAGCATAAAGTTGTAGGAAGTAACAGATCTTTTGCACATGGAAGTAGAGTGGAGCAAGCATGAATCATCAGAACTTCCGAAAGAGCAAGAGAAAAGTAAGATGCAGGGTGACAGTAAAAGGGAGATAAATTAAGGGAAGCCATTAGAGTGCGAATATGTAGAGGAAAGGGGCATAATAAACAGGCGACGATTAAAGAAGTAGCCCTAGTATTTTAGTTTTATATGTATTATTTTTATAATCAAAACTAAGTGCTAAACTCTCAAGGGTCATTTGGCAATGCATTCTACATTTAAAAGGGTCATGGTAGTAGATAAAATAATGGAGACAATGGATACTGCGTCGATCTTGTAAAGATGTAAAGACAGCGTATTCACCTCTGTACATAGGTTCTTGACTGGTGAAGAGTGAAAAGTCCTAAGAAACAACCCCATGACGAATGGGATCAACTTTAGTAGCAGGGAAGGCTGAAGAATACAGGTAGTCACTGTAGTCCAGTTTAGATAAGAGCTGAATGAAGGGTTAGCTCAGTTTGTCGTCTCCCCATGAAAGATGGGTTCCAGTTTTAAGGGGGTTCAAGTGGTTGTAACAAGCACAGCAGCGCTGTATAGCCCTTGTGGTTTAGCGCTTCTTTTTTATTATAATAATAATGTAACAAGCACAGCTTTCAGGGAGGTATTATGAGGCTTCCTGGACATTCAGTAATAGATCAGAAGACCGAGAAATTCGACCATATCTTGTTTAGGGATATCAGAACCATACACGTATATGCTGTATGGCCCTTATAGGTTTATAATAATAACCATACAGATATAAAATGGTATGAGGGATAATAGGGCATCTTGAGAAAGTTAGTCTAGTGTATTGTAGCAACAGAAAACTTAAAAACCTGTAAGAGGTGGCCCAGCTGGAAACATGATCAATAGCAAACTGGAGAGTGGATGCCACAAGGAGATAGTCAGCATTTGCACAAGCAATAACAAAATTGATGACATAGATAACCAAACTTTCATGGCGAGCAGGAAGAGGGTGGTGCTAAGAACACAGCCTTGAGGTACGCCTTCAACCTAGACAAAGTCAGGGAAAGTGGTGTTACTTATCCTGGTATCAAGAACACAGGTGGTAGTCTAATGGCCTGTAACACCTAGTTGTAACTAAGTCAGAAAATAAATCAATCAGCAGGGCACCGTAAACAGCAGAGATAGATTTCTTTACCCATATATTACGTCACCAATATTTGCACTACAGTGTTTATGTATACAGACATCAGAGTAATAATAATGATGCAATCAAGAGCCACCCAAAGCATGAATGATAACGTCCAGTGTGCTGAAGTCTGCCATTCAGCCAGGTGGCCGGAGTGACGTCACCTTGGCTGAGGTTGGCGACTTCCATATAATTGGATTGAACTGGAAAATAAGTGCAGCAGTTGGGCTCCATAACTGTTACACTGACTTACCAGTTCACTGGTCGAGATGGGATGCCACAAGGTTGTGTGATGAACGTAGAATAAAATGTAACATAATCGCCGGACGCCACACCCAGACACAGGTGCCTCTCCGATAAGAAATCGTTAGAGAAAGGTGCGAATTGCCTTAAAGATCTAAGGAATGAGCTTGAGCTAAGCTTTTTCAAGATTGAAAAAAGACCGATAACCTATTGGTTATAAACGAAGACATAGTGGATGTATTTATAAAACGGATTAAGGGGTCAATGGTAGAACAGCCTTTATAAAAACCATATTGATTGGAAAAAGAATTCAAGATTGCCAAGTATCATACTAGAATAAGAATAAGAAGTTTTTTCAGCATGATACATGTTTGTATAAGGAGTATAACAATCGAGTGTACATGCCTAAAGCCCATTTATATGTTTGTTAACAAGTGTTCCAGAAATTTAAAAATTGCACTAGTAAGAGCAATGGGCTTGCAGTAAGAGGTGTCATGGCTTAAAGTACCTGACTTACGAAAGGGCAAGACAACGGTGACCTTTCCATTGAAGAGGAAGAATATCTTAGGACAAATAAAAAAAATGACAAATGTAAGATGACGACGAGTGCCGTGGAGTGTAAATGTTGAGGTACAGGGATGTGAGTGTCACTAAAACCAACTGTTGTCATTTGACACATGGATAGTGTTGCACGAGTTCTCAGAGCATGAAGGGCACATTATACGGTTCCTCGGTGTGAGGAGCAGCATCAAGAGACGACGATCCTGGGGTCTGGAAGAAAGAAATGATGGGAAGAGATGTAGCCCCTGGGATACATTAACAAGGTAATGGACAATTGTTGTGGCAACCTCAACAGGGTCTGCAACGCCATTGCCACCAACTAATAATAATAATAATAATAATAATAATAATAATAATTTATTTCAGCATGAAATAATGTTTGTACAAAGGTGATATTTAGCTGTGCATGCAGAAAGCCCATAGTTAAGTAGGTTTATTCAGGTATACACAAATACAGTTACATAGATACATAGCAGCATGTATGTAGAGAACTTAGGATAACCCAAAAAAGTCAGACAAAGTGATTTATTTCCAAGAGCATTTCAGAGCAATGGTCGCGAGAGTGTTTGCCACTCAGCTGCAGCACCTTGTTGCAGACTGCACACATAGAAGTATCAGCAGTGACAGTGGACACATAGCTCACCAACAAGATGTTCTGTTGCCTGCATAACACGACGGGCACTTGGTCTCGCCTCTTCCAAAGATAGAAACTGGTCCTTAGTTCTGTTGTAAAGGTAGCAGCCCCACACAGCCTGTTTCAGATACACAGCATAAGCAGTCACAAGACTACCAGAGAACAACACATTTCCAATATTTACCTGGAAGGAGAGAGTTACAGTCGATGTTGCAGCAAGAGAAAAGGTGGTAAAATGTTGCAACAACTCGTTTGAAGAGGATAAAGCAGGAGGAACAGGAGTAAGAGGTATGGCATATTTAAAACACTCAGTGCCAACAAGACCCATGAGGAAGTCCAGTGTAAGAATGAGAGATAATAAGAAGAGGGGAAATAACCAACGTCATTAAGATCAGGTACGAGAGATAAATCTAAGTCCAGGACCACAGAGGAGCATATAGAGAGATCTACACAGGAAAGAGTACAAATAAGAGAATCATACTATCCTGTTGGCTCGGTTGGTACACCCTCGCCCACACACTGAGTGTCCGTGGTTCAATCTCCGGCATGGGTGGAAATGTTGGGCGTGTTTCCTTACACCTGCTGTCCCTGTTCACCTAGCAGTAAGTAGGTACCTGGGTGTTAGTGGACAGGTGTGGGTGGCATCCTGGAGAACAAGATTGAAGGACCACAATGAGAGTAAGACAAACAGTCCTCAATGACACACTATCTTGGGTTATCCTGGCTAGCTAACTTTTCCCCAGATTAAAAATTCGAACAAATCTTATCTTATCTTACTGGTGTTTGTGACATGGAGAAGAGAAGTGAGAAAAGCCTCTACCTGGTCACCAAAAGTCACAGTCAGATCTTCCCTAGAGAAAATAGTGAACATTAAAATCGCTTAATCAAAGGAGTGAAGTAAAGAAGAAATCAGAAACTAGATGCCAGGGATAGATAATGGGCATGGAGGGGAAAGATACATAGAACACACTGTGTGCCCACTGGTTCATATAGACACGGGCTGCAGTATAATGAAGAGTACAAACCGGAAGCTGAGTATAAGGAATATAGTGTTGGGTACATATACAAGGTATACAGTCCTAGCTGACATCAATGACATACTACTATATAGAAAATCCCTTGTTAAGCTCAGCATTTCGGGAAAATTAGGACAATTTTCTCCCGGGATGCGACCGACACCAGTCGACTAACACCCAGGTACCTATTCTGCTGCTAGGTGCCAGGTGGCCCGGTGGCCTGGTGGCTAAAGCTCCCGCTTCACACACGGAGGGCCCGGGTTCGATTCCCGGCGGGTGGGAACATTTCGACACGTTTCCTTACACCTGTTGTCCTGTTCACCTAGCAGCAAATAGGTACCTGGGTGTTAGTCGACTGGTGTGGGTCGCATCCTGGGGGACAAGATTAAGGACCCCAAAGGAAATAAGTTAGACAGTCCTCGATGACGCACTGACTTTCTTGGGTTATCCTGGGTGGCTAACCCTCCGGGGATTAAAAATCCGAACGAAATCTTATCTTATCTTATCTTATCTTGACAGCAGGTGTCTTAAGGAAACACTTCTTAATGTTTCCACCCGTACCGGGGATCGACCCCCGGATCTCATTGTGTCATTACTAAAATCGATGTGAGACGACAGCTGTGTACTAGTAATAAAGGATCTGTGGACAATAATATATGGGGGATGTAAGCCAGGAGAGGGTGTACAGTGTAGGATGTAGAGTGTAGGATGTAGAGTGTAGGATGTAGAGTGTAGGATGTAGAGTGTGGGATGTAGAGTGTAGGATGTAGAGTGTAGGATGTAGAGTGTAGGATGTAGAGTGTGGGATGTAGAGTGTAGGATGTAGAGTGTGGGATGTAGAGTGTGGGATGCAGAGTGTAGGATGTAGAGTGTGGGATGTAGAGTGTGGGATGTAGAGTGTAGGATGTAGAGTGTAGGATGTAGAGTGTAAGATGTAGAGTGTGGGATGTAGAGTGTAGGATGTAGAGTGTGGGATGTAGAGTGTAGGATGTAGAGTGTAGGATGTAGAGTGTGGTATGAAGAGTGTAGGGTGTAGAGTGTAGGATGTAGAGTGTAGGATGTAGAGTGTAGGATGTAGAGTGTAGGATGTAGAGTGTGGGATGTAGAGTGGGGGATGTAGAGTGTAGGATGTAGAGTGTGGGATGTAGAGTGTGGGATGTAGAGTGTGGGATGTAGAGTGTAAGATGTAGAGTGTGGGATGTAGAGTGTAGGATGTAGAGTGTGGGATGTAGAGTGTAGGATGTAGAGTGTGGGATGTAGAGTGTAGGATGTAGAGTGTGGGATGTAGAGTGTAGGATGTAGAGTGTGGGATGTAGAGTGTAGGATGTAGAGTGTGGGATGTAGAGTGTGGGATGTAGAGTGTGGGATGTAGAGTGTAGGATGTAGAGTGTGGGATGTAGAGTGTGGGATGTAGAGTGTGGGATGTAGAGTGTAGGATGTAGAGTGTGGGATGTAGAGTGTAGGATGTAGAGTGTGGGATGTAGAGTGCGGGATGTAGAGTGTGGGATGTAGAGTGTGGGATGTAGAGTGTGGGATGTAGAGTGCGGGATGTAGAGTGTAGGATGTAGAGTGTGGGATGTAGAGTGGGGGATGTAGAGTGTAGGATGTAGAGTGTGGGATGTAGAGTGTAGGATGTAGAGTGTAAGATGTAGAGTGTAGGATGTAGAGTGTAGGATGTAGAGTGTAGGATGTAGAGTGTGGGATGTAGAGTGTGGGATGTAGAGTGTAAGATGTAGAGTGTAGGATGTAGAGTGTAGGATGTAGAGTGTAGGATGTAGAGTGTGGGAAGTAGAGTGTAGGATGTAGAGTGTAGGATGTAGAGTGTGGGAAGTAGAGTGTAGGATGTAGAGTGTAGGATGTAGAGTGTAGGATGTAGAGTGTGGGATGAAGAGTGTAGGATGTAGAGTGTGGGATGTAGAGTGTAGGATGTAGAGTGTAGGATGTAGAGTGTGGGATGAAGAGTGTAGGGTGTAGAGTGTAGGATGTAGAGTGTGGGATGTAGAGTGTAGGATGTAGAGTGTAGGATGTAGAGTGTGGGATGTAGAGTGTAGGATGTAGAGTGTGGGATGTAGAGTGTAGGATGTAGAGTGTAGGATGTAGAGTGTGGGATGAAGAGTGTAGGGTGTAGAGTGTAGGATGTAGAGTGTAGGATGTAGAGTGTGGGATGTAGAGTGTAGGATGTAGAGTGTGGGATGTAGAGTGTAGGATGTAGAGTGTAGGATGTAGAGCGTAGGTTGTAGAGTGTAGGATGTAGAGTGTAGGATGTAGAGTGTGGGATGTAGAGTGTAAGATGTAGAGTGTAGGATGTAGAGTGTGGGATGTAGAGTGTAGGATGTAGAGTGTAGGATGTAGAGTGTAGGATGTAGAGTGTGGGATGAAGAGTGTAGGGTGTAGAGTGTAGGATGTAGAGTGTAGGATGTAGAGTGTAGGTTGTAGAGTGTGGGATGTAGAGTGTAGGATGTAGAGTGTAGGATGTAGAGTGTGGGATGTAGAGTGTAGGATGTAGAGTGAGGGATGTAGAGTGTAGGATGTAGAGTGTAGGATGTAGAGTGTAGGATGTAGAGTGTAGGATGAAAAGTGTAGGATGTAGAGTGTAGGATGTGGAGTGTAGGATGTGGAGTGTAGGATGTAGAGTGTGGGATGTGGAGTGTAGGATGTAGAGTGTAGGATGTAGAGTGTAGGGTGTAGAATGTAAGATGTAGAGTGTAGGATGTAGTGTAGGATGTGGAGTGTAGGATGTAGAGTGTAGGATGTAGAGTGTAGGATGTGGAGTGTAGGATGTGGAGTGTAGGATGTAGAGTGTGGGATGTGGAGTGTAGGATGTAGAGTGTAGGATGTAGAGTGTAGGGTGTAGAATGTAAGATGTAGAGTGTAGGATGTAGAGTGTAGGGTGTAGGATGTAGAAAGTAAGATGTAGAGTGTAGGATGTAGAGTGTAGGATGTAGAGTGTAGGATGTGGAGTGTAGGATGTAGAGTGTAGGATGTAGAGTGTAGGGTGTAGAATGTAAGATGTAGAGTGTAGGATGTAGAGTGTAGGATGTGGAGTGTAGGATGTAGAGTGTAGGATGTAGAGTGTAGGGTGTAGAATGTAAGATGTAGAGTGTAGGATGTAGAGTGTAGGGTGTAGGATGTAGAAAGTAAGATGTAGAGTGTAGGATGTAGAGTGTAGGATGTAGTGTAGGATGTGGAGTGTAGGATGTAGAGTGTAGGATGTAGAGTGTAGGATGTGGAGTGTAGGATGTAGAGTGTAGGATGTAGAGTGTAGGATGTGGAGTGTAGGATGTGGAGTGTAGGATGTAGAGTGTGGGATGTGGAGTGTAGGATGTAGAGTGTAGGATGTAGGGTGTAGAATGTAAGATGTAGAGTGTAGGATGTAGAGTGTAGGGTGTAGGATGTAGAAAGTAAGATGTAGAGTGTAGGATGTAGAGTGTAGGATGTAGAGTGTAGGATGTGGAGTGTAGGATGTAGAGTGTAGGATGTAGAGTGTAGGATGTGGAGTGTAGGATGTAGAGTGTAGGATGTAGAGTGTAGGATGTGGAGTGTAGGATGTAGAGTGTGGGATGTGGAGTGTAGGATGTAGAGTGTAGGATGTAGAGTGTAGGGTGTAGAATGTAAGATGTAGAGTGTGGGATGTGGAGTGTAGGATGTAGAGTATAGGATGTAGAGTGTAGGGTGTAGGATGTAGAAAGTAAGATGTAGAGTGTAGGATGTAGAGTGAAGAATGTAGAGTGTAGGATATAGAGTGTGGGATGTAGAATGTAGAGTGTAAGATTTAGAGTGTAGGATGTAGAGTGTGGGATGAAGAATATAGTGTAGGATGTGGAGTGTAGGATGTAGAATGTAGACTGTAGAGTGTAGGATGTAGAGTGTAGGATGTGGAGTGTAGGATGTAGAGTGTAGGATGTAGAGTGTAGGATGTGGAGTGTAGGATGTAGAGTGAAGGATGTAGAATGTAGAGTGTAGGATGTGGAGTGAAGGATGTATAGTGTAGGCTGTAGAGTGTAGGATGTAGAGTGTAGGACGTAGAGTGTAGGATGTAGAGTGTGGGATCTGGAGTGTAGGATGTGGAGTGTAGTGTGTAGGATGTGGAGTGCAGGGTGTATAGTGTAGGATGTGGAGTGTAGGATGTAGAGTATAGAGTGAAGAGTGTAGGATGTGGAGTGTAGGATGTAGAGTGTAGGATGTGGAGAGTAGCATGTAGATTGTAGGATGTGGAGTGTAGGATGTGGAGTGTAGGATGTAAAGTGTAGGATGTGGAGTGTAGGGTGTAGAGTGTGGGATGTGGAGTGTAGGATGTGGAGTGTAGGATGTGGAGTGTAGGATGTAGAGTGTAGGATGTAGAGTGTAGAATGTAGAGTGTAGGATGTAGAGTGTAGGATGTGGAGTGCAGGATGTAGAATGTAGGATGTGGAACGTAGGAGTTTACCTGGAGGGAGTTCCGGGGGTCAACGCCCCCGCGCCCCGGTCTGTGACCAGGCCTTCTGGTGGATCAGAGCCTGATCAACCAGGCTGTTAATGCTGGCTGCACGCAATCCAACGTACGAGCCACAGCCCGGCTGGTCAGGTACCGACTTTAGGTGCTTGTCCAGTGTCAGCTTGAAGACTGCCAGGGGTCTATTGGTAATCCCCCTTACGTATGCTGGGAGGCAGTTGAACAGTTTCGGGCCCCTGACACTTATTGTATGGTCTCTTAACGTGCTAGTGACACCCCTGCTTTTCATTGGGGGGATGGTGCATCGTCTGCCAAGTCCTTTGCTTTCGTAGTGAGTGATTTTCGTGTGCAAGTTCGGTACTAGTCCCTCTAGGATTTTCCAGGTGTATATAATCATGTATCTCTCTCGTCTGCGTAGGATGTGGAGTGTAGGGTGTAGAGTGTAGGATGTGGAGTGTAGGGTGTAGAGTGTAGGATGTTGAGTGTAGGGTGTAGAGTGTAGGGTGAAGGGTGTAGGATATAGAGTGTAGGATGTGGAGTGTAGGATATAGATTGTAGGATGTGGAGTGTAGGCTGTAAAGTGTAGGATGTAGAATGTAGAGTTAAAGATTTAGTGTATGATATAGAATATAGGATGTTGAGCGTAGGATGTTGACTGTAGGATGTAGAGTGTAAGATGTAGAGTGTAGGATGTGGAGTGTAGGATGTGAAGTGTAGGATGTAGAGCGGAGGATGGTACTGTACGAAGTAGAGTATAGGATTCAGAGTGTAGGATGTTGAGTGTAGGATGCTGAGTGTAGGATGCAGAGTGTAGGATGTAGAGTGTAGGATGTTAAGTGTAGCATGTAGAGTGTAGGATGTAGAGTGTAGAATGTGGAGTGTAGGGTGTAGAGCGGAGGATGGTTTTGTAGGATGTAGAGTGTAGGATGTAGAGTGTAGGGTGTAGAGTGTAGGATGTAGAGTGTAGGATGTTGAGTGTAGGATGTAGAGTGTAGGATGTTGAGTGTAGGATGTAGAGTGTAGGATGCAGAGTGTAGGATGTTGAGTGAAGGATGTAGAGTGTAGGATGTAGTGTAGGATGTAGAGTGTAGGATGTAGAGTGTAGGATATTGAGTGTAGGGTGTTGAGTATAGGATGTAGAGTGTAGGATATAGTGTGTAGAGTGTAGGATGTAGAGTGTAGGGTGTAGAGTGTAGGATGTTGACTGTAGGATGTAGAGTGTAGTGTGCAGGATGTAGATTGTAAGATGTAGAGTGTAGGGTGTAGAGTGTAGGATGTAGAGTGAAAGATGTAGGGTGTAGAGGGTAGGATGTTGAGTGTAGGAACTTGAATATAGGATGTAGAGTGTAGGATATAGAGTGTATAATGTAGAGTGTAGAATGTAAAGTACAGCGTGTAGAGTGTAGGATGTTGAGTGTAGGATGCAGAGTGTAGGCAGGCGGAGTGTAGGATGTAGAGTGTAAGGTGTAGATTATAAGATGTAGATTGTAGAGTACTCGCCTAATTGTGGTTGCAGGGGTCCAGACTCAGCTCCGGGTCCGCCTCTTCACTGAGTGCTACTAGGTCCTCTCTCTCCCTGCTCCCTGAGTTTTATCATACCTCGTCTTAAATCTATGTATGGTTCCTGCCTCCACTACAGCACTCGCCAGACTATTCCACTTCCTGACCACTCTATGACTGAAGAAATACCTCCTAACATCCCTGTGGCCCATCTGTGGAGTGTAGGATGTAGATTGTAGGATGTGGAGTGTAGGCTGTAAAGTGTAGGATGTAGAGTGTAGGGTGTAGAATGTAGGATGTAGAGTGTAAGATGCAGAATGTAGGATGTAGAGTGTAGGATGTGCAGTGTAGGATGCAGAGTGTAAGATGTGGAGTGTAGGATGCAGACTGCAGGATGTAGTGTAGGATGTAGTGTAGGATGTAAAGTGAAGGATAAGTATAGGATGTAGGTTGTAGTGTAGGATGTGGTGTGTAGGATGTAGAGTGTAGGATGCAAAGTGTAGGATGCAGAGTGTAGGATGTAGAGTGTAGGATGTAGAGTGTAAGATGCAGAATGTAGGATGTAGAGTGTAGGATGTGCAGTGTAGGATGCAGAGTGTAAGATGTGGAGTGTTGGATACAGACTGCAGGATGTAGTGTAGGATGTAGAGCGTAGGATATAGAGCATAGGACGTAGTGAAGGATGTAGATTGTAGTTTGCAGTATAGATTGTAGAGCAGGCTGCAGAATGTAGGCTGCAGAGTGTAGGATGCAGAGTGTAGGATGTAGAGTGTAGAATGTAAAGTGTAGGATGTAGAGTGTCGGATGTAGAGTGCTGGATGAAGAGTGCTGGATGTAGAGTGTTGGATGTAGAGTGTAGGATGTAGAGTGTAGGATGTAGAGTGTAGAATGTAAAGTGTAGGATGTAGAGTGTCGGATGTAGAGTGCTGGATGTAGAGTGTAGGATGCAGTGTAGGATGTAGAGTGTACAATGTAGTGTTAGATGCAGTGTTGGATATAGAGTGTAGGATGTAGAGTGTAGGATGCAATGTAGGATGTAGAGTGTAGGATGCAGAGTGTAGGATGCAGTGTAGGATGTAGAGTGTAGATTACAGAGTGTAGGATGCAGTGTGTTCAATGTAGAGTGTTGGATGAAGAAGGTAGAATGCAGTGTAGGATGTAGAGTGTAGGATGAGTGTAGGATGTAGAGTGTAGGATGAGTGTAGGATGCAGTGTATGATGTAGAGTAGGATGCAGTGTAGGATGTAGAGTGTAGGATGAGTGTAGGATGCAGTGTATGATGTAGAGTAGGATGCAGTGTAGGATGTAGAGTGTAGGATGTAGTGTAGAATGCAGTGTAGGATGCAGAGTGTAGGATGTAGAGTGTAGGATGCAGTGTAAGATGTAGTGTAGGATACAGTGTAGGATGTAGTGTGTAGGATGTAGAGTGTAGGATGCAGTGTAAGATGTAAGATGTAGTGTAGGATGCAGTGTAGGATGTAGAGTGTAGGATGTAGAGTGTAGGATGTAGAGTGTAGGATGTAGAGTGTAGGATGCAGTGTAGGATGTAGAGTGTAGGTTGCAGTGTAAGTAGTGTAGGATGCAGTGTAGGATGTAGAGTGTAGGATGTAGAGTGTAGGACGTAAAGTGTAGGATGCAGAGTAGGATGTAGAGTGTAGGATGCAGTGTAGGATTTAGAGTGTAGGATGTAGAGTAGGATGCAGTGTAGGATGTAGAGTGTAGGATGCAGTGTAGCATGTAGAGTGTAGGATGTAAAGTGTAGGATGCAGTGTAGGATGTAGTGTAGGATGTAGAGTAACATGCAGTGTAGAATGTAGAGTGTAGGATGTAGAGTGTAGGATGTAGAGTGTAGGCGGGTAGAGTGTAGGATGTAGAGTGTAGGATGTAAAGTGTAGGATGCAGTGTAGGATGTAGAGTGTAGGATGTAGAGTGTAGGATGCAGTGTAGGATGTAGAGTGTAGGATGTAGAGTAGGATGCAGTGTAGGATGTAGAGTGTAGAATGCAGTTTAGTATGTAGAGTGTAGGATGTAAAGTGTAGGATGCAGTGTAGGATGTAGTGTAGGATGTAGAGTATCATGCAGTGTAGAATGTAGATTGTAGGATGTAGAGTGTAGGATGTAGAGTGTAGGCGGGTAGAGTGTAGGATGTAGAGTGTAGGATGTAGAGTGTAGGATGTAGAGTGTAGGATGTAGAGTGTAGGATGTAGAGTGTAGGCAGCTAGAGTGTAGGCAGCTAGAGTGTAGGCAGGTAGAGTGTAGGCAGGTAGAGTGTTGGATGTAGAGTGTAGGCAGGTAGAGTGTAGGCAGGTAGAGAGTAGGCAGGTAGAGAGTAGGCAGATAGAGTGTAGGATGTAGAGTGTAGGCAGGTAGTGTGCAGGGTGTAGAGTGTAGGCAGGTTGAGTGTAGGATGTAGAGTGTAGGTAGGTTGAGTGTAGGATGTAGAGTGTAGGCAGGTAGAGTGTAGGATGTAGAGCATAGGCAGGTAGAGCGTAGGATGTAGAGTGTAGGATGTAGAGTGTAGGATGCAGTGTAGGATGTAGAGTGTAGGATGTAGAGTGTAGTATGCAGTGTAGGATGTAGAGTGTAGGATGTAGGATTGTAGGATGTAGGATTGTAGGATTGTAGGATGTAGAATGTAGGATGTAGAGTGTAGGATGCAGTGTAGGATGTAGAGTGTAGGTTGCAGTGTAAGATGTAGTGTAAAATGCAGAGTGTAGGATGTAGAGTGTAGGATGCAGTGTAGGATGTAGAGTAGGATGCAGTGTAGGATGTAGAGTGTAGGATGCAGTGTAGTATGTAGAGTGTAGGATGTAAAGTGTAGGATGCAGTGTAGGATGCAGTGTAGGATGTATTGTAGGATGTAGAGTAACATGCAGTGTAGAATGTAGAGTGTAGGATGTAGAGTGTAGGATGTAGAGTGTAGGTGGGTAGAGTGTAGGATATAGAGTGTAGGCGGGTAGAGTGTAGGATATAAAGTGTAGGATGCAGTGTAGGATGTAGAGTGTAGGATGTAGAGTGTAGGATGCAGTGTAGGATGTAGAGTGTAGGATGTAGAGTAGGATGCAGTGTAGGATGTAGAGTGTAGGATGCAGTTTAGTATGTAGAGTGTAGGATGTAAAGTGTAGGATGCAGTGTAGGATGTAGTGTAGGATGTAGAGTATCATGCAGTGTAGAATGTAGATTGTAGGATGTAGAGTGTAGGATGTAGAGTGTAGGCGGGTAGAGTGTAGGATGTAGAGTGTAGGATGTAGAGTGTAGGCAGCTAGAGTGTAGGCAGCTAGAGTGTAGGCAGGTAGAGTGTTGGATGTAGAGTGTAGGCAGGTAGAGTGTAGGCAGGTAGAGAGTAGGCAGGTAGAGAGTAGGCAGATAGAGTGTAGGATGTAGAGTGTAGGCAGGTAGTGTGCAGGATGTAGAGTGTAGGCAGGTTGAGTGTAGGATGTAGAGTGTAGGTAGGTTGAGTGTAGGATGTAGAGTGTAGGCAGGTAGAGTGTAGGATGTAGAGCGTAGGCAGGTAGAGCGTAGGATGTAGAGTGTAGGATGTAGAGTGTAGGATGCAGTGTAGGATGTAGAGTGTAAGATGCAGTGTAAGATGTAGTGTAGTATGCAGTGTAGGATGTAGAGTGTAGGATGTAGAGTGTAGGATGTAGAATGTTGGATGTAGAGTGTAGGATGCAGTGTAGGATGTAGAGTGTAGGTTGCAGTGTAAGATGTAGTGTAAAATGCAGAGTGTAGGATGTAGAGTGTAGGATGCAGTGTAGGATGTAGAGTGTAGGATGCAGTGTAGTATGTAGAGTGTAGGATGTAAAGTGTAGGATGCAGTGTAGGATGCAGTGTAGGATGTATTGTAGGATGTAGAGTAACATGCAGTGTAGAATGTAGAGTGTAGGATGTAGAGTGTAGGATGTAGAGTGTAGGATGTAGAGTGTAGGATGTAGAGTGTAGGTGGGTAGAGTGTAGGATGTAAAGTGTAGGATGCAGTGTAGGATGTAGAGTGTAGGATGTAGAGTGTAGGATGCAGTGTAGGATGTAGAGTGTAGGATGTAGAGTAGGATGCAGTGTAGGATGTAGAGTGTAGGATGCAGTTTAGTATGTAGAGTGTAGGATGTAAAGTGTAGGATGCAGTGTAGGATGTAGTGTAGGATGTAGAGTATCATGCAGTGTAGAATGTAGAGTGTAGGATGTAGAGTGTAGGCGGGTAGAGTGTAGGATGTAGAGTGTAGGATGTAGAGTGTAGGATGTAGGGTGTAGGCAGGTAGAGTGTAGGCAGGTAGAGTGTAGGATGTAGAGTGTAGTATGTAGAGTGTAGGCAGCTAGAGTGTAGGCAGGTAGAGTGTAGGCAGGTAGAGTGTAGGATGTAGAGTGTAGGCAGGTAGAGTGTAGGCAGGTAGAGAGTAGGATGTAGAGTGTAGGCAGATAGAGTGTAGGATGTAGAGTGTAGGGAGGTAGTGTGTAGGATGTAGAGTGTAGGCAGGTTGAGTGTAGGATGTAGAGTGTAGGTAGGTTGACTGTAGGATGTAGAGTGCAGGCAGGTAGAGTGTAGGATGTAGAGCGTAGGCAGGTAGAGTGTAGGATGTAGAGTGTAGGATGTAGAGTGTAGGCAGGTAGAGTGTATGATGTAGAGTGTAGGCAGGTAGAGTGTAGGATGTAGAATGTAGGCAGGTAGAGTGTAGGATGTAGAGTGTAGGCAGGTAGAGTGTAGGATGTAGAGTGTAGGCAGGTAGATTATAGGATGCTAAGTGTAGGCAGGTAGAGTGTAGGATGTAGAGTGTAGGCAGGCGGAGTGTAGGATGTAGAGTGTAGGCAGGTAGAGCGTAGGATGTAGAGTGTGGGCAGGTAGAGTACTCACCTATTTGTACTCACCTATTTGTGGTTGCAGGGGTCGAGTCTTAGCTCCTGGCCCGCCTCTTCACCGGTTGCTACTGGGCCCTCTCTCTCCCTGCTCCATGAGCTTTATCAAACCTCGTCTTAAAACTGTGTATGGTTCCTGCCTCCACTACGTCATTTTCTAGGCTATTCCACTGCCTGACAACTCTGTGACTGAAGAAATACTTTCTAATATCTCTCTGACTCATTTGTGTCTTCAACTTCCAATTGTGGCCTCTTGTTTCTGTGTCCCCTCCCTGGAACATCCTGTCTTTGTCCACCTTGTCTATTCCACGCAGTATTTTATATGTCGTTATCATGTCTCCCCTGACCCTCCTGTCCTCCAGTGTCGTCAGGCCGATTTTCCTTAATCTTTCTTCATAGGACATTCCCCTTTACTCTGGAACTAACCTTGTCACAAACCTTTGTACTTTCTCTAGTTTCTTGACGTGCTTTATCAAGTGCGGGTTCCAAACAGGTACTCCAGTATGGGCCTGACATACACGGTGTACAGTGTCTTGAACGATTCCTTACTAAGGAATCGGAATGCTGTTCTCAGGTTTGCCAGGCGCCAATATGCTGCAGAAGTTATCTGATTGATGTGTGCTTCCGGAGACATGCTCGGTGTTATACTCACCCCAAGATCTTTCTCCTTGAGTGAGGTTTGCAGTCTTTGGCCACCTAGCCTATACTCTGTCTGTGGTCTTCTGTGCCCTTCCCCTATCTTCATGACTTTGCATTTGGCAGGATTAAATTCGAGAAGCCATTTGCTGGACCAGGTGTCCAGTCTGTCCAGGTCTCTTTGAAGTCCTGCCTGGTCCTCATCTGATTTAATTCTCCTCATTAACTTCACATCATCTGCAAACAGGGACACTTCTGAGTCTAACCCTTCCATCATGTCGTTCACATATACCAAAAATAGCACTGGTCCTAGGACCGACCCCTGTGGGACCCCGCTCGTCACAGGTGCCCACTGTGATATATCATTACGTAACATGACTCGTTGTTGCCTCCCTGTCAGGTATTCTCTGATCCATTGCAGTGCCCTTCCTGTTATATGCGCCTTATGCTCTAGCTTCTGCACTAATCTCTTGTGAGGAACTGTGTCAAAGGCCTTCTTGCAGTCCAAGAAGATGCAATCAACCCACCCCTCTCTCTCGTGTCTTACTTCTGTTATTTTATCATAAAACTCCAGAAGGTTTGTGACACAGGATTTGCCTTCCATGAATCCGTGCTGGTTGGCATTTATACTCTTGTTCCGTTCCAGGTGCTCCACCACTCTCCTCCTGATAATCTTCTCCATAACTTTGCATACTATACACGTCAATGACACAGGTCTATAGTTTAGTGCCTCTTTTCTGTCTCCTTTTTTAAAAATGGGAACTACATTTGCCGTCTTCCATACCTCAGGTAGTTGCCCAGTTTCCAGGGACGTGTTGAAGATTATGGTAAGTGGCACGCACAACATATCTGCTCCCTCTCTAAGGACCCATGGGGAGATGTCCGGTCCCATTTCCTTTGAGGTATCGATGTCCCTTAGCAGTTTCTTCACCTCCTCATCTGTATGTATGTCGTCCAACACTTGTTGGTGTATTCCTTGCTGGTGTCCCCATCTGGTCTGTCCCCCCAGAGTCCTTCCTGTCTCTACTGTAAATACTTCCTTAAATCTCGTGTTGAGCTCCTCACATGCCTCTTGATCGTTTCTTGTGAGTTCTCCACCTTTCCTCAGCCTTATCACCTGGTCCTTGACTGTTGTCTTCCTCCTAATGTGGCTATACAGCAGTTTCGGGTCAGATTTGACTTTCGATGCTATGTCGTTTTCATACTGTCTCTGGGCCTCCCTCCTTATCTGTGCATACTCGTTTCTGGCTCTTCTACTAATCTCCTTGTTTTCCTGGGTCCTATGCCTCCTGTACCTTTTCCATTCTCTGTTGCACTTAGTTTTTGCCTCCCTACACCTTCGGGTAAACCAAGGACTCGTTTTGATCTTAATATTATTTCTGTTTCCCTTGGGAACAAACCTTTCCTCTGCCTCCTTGCACTTTGTTGCCACATATTCCATCATCTCGTTTACTGATTTTCCTACCATTTCTCTGTCCCACTGAACCTCCTGCAGGAAGTTTCTCATACCTGTGTAGTCCCCCCTTTTATAGTTTGGCCTGTCCCCTTCAGTTCCTGCTACCTTCTCCACTTGTAACTCTACTATATAATCAAAACTCAGAACCACGTGATCGCTAGCTCCAAGGGGCCTCTCGTAAGTGATGTCCTCAATGTCTGAACTGCTCAGGGTGAACACAAGATCCAGTCTTGCTGGCTCATCCTCCCCTCTCTCTCTCTGGTTGTGTCCTTGACATGTTGATGCATGAGGTTTTCAAGTACCACATCCATCATCTTGGCTCTCCATGTTTCGGGACCCCCATGTTGCTCCAGGTTTCCCCAGTCGATCTCCCTGTGGTTGAAATCGCCCATTACCAGTAACTTTGCTCTGCTCGAGTGAGCTCTTCTTGCCACCTCAGCCAGTGTGTCCACCATCACCCTATTGTTTTCTTCGTACGCCTCTCTTGGCCTCCTGCAGTTCTGTGGTGGGTTATACATCATTCCAATGACTACTTTATGTTCTCCGGACTGAATTGTACCTACAATGTAGTCTCTTTCTCCAATCATGTCCATGCCTTCCATTTCCTCAAATCCCCATCGGTGTTTTATGAGCAGTGCAACCCCTCCTCCCCCTCTACTCCTATCTTTCCTAAGGATCCGATATCCCGTTGGGAAGATTGTGTCTGTTATTGTTTCAGCGAGTTTTGTTTATGTGACTGCTATGATGGCTGGGGATTTCTCACTGATTCTTTCGTTCCACTCATGTTTATTCGTTATTCCATCCGCGTTTGTGTACCAAACTGTGTAGGATGAAGAGTGTAGGCAGGTAGAGTGTAGGATGTAGAGTGTAAGCAGGTAGAGTGTAGGATGTAGAGTGTAGGCAGGTAGAATGTAGGATGTAGAGTGTAGGCAGGTAGAGTGTAGGATGTAGAGTGTAGGCAGGTGGAGTGTAGGATGTAGAGTGTACCTGGAGGTTACCTGGAGGTTATTCCGGGGATCAACGCCCCCGCGGCCCGGTCCACGACCAGGCCTCCCGATGGATCAGGGCCTGATCAACTAGGCTGTTACTGCTGGCCGCACGCAGTCCGACGTACGAGCCACAGCCCGGCTGATCCGGCACCGACTTTAGGTATCTGTCCAGCTCTCTCTTGAAGGCAGCCAGGGGTTTATTGGCAATTCCCCTAATGCTTGATGGGAGGCTGTTGAACAGTTTTGGGCCCCGGACACTTATGGTGTTTTCTCTTAGTGTACCAATGGCGCCCCTACTTTTTATTGGCGGCATTTTGCATCGCCTGCCCAGTCATGTGTGTGTGTGTGTGTGTGTACTCACCTATTTGTGGTTGCAGGGGTCGAGTCCTAGCTCCTGGTGTGTGTGTGTGTGTGTGTGTGTGTATGTGTGTGTGTGTGTGGGTGTGTGTGAGGGTGTGTGTGTGTGTGTGTGTGTGTGTGTGTGTGTGTGTGTGTGTGTGTGCGTGTGTGTGTGCGTGTGTGTGGGTGTGTGTGAGGGTGTGTGTGCGGGTGTGTGTGAGGGTGTGTGTGTGTGTGTGTGCGTGTGTGTGTGTGCGTGTGTGGGTGTGTGTGTGCGTGTGTGGGTGTGTGTGTGTGTGTGTGGGTGTGTGTGTGTGGGTGTGTGTGAGGGTGTGTGTGGGTGTGTGTGAGGGTGTGTGTGTGTGGGTGTTGGTGTGTGTGTGTGTGGGTGTGTGTGTGTGGGTGTGCGTCCTTGTGTGTATGCATATATTTGTACGCTCGTGTGCACATGTCCGTGCGTGCGCCCTCGTGTGTGTATGTGCGCGCGCGCACTAGTGTGGGTGTATGATCCACTTAATATTTGTATTTATAACTCATTACAATTGTGACCAGGTGTGGACGTATCAGTGGTTCATTACTTTGTAATTTGTTCATGACTGTAACCATGTATTGGAGTGAAGCTGATTCATTACCTCTGTAACTTGCCATGATTAGTGACCAGATCTACCTGGAGTTCATTACCTTTGTAACTAGTTCAGCTATCATAACTTTGGGGTCCAGTCACTGGACCCATTATGTACCTTTGTAATCTTTTGACTACCGCCCACAGGATGGGTATGGGGTGCATAAAGATATTAAACTAAAGTGTGTGTGTGTGTGTGTGTGTGTGTGTGTGTGTGTGTGTGTGTGTGTGTGTGTGTGTGTGTGTGTGTGTGTGTGTGTGTGTGTGTGTGGTGTGTGTGACTCAACAATCAATATTTGCACCAATAACTCATTACAGTTGTGACCGGGTGTGGAAGTGTGAATTGCTCATTACTCTATAATTTGTTCATGATTGTAGCCGAAGTATAAACGTAAGTAACCATTCTACAGAATTCATTACCTTTGTAACTTGTGAGCGCATTACCTTTGTACCTAGTTCAGCTATCAAAACTTTGGGGGCCCAGTCCCTGGACCCATTACGTACCTCTGTAATCTGTAAATACCTTTGTAACTTGTCATGATTGTGACCAGACTTACCTGGAGTTCATTACCTTTGTAAATTGTGAGTTCATTACCTTTGTAAATTGTGAGTTCATTACCTTTGTAAATTGTGAGTTCATTACCTCTGTAACTTGCTCAGCTATCAAAACTTTGGAGTCCAGTCCCTGGACCAATTATGTACCTCTGTAATCTTTTGACTACCGCCCACAGGATGGGTATGGGGTGCATAATAAACATATTAAACTAACTAACTGCCCAGTCTTTTACTTTCGTAGGGAGTGATTTCTGTGTGCAGATTTGGGACCATTCCTTCCAAGATTTTCCAAGTGTAGATTATGATATATCTCTCCCTCCTGCGTTCCAACGAGTACAAGTCAAGTGCTTCCAAGCGTTCCCAGTAGTTAAGGTGCTTGACAGAACTTATACGTGCAGTAAAGGATCTCTGTACACTCTCTAGATCTGCGATTTCACCTGCTTTGTATGGAGATGTTAATGTACAGCAGTATTCCAGCCTAGAGAGAACAAGTGATTTGAAAAGGATCATCATGGGCTTGGCATCTCTCGTTTTGAAAGTTCTCATTATCCATCCTATCATTTTCTTTGCACGTGCGATCGTGGCACTGTTGTGATCCTTGAAAGTGAGATCCTCAGACATTACTACTCCCAGGTCCCTTACATTATTTTTCCGCTCTATTGTATGGCCGGAGTCAGTAGTATACTCTGTTCTAGTTATTATCTCCTCCAGTTTTCCATAACGGAGTAGTTGGAATTTGTCCTCATTGAACATCATATTGTTTACCGTTGCCCACTGGAAAACTTTGTTTATATCTTCTTGGAGGTTAACCGCGTCCTCAGCAGATAACAGCCTCATGCAGATCCTAGTATCATCCGCAAAGGATGATACGGTGCTGTGGTGTATATCTCTGTTTATGTCTGATATGAGGATAAGGAATAAGATGGGGGCGAGTACTGTGCCTTGTGGAACAGAGCTCTTCACTATGGCAGCCTCCGATTTAACTCTGTTGACCACTACTCTTTGTGTTCGATTTGTTAGGAAGTTGAAGATCCATCTCCCCACTTTCCCAGTTATTCCTTTAGCACGTATGTAGAGTGTAGGCAGGTTGAGTGTGGGATGTAGAGTGTAGGTAGGTTGAGTGTAGGATGTAGAGTGTAGGCAGGTAGAGTGTAGGATGTAGAGTGTAGGCAGGTAGAGTGTAGGATGTAGAGTGTAGGCAGGTAGAGTGTAGGATGAAGAGTGTAGGCAGGTAGAGTGTAGGATGTAAAGTGTAGGCAGGTAGAGTGTAGGATGTAGAGTGTAGGCAGGTAGAGTGTAGGATGTAGAGTGTGGGAAGGTAGAGTGTAGGATGAAGAGTGTAGGCAGGAAGAGTGTAGGATGTAGAGTGTAGGCAGGTAGAGTGTAGGATGTAGAGTGTAGGCAGGTAGAATGTAGGATGTAGAGTGTAGGCAGGTAGAGTGTAGGATGTAGAGTGTAGGCAGGTAGAGTGTAGAGTGTACGAAGGTAGAGTGTAGGATGTAGAGTGTAGGCAGGTAGAGTGTAGGATGTAGAGCGTAGGCAGGTAAAGTGTAGGATGTAGAGTGTAGGCAGGTAGAGTGTAGGCAGGTAGAGTGTAGGATGTAGAGTGTAGGCAGGTAGAGCGTAGGATGTAGAGTGTAGGCAGGTAGAGTGTAGGCAGGTAGAGTGTAGAAAGTAGAGTGTAGGCAGGTAGAGTGTAAGCAGGTAGAGTGTAGGATGTAGAGTGTAGGCAGGTAGAGTGTAGGATGTAGAGCGTAGGCAGGTAAAGTGTAGGCAGGTAGAGTGTAGGATGTAGAGTGTAGGCAGGTAGAGCGTAGGATGTAGAGTGTAGGCAGGTAGAGTGTAGGCAGGTAGAGTGTAGGATGTAGAGTGTAGGCAGGTAGAGTGTAGGATGTAGAGTGTAGGCAGGTAGAGTGTAGGATGTAGAGTGTGGGCAGGTAGAGTGTAGGATGAAGAGTTAGGCAGGTAGAGTGTAGGATGTAGAGTGTAGGCAGGTGGAGTGTAGGATGTAGAGTGTAGGCAGGTAGAGTGTAGGATGTAGAGTGTAGGCAGGTAGAGTGTAGGTAGGTAGAGTGTAGGCAGGTAGAGTGTAGGATGTAGAGTGTAGGCAGGTAGAGTGTAGGATGAAGAGTGTAGGCAGGCAGAGTGTAGGATGAAGAGTGTAGGCAGGTAGAGTGTAGGATGTAGAGTGTAGGCAGGTAGAGTGTAGGATGTAGAGCGTAGGCAGGTAAAGTGTAGGATGTAGAGTGTAGGCAGGTAGAGTGTAGGCAGGTAGAGTGTAGGATGTAGAGTGTAGGCAGGTAGAGCGTAGGATGTAGAGTGTAGGCAGGTAGAGTGTAGGCAGGTAGAGTGTAGGCAGGTAGAGTGTAGGATGTAGAGTGTAGGCAGGTAGAGTGTAGGATGTAGAGTGTGGGCAGGTAGAGTGTAGGATGAAGAGTTAGGCAGGTAGAGTGTAGGATGTAGAGTGTAGGCAGGTGGAGTGTAGGATGTAGAGTGTAGGCAGGTAGAGTGTAGGATGTAGAGTGTAGGCAGGTAGAGTGTAGGTAGGTAGAGTGTAGGCAGGTAGAGTGTAGGATGTAGAGTGTAGGCAGGTAGAGTGTAGGATGAAGAGTGTAGGCAGGTAGAGTGTAAGATGTAGAGTGTAGGCAGGTAGAGTGTAGGCAGGTAGAGTGTAGGATGTAGAGCGTAGGCAGGTAGAGTGTAGGATGAAGAGTGTAGGATGTAGAGTGTAGGATGTAGAGTGCAGGCAGGTAGAGTGTAGGATGTAGAGTGTAGGCAGGCAGAATGTAGGATGTAGAGTGTAGGCAGGTAGAGTGTAGGATGTAGAGTGTAGGCAGGTAGAGTGTAGGATGTAGAGTGTAGGCAGGTAGAGTGTAGGATGTAGAGTGTAGGCAGGTAGAGTGTAAGCAGGTAGAGTGAAGGATGTAGAGTGTAGGTAGGTAGAGTGTAGGATGTAGAGCGTAGGCAGGTAGAGTGTAGGATGTAGAGTGTAGGCAGGTAGAGTGTAGGCAGGTAGAGTGTAGGATGTAGAGTGGAGGCAGGTAGTAGGATGTAGAGTGGAGGCAGGTAGTAGGATGTAGAGTGTAGGCAGGTAGAGTGTAGGATGTAGAGTGTAGGCAGGTAGAACGTAGGATGTAGAGTGTAGGCAGGTAGAGTGTAGGATGTAGAGTGTGGGCAGGTAGAGTGTAGGATGAAGAGTGTAGGCAGGTAGAGTGTAGGATGTAGAGTGTAGGCAGGTGGAGTGTAGGATGTAGAGTGTAGGCAGGTAGAGTGTAGGATGTAGAGTGTAGGCAGGTAGAGTGTAGGTAGGTAGAGTGTAGGCAGGCAGAGTGTAGGATGTAGAGTGTAGGCAGGTAGAGTGTAGGATGAAGAGTGTAGGCAGGCAGAGTGTAGGATGTAGAGCGTAGGCAGGTAGAGTGTAGGATGTAGAGTGTAGGCAGGTAGAGTGTAGGATGTAGAGTGTAGGATGAAGAGTGTAGGCAGGTAGAGTGTAGGACGTAGAGTGTAGGCAGGTAGAGTGTAGGCAGGTAGAGTGTAGGTAGGTAGAGTGTAGGATGTAGAGTGTAGGAAGGTAGAGCGTAGGTAGGTAGAGTGTAGGCAGGTAGAGTGTAGGCAGGTAGAGTGTAGGATGTAGAGTGTAGGCAGGTAGAGTGTAGGTAGGTAGAGTGTAGGTTGGTAGAGTGTAGGCAGGTAGAGTGTAGGATGTAGAGTGTAGGCAGGTAGGGTGTAGGATGTAGAGTGTAGGCAGATAGAGTGTAGGATGTAGAGTGTAGGCAGGTAGAGTGTAGGATATAGAGTGTAGGCAGGTAGAGTGTAGGATGTAGAGTGTAGGCAGGTAGAGTGTAAGCAGGTAGAGTGTAGGATGTAGAGTGTAGGCAGGTAGAGTGTAGGATATAGAGTGTAGGCAGGTAGAGTGTAGGTAGGTAGAGTGTAGGATGGTAGAGTGTAGGCAGGTAGAGTGTAGGATGTAGAGTGTAGGCAGGTAGGGTGTAGGATGTAGAGTGTAGGCAGGTAGAGTGTAGGATGTAGAGTGTAGGCAGGTAGAGTGTAAGCAGGTAGAGTGTAGGATGTAAAGTGTAGGCAGGTAGAGTGTAGGATGTAGAGCGTAGGCAGGTAAAGTGTAGGATGTAGAGTGTAGGCAGGTAGAGTGTAGGATGTAGAGTGTAGGCAGGTAGAGCGTAGGATGTAGAGTGTAGGCAGGTAGAGTGTAGGATGTAGAGTGTAGGCAGGTAGAGTGTAGGTAGGTATAGTGTAGGATGTAGTGTGGGGGCAGGTAGAGTGTAGGTAGGTAGGGTTGTAGAAGGTAAGAAAGTTGAGTGGATCAACGTGTATGACAGGTTTGGTGTCTTCAGTATGAACCAGGTTGACATCAGTAGTTTGTGTAGAGAAGACAGCAGCAGCAACAACAGTAACAACAGTAGCAACGGCAGCAACAGCAACAACAGTAGCAACAGTAGCAACAACAGTAACAGTAGCAACAGCAGCAACAACAGCAACAGTAACAACAGTAGCAACAACAGCAACAACAGTAGCAACAACAGTAGCAACAACAGCAACAACAGTAGCCACAGCAGCAACAACAGTAGCCACAGCAGCAACAACAGTAACAACAGTAGCAACAGCAGCAACAACAGTAGCCACAGCAGCAACAACAGTAACAACACTAGGAACAGCAGCAACAACAGTAAGTAGAGTAGCAACAGCAGCAGCAACAGCAACAACAGTAACAACACTAGCAACAGCAGCAACAACAGTAAGAACAGTAGCAACAGCAGCAACAACGACAGCAACACCAGTAATAGTAGCAACATCAGCAACAACAGCAGCAACGCCAGTAAGAACAGTAGCAGGAACAGCAACAGTAACAAGAGTAGCAACACCAGCAGCAACATTAACAACAGTAGCAACAGCAGCAACAACAGTAACAGTAGCAACAGCAGCATCAACAGCAACACTAGTAACAACAGTAGCAACAACAACATTAACAACAGTAGAAACAGCAACATTAGCAACAGTAGCAACAGCAACAGTACAGTCCATTACAGCTCCGATCTTTACTCAAACTCCCCCTCCTTCCATCTCCAATATTGTCTCCCATACGACGTCTCTGAACTCTGAAACACTTGAAGTAATCTCTGAATATATTGCAGAGACCAAACCATCAATGGACACTGATCCACCCTCTGTTCCTTCTCTTTCCTCTTCTCCATCTGCGCAACTCCTTTCTTCACAACGCACCGTTCCTTCGCTACTTGAACGTTTTCCGCTGCCACCGCATGTAGACCTTTGTAACCCCTCTAGTCCATAGGTACCCTTACCTGCGGATTTCAGGTATCTTTATCGTTGCCAATCATGTCCTATTTACAGTGGAATATTCGCGGCCTCAGGGGTAATCGGGGTGAGCTTCAGATGTTGCTCTCCCAGTTTTACCCTGTTGGTATTTGCTTACAGGAACCAAAATTACACTCTGCCGTTATCTATCCTATCTCAGGCTATAATTTATTGTATTCTTCAGATCCTTTTCCTGACGGGACCTTTAACGAAAGTGCCCTTCTTCTACGCACTGATATTCCGTACCATCAGCTATTTGTTCGTACTTCGCTGCATTACACAGCAGCCCGTATCCACTTGCATTGGTGGTATACACTCTGTTCTTTGTATCTCTCTCCTTCTCGGGCATTATCTATCCCAGATATTGCCTTTCTTGTTTCGTCATTACCGCCACCACTTCTGTTACTTGGCGATTTTAATGCCCATCATTTCCTGTGGGGGGTCTCACTGTGATTCCCGTGGCATTCAGTTAGAGGCTTTTCTTGCTACCCACCCCCTCCATGTTTTAAATACAGGTACTCACACCCATTTTGATCCTCGGACTCACACTCTCTCTTGCATCGATCTCTCAGTCTGCTCTTCCTCTGCCACATTAGACTTCACCTGGTCTGTTCTCCCGGATTTACAAGACAGCGATCATTTCCCAATCATTCTTACTTCACCTTCATATTCACCACCTCTTCGTAACCCACACTGGCAATTTGATCAGGCAAATTGGAACCTTAACTCACAACTAACTGTTTTTAGTGAGGTTCCTTCTTCGTCCTCTATTGATGAGGTTTTGCACCTCTTCTCGTCCTCCGTTTTAACGCAGCTTCTCATTCTATACCCCAAACTTCGGGCAGGCATTCTCAGAAATGCGTGCCTTGGTGGTCTTCTGCTTGTGCTCGTGCAGTACGTTTGAAACGCGCTGCATGGGGCAGGTACCGGTACAATAGAACCACGGAGAGACTTCTTGATTTTAAGCAGAAGCGTGCGATCGCTCGCCGTGTCATCCGTGACGCTAAAAGCACTTGCTGGCGAGATTATGTCTGATTCATTACCTTTGTAACTTGCCATGATTGTCAACAGATCTACCTGGAGTTCATTACCTTTGCAACTAGTTCAGCTATCATAACTTTGGGGTCCAGTCCCTGGACCCATTATATACTTTGTAATCTTTTGACTACCGCCCACAGGATGGGTATGGGGTGCATAATAAAGATATTAAACTAACTGGCGAGATTATGTCTCCACCATCACCTCTGCTTCCTCTAT
>NC_091294.1:68708126-68728126 GCF_038502225.1 Cherax quadricarinatus | reverse complement strand
GTGGTGGTGGTGGTGGTGGTGGTGGTGGTGGTGGTGATGGTGGTGGTGGTGGTGGTGGTGGTGGTGGTGGTGATGGTGGTGGTGGTGGTGGTGATGGTGGTGGTGATGGTGGTGGTGGTGGTGGTGGTGGTGGTGGTGATGGTGGTGTGGTGGTGATGGTGGTGGTGGTGGTGATGATGGTGGTGGTGGTGGTGGTGGTGGTGCGGGTGGTGGTGTTGGTGGTGGTGGTGGTGGTGATGGTGGTGGTGGTGGTGGTGGTGGTGGTGGTGGTGGTGGTGGTGGTGGTGATGGTGGTGGTGGTGGTGATGGTGATGGTGGTGGTGGTGGTGGTGGTGGTGGTGGTGGTGGTGGTGATGGTGGTGGTGGTGATGGTGGTGGTGATGGTGGTGGTGGTGGTGGTGGTGGTGGTGGTGGTGGTGGTGGTGGTGGTGGTGGTGGTGGTGGTGGTGGTGGTGGTGGTGGTGGTGGTGATGGTGGTGGTGGTGGTGGTGGTGGTTGTTACAAAAAACGCGATTCTAAAAGCTTAGAGATCTCCAGTGAATACTAGAAAGGACTGCCCTTCTAGCATCCAGCCTGTTACTGGGTTTTCGTAACAAGTAGTCAGTATCCTTGTCCAATTATCCATTAAAATTCAGTATGGTTCAATAGTGCTTTAGGATTACAACTGGTAGGCTACTAACTAGAGAAATTAAAATTTAATAAATTTATTAAGTCTATAAGTTGTCTAGAGGTATATTATCAAAGTAAATTAAATCACAGCAATCAAAATAAAATCAATCTCTCGAGTTCAATATTATTGTGCTGAAAGCACATATCACATTTATAATTCTTAAGTACCGTCAGGTACATTAACATTTAATAAGATATTACAAATATGTACAAGTAAGTGTGTGTATGCGTGTAAGTGCTCTTAAGTAGTTAGCTATGTCTCAAGACTCGAATAAGACTTAAACAAGTGACTGACAAAGTCCTCAAATAAACTAACTTCTTGACCGACTGGCAACCCGAACAGTCTGCTTGAACAACAAAGAATGCTAAGCCCAATAGCAATGCAATATCAAGCGACTGCGACACAGAATCAGGAACTGGGAAATAATATAACGACACTAAGTAGGGACCATCAGCAGATCCTCCACAAAAGTTACAAAACTCCCATAATACTGAATCTAAGTTCAGCATAGGTAAAACTGTGACTGTGACAATACACAGGAACCAGTACAAAATTAGGTCAGAAGCTATAGCTAAGGACCTGAGATGTTCAGAGTGTCTATGTGACACACAACCTCAGTACAACGTCGAAAATCACAAAGTCTATACAATGTTCTGTGAACAGAGTTCTACAGAACTAACAAGAATAATGAGACAGACAATCTGTCCAACCAGCAAGCGAGTCTAGAGCAGACTGAAAACTTCACGAGAGGTGAGGACACCCCCCCCTCGATCACGTGATAGCTACGTGGACAACTGCAGCTCAGAAGCCGGCAGTATAACGAGCGACAAGCGATAATTACAGTAGTTTGACAATCAAGACTAACTGAGCACATTTTATATACATCCTAACAACATAAGCTAAATAACAATATAACAGTCAAATAATAATATAAAGTCATACATTTACGATTTAGCTATTATCGCAAATATAAGCAATATAAAATTAAATGAAAAGGTAATATACATTATATATACATAATAATCATTGTAACCCATTCAGGGGTTGCAACACCCCCCCCCCCCAACACGACAGAGGGTCGCACTAGGAGTTGCATGAATGTCTTTCACATTATTTCTGGTTACTCATATCAATATTATTATCAAAATAAATATTAATTAGTCTCTCTTGTGCCAAGCACCTCTACAATTTCACAGCGTCCGTCACTAGGATATGCCCCTAGTACTAGGGCAGTACACAGTATCGTATCTCTGCATACTCGTGGTTATGTACATCAGTGTAGAGACAGGATAGCGCTGACAAGGAGGGCACGTTGAGGCTCGATCATAGTAGAGGAGACTGCATTCCACTCTTAAGTAGTGGTTGTGGAATGCGAGGCAGTATGAACATCTGAGTATGAAACAGCTTAAGGTGTGTAGTGAGGGGGGGGTCTGCGGCAGGACAGTGTTGCGTCACGCAGTACATCACCCGCACCACACTACTCACTCAACACTCAGCTTGTCTCCTCCTCACACAACATTACTGTGAATATATAAATATAATAATTAGACATGACATGAGTATATATAGTTAATATGGGCTGGAGGGATTAAGTTACTTTACTGAATTTGACATAGCAAGTAACAAAAGGTATTTGGGCATAAAATTACGTTAATTTAATGTAACTGATAATTATTAAGGACGAGACAGAGCGTCAGCAATTACATTACAATGACCACTTATGTGTTTTATACTAATAGAATAAGGTTGGATTCTGAGGGCCCACCTCATGATCCTAGCATTTTTACTTTTCATAGTATTTATATAAGTGAGTGGATTGTGGTCAGAAAAAACGTTAATTTTAAATGGGGAAGTGCCCAAATACACGTCAAAATGTTCCAAGGACACCACAAGAGCTAGAGCCTCTTTCTCAATAGTGGCATAATTTTTCTGGTGTCGTTTAAGCTTAGATGAATAGTAACATATAGGATGGAGAATATCAGTGGATGTTGACTGTTGGAGCAGCACAGCACCCACTGCATAGCCACTCGCATCTGTATGTAAAAAGAAGGGAAGATTGAAATTAGGACTCTTCAACACAGGAGCAGAGGATAGTAAGTGCTTCAACCTTTTGAATGAGTCTGAACAATCACTAGTCCAGATGAACTGAACTTTGCTACTAGTGAACATAGTGAGAGGTGTAGGTGGAGGTGTGTGTGCTGGCTTGCCTGTCACTTGACACACGTGGCAACGTCGCACATGATCAGCTACTGTTTCCTTCATCTTTGGCCAAGTAAAATGTTTTGCCAGTTTACCGAGTGTCTTCTTGACACCCAAATGTCCTCCTATGGGACTATTGTGAGCAAAATCAATGGCTTGTTCACGAAATGTAACTGGTAACACTACTAGATGCTTGACTGTGGTGGAAACACTATCAGCTGACAACTTACATGTATTTTTCTCCATCAGTACACCGTTACTATAATAGTAACAATTATCGAGATCCTTTGCTTCACTCTCAGTAACTGCTATATCTCTCAGTCTTTCCAGTGACTGATCAACAAACTGATCCTTGATTAAATCATCATGAGTTAGAAATTTAACGTCAGTTGTGTCCTGACTAGGTTGATGACCGGGGGGAGTCAGTGTTAATGATCCTGGGCGCAGAGCGTCACTAAACAACATATTCAAGCCCAAATCATTGTCATCAACTAACTCAACAGGAGACAAGGATGGTTGTTGAATCTTTGACATAGCTCTAGTAATTGCGCTGAGAGGAAATAAAATAGGTTTCTCTCTACAAGCTTCAATGGCATAATTATCATCAGTGTTATTATCAATCACAAGTGGTTCTTTACATATACCAGCATGAAGGATATCGTTCCCTATCAACAAGTCCACTGACCTGATGGGAAATACACCACTGGATATACCCACTGAAATATAACCAGTATAATAGCTTGTTTCAATATAAACTTTGTGCAGAGGCACTTTTATAACAGCCCCTCCATAGGCTTCTAACAATACATCTATCTTGCAATAGGTATCGTCAGTTATGGGCAGTACATCTTCTCTTAATAACGTGAGATAACTGCCAGTGTCTCTGAAAGAAATTATCTCAGTTAGATGTGATTCGTCAAATCCTACTTTATCTCTCGAAAAGTAAGGACTCATCGCTGAACGAATCTTTTCGTCAGATACACTTTCTGACGCTAGTCATCTATCCTGAGTAACATTATCTAAAACAGTAGGATAAGAGGAATTGCTAGGATTTTGGTGCCTTTGTTGCTCGGAAGAGGATACGACTTGAGTGGGGGCGCCAGCCGCACGACTGTTTCTCGTATCTCTTTCTAACTTATAGCAATACTCTCTAGTATGTCCTTTTCTGTTACAATAGGTACATTTAACTTTCTTCTTCTCGATATCAGATTTCTGTCTAGCCACAGAGACAGATTCAGGATTGTGAGTTTTCCTGGTAAAGGTACGAGAAGTTACAGTAGCAGGTACATCAGGCCGGCAATGAGCAGCTGATTTAGGTTGCCAACTTCTAGGACAATTTTTAGTTACCTTGTTTCTTTGTGTTTTAGTACGTACAAGTTTGTGAGAAATCTCGTAATTGTCTGCTAATGCTGCAGTTTCCAGAATATCCGAGGTAGTATGATCGATCAGATATTCTTGTATGTCAGCAGACATACAGTTGTTAAACTCTTCGTGTAGTAACAACTGAACAAGACTGTCGTAGTTGTTACACTTAGCAGCTCTAGACCATCTCTCAAATGCAACTTTTTTCTCACGAGCAAACTCTACACAAGTTTGATCTTGTCGTCGTTGTAACGTACGAAATGCTCTTTGATAACTTACAGGTAACAAGTTATATGTCTCTAGAATAGTTTGTTTGACAGCGTCATAACTAATGTACTTAGCAAATGGCAAAGCTGCAGTACAAGTTTGAGCTCTTCCCGTCAATGCTGTATGCAGCAATGTTGCCCAGTGCTTACGTGGCCAGTTCATAGCACGTGCCTGGTTCTCAAACACATCAAAATATGTGTCTAAGTCACTTTCAAAAAACTTAGGAACCATAGATGCAGCTTTCTGCACATTAAATGTGTCCTGTGATATATCAGTCTGTTGTCTTAACAGACGAACATTTTCTCTTTGGAAATCTTCTTCGTTCAATCTCCTCTGTGCCTCTATTTGTGCAGTCTGCAACATAATGAGGCGTTCAAACCTCTCAAACTGTTCCTGAGAGATAGGACCAGTGGGTAATGGAGGAGTAGGGAAATTAACATGGTCTGGACGGTCCTTAGGTCGGACACTTGGTCCAGCCGTCTCTAGAGTGTCTAGATCTGGTCTAGGATAAGTAAATACAGGTGTAGTATACACTGTACTAGTATTAGGCTGTGTCATACTACCAGCTATACTCTGTACTATAGTGTCAGTGAAGGAAGGAGCGAGCGAGAACTGAGCTACACTAGGCTCAGACACTAGGCTCACTTCTGCTCTAGTTGCTCTTTCTTCATCAAATAGAGTCATACTTCCTAATTGTGACACTAGGCTTTCTGAATCTGAATCATAATCAGACATCTCTGTATGAGCAGGAAACAATATATCTTTAATTAATGCTCTGACAGTTTCTGCGGTGTAATTCCTGTTATACGTCACACCGAGATATTTGGCTACTTGCCAACACGTCTGAAGTTTTAATGTACTTAACTCAGACAAAGTCAGAGTATCAATTAACTGTTTCACTTTGGCATACATCACGAAAATAATTGTACTACGAGAGAGTGATTATGGGAAACTATAATCCTAATAGGAATTTTAGTGTTGGTTGTCTTAGAGCTAGAACTCATAAACAGTATTTCCATCTCCTTGGATCAAGAGACTCAGTCAGGTACATACATCCACCTGGTATGTTGTACAAGACTAAACTCAAAGTCTTCAGATTAGGAAAGTACTCAAAGTGTTTGATCATAGATTTACTAGTATGTCAAACTGGACAATTTCTCCAACACCTTGGATCAAGAGCATCCCGGACAGGCCCCCATTTGTTACAAAAAACGCGATTCTAAAAGCTTAGAGATCTCCAGTGAATACTAGAAAGGACTGCCCTTCTAGCATCCAGCCTGTTACTGGGTTTTCGTAACAAGTAGTCAGTATCCTTGTCCAATTATCCATTAAAATTCAGTATGGTTCAATAGTGCTTTAGGATTACAACTGGTAGGCTACTAACTAGAGAAATTAAAATTTAATAAATTTATTAAGTCTATAAGTTGTCTAGAGGTATATTATCAAATTAAATTAAATTACAGCAATCAAAATAAAATCAATCTCTCGAGTTCAATATTATTGTGCTGAAAGCACATATCACATTTATAATTCTTAAGTACCGTCAGGTACATTAACATTTAATAAGATATTACAAATATGTACAAGTAAGTGTGAGTATGCGTGTAAGTGCTCTTAAGTAGTTAGCTATGTCTCAAGACTCGAATAAGACTTAAACAAGTGACTGACAAAGTCCTCAAATAAACTAACTTCTTGACCGACTGGCAACCCGAACAGTCTGCTTGAACAACAAAGAATGCTAAGCCCAATAGCAATGCAATATCAAGCGACTGCGACACAGAATCAGGAACAAGGAGATAATATAACGACACTAAGTAGGGACCATCAGCAGATCCTCCACAAAAGTTACAAAACTCCCATAATACTGAATCTTTGTTCAGCATAGGTAAAACTGTGACTGTGACAATACACAGGAACCAGTACAAAATTAGGTCAGAAGCTATAGCTAAGGACCTGAGATGTTCAGAGTGTCAATGTGACACACAACCTCAGTACAACGTCGAAAATCACTAAGTCTATACAATGTTCTGTGAACAAAGTTCTACAGAACTAACAAGAATAATGAGACAGACAATCTGTCCAACCAGCAAGCGAGTCTCCAGCAGACTGAATACTTCACGAGAGGTGAGGACACCCCCCCCTCGATCACGTGATAGCTACGTGGACAACTGCAGCTCAGAAGCCGGCAGTATAACGAGCGACAAGCGATAATTACAGTAGTTTGACAATCAAGACTAACTGAGCACATTTTATATACATCCTAACAACATAAGTCAAATAAGAATATAAGTCAAATAATAATATAAAGTCATACATTTACGATTTAGCTATTATCGCAAATATAAGCAATATAAAATTAAATGAAAAGGTAATATACATTACATATATACATAATCATTGTAACCCATTCAGGGGTTGCAACAGTGGTGGTGGAGGTGATGGTGGTGATGGTGGTGGTGGTGGTGGTGGTGGTGGTGGTGGTGGTGGTGGTGGTGGTGGTAGTGGTGGTGGTGGTGGTGATGGTGGTGGTGGTGGTGGTGGTGGTGATGGTGGTGGTGGTGATGGTGGTGGTGGTGGTGGTGGTGGTGGTAGTGGTGGTGGTGGTGGTGGTGGTGGTGGTAGTGGTGGTGGTGGTGGTGGTGGTGGTGTAGTGGTGGTGTTGGTGGGGGTGGTTGTAGTGGTGGTGGAGGTGGTGGTGGTGGTGGTGGTGGTAGTGGTGGTGGTGGTGGTGGTGGTGCTGGTGGTGGAGGTGGTGGTAGTGGTAGTGGTGGTTGTGGTAGTGGTGGTGGTGGTGGTGGTGGTGGTGGTAGTGGTGGTGGTGGTGGTGGTGGTAGTGGTGGTGGTGGTGGTGGTGGTGGTAGTGGTGTTGGTAATGGTGGTGGTGGTAGTGGTGGTGGTTGTGGTGGTGATGGTAGTGATGGTGGTGGTGGCGGTGGTGGTAGCGGTGGTGGTGGTGGTGTGTGGTAGTGTTGGTGGTGGTGGTGGTGGTGGTGGTGGTGGTGGTGGTATTCGTGATGGTGGTGGTGGTGGTTGTTACAAAAAACGCGATTCTAAAAGCTTAGAGATCTCCAGTGAATACTAGAAAGGACTGCCCTTCTAGCATCCAGCCTGTTACTGGGTTTTCGTAACAAGTAGTCAGTATCCTTGTCCAATTATCCATTAAAATTCAGTATGGTTCAATAGTGCTTTAGGATTACAACTGGTAGGCTACTAACTAGAGAAATTAAAATTTAATAAATTTATTAAGTATAAGTTGTCTAGAGGTATATTATCAAAGTAAATTAATTACAGCAATCAAAATAAAATCAATCTCTCGAGTTCAATATTATTGTGCTGAAAGCACATATCACATTTATAATTCTTAAGTACCGTCAGGTACATTAACATTTAATAAGATATTACAAATATGTACAAGTGTGTGTATGCGTGTAAGTGCTCTTAAGTAGTTAGCTATGTCTCAAGACTCGAATAAGACTTAAACAAGTGACTGACAAAGTCCTCAAATAAACTAACTTCTTGACCGACTGGCAACCCGAACAGTCTGCTTGAACAACAAAGAATGCTAAGCCCAATAGCAATGCAATATCAAGCGACTGCGACACAGAATCAGGAACTGGGGAATAATATAACGACACTAAGTAGGGACCATCTGCAGATCCTCCACAAAAGTTACAAAACTCCCATAATACTGAATCTACGTTCAGCATAGGAAAACTGTGACTGTGACAATACACAGGAACCAGTACAAAATTAGGTCAGAAGCTATAGCTAAGGACCTGAGATGTTCAGAGTGTCTAAGTGACACACAACCTCAGTACAACGTCGAAAATCACTAAGTCTATACAATGTTCTGTGAACAAAGTTCTACAGAACTAACAAGAATAATGAGACAGACAATCTGTCCAACCACCAAGCGAGTCTCCAGCAGACTGAATACTTCACACGAGGTGAGGACACCCCCCCTCGATCACGTGATAGCTACGTGGACAACTGCAGCTCAGAAGCCGGCAGTATAACGAGCGACAAGCGATAATTACAGTAGTTTGACAATCAAGACTAACTGAGCACATTTTATATACATCCTAACAACATAAGCTAAATAACAATATAACAGTCAAATAATAATATAAAGTCATACATTTACGATTTAGCTATTATCGCAAATATAAGCAATATAAAATTAAATGAAAAGGTAATATACATTACATATATACATAATAATCATTGTAACCCATTCAGGGGTTGCAACACCCCCCCCCAACACGACAGAGGGTCGCACTAGGAGTTGCATGAATGTCTTTCACATTATTTCTGGTTACTCATATCAATATTATTATCAAAATAAATATTAATGAATGTCTCTTGTGCCAAGCACCTCTACAATTTCACAGCGTCCGTCACTAGGATATGCCCCTAGGTACTAGGGCAGTACACAGTATCGTATCTCTTCATACTCGTGGTTATGTACATCAGTGTAGAGACAGGATAGCGTAGACGAGCAGGGCACTGAGGCTCGATCATAGTAGAGGAGACTGCATTCCACTCTTAAGTAGTGGTTGTGGAATGCGAGGCAGTATGAACATCTGAGTATGAAACAGCTTAAGGTGTGTAGTGAGGGGGGGGTCTGCGGCAGGACAGTGTTGCGTCACGCAGTACATCACCCGCACCACACTACTCACTCAACACTCAGCTTGTCTCCTCCTCACACAACATTACTGTGAATATATAAATATAATAATTAGACATGACATGAGTATATATAGTTAATATGGGCTGGAGGGATTAAGTTACTTTACTGAATTTGACATAGCAAGTAACAAAAGGTATTTGGGCATAAAATTACGTTAATTTAATGTAACTGATAATTATTAAGGACGTGACAGAGCGTCAGCAATTACATTACAATGACCACTTATGTGTTTTATACTAATAGAATAAGGTTGGATTCTGAGGGCCCACCTCATGATCCTAGCATTTTTACTTTTCATAGTATTTATGTAGGTGAGTGGATTGTGGTCAGAAAAAACGTTAATTTTAAATGGGGAAGTGCCCAAATACACGTCAAAATGTTCCAATGACACCACAAGAGCTAGAGCCTCTTTCTCAATAGTGGCATAATTTTTCTGGTGTCGTTTAAGCTTAGATGAATAGTAACATATAGGATGGAGAATATCAGTGGATGTTGACTGTTGGAGCAGCACAGCACCCACTGCATAGCCACTCGCATCTATATGTAAAAAGAAGGGAAGATTGAAATTAGGACTCTTCAACACAGGAGCAGAGGATAGCAAGCGCTTCAACCTTTTGAACGAGTCTGAACAATCTCTAGTCCAGGTGAACTGAACTTTGCTACTAGTAAGCTCAGTGAGAGGAGCTGCAATCTGAGAAAAGTTTGGACAGAACCTGCGATAATATCCTGCCATACCCAGGAATCTCTGTACTCCTTTCCTATCCTGTGGCACTGGAAATTCAGAAATTGCACGAACCTTAGCCTCAATAGGAGCAACCTCACCTTGGCCGATACAAAAGCCTAGATAGGTAATCTTGGCTTGACCAAAACTACATTTGGCTAAGTTGACAGTGAAGTTGTAGTGCGCCAGTCTCTCAAACAATGCTCTGAGACGCGTCAAGTGCTGTTCCCACTCGTCACTGTACACCACTAAGTCGTCAAGGTAGGCTTCTACTCCTTCTAAGTTGTGGGTCAACTCGTTCATTATACGTTGGAATGAAGAAGCCGCGTTACATAGGCCGAAGGGGGTGACGAGGTAGTTAAACAATCCATCTTGAACAGTAAAAGCAGATATTTCTTGAGCACGTTCAGTAAGCGGGACTTGATAATAGCCTCGTAAGAGATCTAAACGGCTGACAAACTGGGCTCCTGACACACGATCAATAAGGTCGTCAATGCGAGGTAGAGGATAACCATCAGGCAAGGTGACAGAGTTCACTTTCCTGTAATCAGTGCACATCCTGAAACTACCGTCAGGTTTAGGCACTAAAATACAGGGAGATGCCCATGGACTTTTACTGCGCTCAATAAGTCCGTGAGATAACAGAAAATCAACCTCTTCTCTCAATGCTTTATGCTTCGTTGGACTCATTCTATATGGTGATTGCTTAATGGGTGATGCTCCCTGTACATCAACGTCATGTACACCCAGAGTACAACGTTTAGGAACATCACCGAACAATTCAGGGAAATGCAAAATCATGTTTTTAACATCACCAGCTTTATCAATCCCAAGGTTACTAAGAAAATCGTCTAGTGACTGTAGAGTCACTGAATTTTCTAAACGAACCTCTATACCTCTAGAGATGTCAGGTAGACTGACGTTTTCTTCCTCTGTCCTAGGAAGAATAGAAGTAGTAGGTAGAGGACTAGCGTAGTATGCCTTAAGCTGGTTAACATGGTACACATGATTAGATTTCTTTTTCCCAGGCGTACGTACCAAATAATTTACGTCGCTAAGCTTTTTCACTACTTCCAGGGGACCATCATACCTGGCTTGTAGAGCATGACCTGGTACTAATTTCCGAGCCATCACCTTATCTCCTGCTTTAAAAGAACGAGAGACAGCACGCTTGTCATAATGTTGCTTCATTCTAGCTTGGGCTGAAACTAGGTTTTTCGAAGCTAGCTCTCTAGCGGCTGTCAAATGTTGCTGCATTAATGAAGGTGAAGTACTCAATGATGGATTTGATTTTCCTGTCCACACGTCTTTCAACACTGCGAGAGGACCACGCACTTGGTGTCCGAATATTAGTTCAAACGGACTAAATCCGAGACTTTCTTGTTCACTTTCTCTCATAGCGAACAGAAGAAAAGGTATACCCTCATCCCAGTCTCTAGAAAAATGCTCACAATAAGCTCTCATCATGGACTTCAGTGTCTGATGAAATCTCTCTAGAGCCCCTTGTGACTGTGGATGATAACTGGTTGAAAGTACAGACTTTATTCCTAGGTGGGATAATGCTTCTCGAAAGATCTTAGAAGTGAAGTTAGATCCCTGATCTGATTGTATCTCTCGTGGCAATCCAACCTGGGAGAAAAATTTCATCAGCGCTCTCACAATAGCACGAGCATTAATTTTTTCTCATAGGAATAGCTTCGGGATAGCGTGTTGCAGCGTCCATAATAGTAAATAAGTATTGGTTTCCTAGTTTGGTTCTAGGCAAAGGACCAACACAATCAATAATAAGACGTGAGAATGGTTCACCATGCACGGTGATAGGAATGAGAGGCGCAGGTGGAGGTGTGTGCGCTGGCTTGCCTGTCACTTGACACACGTGGCAACGTCGCACATGATCAGCTACTGTTTCCTTCATCTTTGGCCAAGTAAAATGTTTTGCCAGTTTACCGAGTGTCTTCTTGACACCCAAATGTCCTCCTATGGGACTATTGTGAGCAAAATCAATGGCTTGTTCACGAAATGTAACTGGTAACACAACTAGATTCTTGACTGTGGTAGAAACACTATCAGCTGACAACTTACATGTATTTTTCTCCATCAGTAGACCGTTACTATAATAGTAACAATTATCGAGATCCTTTGCTTCACTCTCAGTAACTGCTATATCTCTCAGTCTTTCCAGTGACTGATCAACAAACTGATCCTTGATTAAATCATCATGAGTTAGAAATTTAACGTCAGTTGTGTCCTGACTAGGTTGATGACCGGGGGGAGTCAGTGTTAATGATCCTGGGCGCAGAGCGTCACTAAACAACATATTCAACCCCAAATCATTGTCATCCACTAACTCAACAGGAGACAAGGATGGTTGTTGAATCTTTGACATAGCTCTAGTAATTGCGCTGAGAGGAAATAAAATAGGTTTCTCTCTACAAGCTTCAATGGCATAATTATCATCAGTGTTATTATCAATCACAAGTGGTTCTTTACATATACCAGCATGAAGGATATCGTTCCCTATCAACAAGTCCACTGACCTGATGGGAAATACACCACTGGATATACCCACTGAAATATAACCAGTATAATAGCTTGTTTCAATATAAACTTTGTGCAGAGGCACTTTTATAACAGCCCCTCCATAGGCTTCTAACAATACATCTATCTTGGTATAGGTATCGTCAGTTATGGGCAGTACATCTTCTCTTAATAACGTGAGATAACTGCCAGTGTCTCTGAAAGTAATTATCTCAGTTAGATGTGATTCGTTAAATCCTACTTTACCTCTCGAAAAGTAAGGACTCATGGCTGAACGAATCTTTTCGTCAGATACACTTTCTGACGCTAGTCATCTATCCTGAGTAACATTATCTAAAACAGTAGGATCAGAGGAATTGCTAGGATTTTGGTGCCTTTGTTGCTCGGAAGAGGATACGACTTGAGTGGGGGCGCCAGCCGCACGACTGTTTCTCGTATCTCTTTCTAACTTATAGCAATACTCTCTAGTATGTCCTTTTCTGTTACAATAGGTACATTTAACTTTCTTCTTCTCGATATCAGATTTCTGTCTAGCCACAGAGACAGATTCAGGATTGTGAGTTTTCCTGGTAAAGGTACGAGAAGTTACAGTAGCAGGTACATCAGGCCGGCAATGAGCAGCTGATTTAGTTTGCCAAATTCTAGGACAATTTTTAGTTACCTTGTTTCTCTGTGTTTTGGTACGTACAAGTTTGTGAGAAATTTCGTAATTGTCTGCTAATGCTGCAGTTTCCAGAATATCTGAGGTAGTATGATCGATCAGATATTCTTGTATGTCAGCAGACATACAGTTGTTAAACTCTTCGTGTAGTAACAACTGAACAAGGCTGTCGTAGTTGGTACACTTAGCAGCTCTAGACCATCTCTCAAATGCAACTTTTTTCTCACGAGCAAACTCTACACAAGTTTGATCTTGTCGTCGTTGTAACGTACGAAATGCTCTTTGATAACTTACAGGTAACAAGTTATACGTCTCTAGAATAGTTTGTTTGACAGCGTCATAACTAATGTACTTGGCAAATGGTAAAGCAGCCGTACAAGTTTGAGCTCTTCCTGTCAATGCTGTATGAAGCAATGTTGCCCAGTGCTTACGTGGCCAGTTCATAGCACGAGCCTGGTTCTCAAACACATCAAAATATGTGTCTAAGTCACTTTCAAAAAACTTAGGAACCATGGATGCAGCTTTCTGCACATTAAATGTGTCCTGTGATCTATCAGTCTGTTGTCTTCCCAGACGAACATTTTCTCTTTGGAAATCTTCTTCGTTCAATTTCCTCTGTGCCTCAATTTGTGCAGTCTGCAACATAATGAGGCGTTCCAACCTCTCAAACTGTTCCTGAGAGATAGGACCAGTGGGTAATGGAGGAGTAGGGAAATTAACATGGTCTGGACGGTCCTTAGGTCGGACACTTGGTCCAGCCGTCTCTAGAGTGTCTAGATCTGGTCTAGGATAAGTAAATACAGGTGTAGTATACACTGTACTAGTATTAGGCTGTGTCATACTACCAGCTATACTCTGTACTATAGTGTCAGTGAAGGAAGGAGCGAGCGAGAACTGAGCTACACTAGGCTCAGACACTAGGCTCACTTCTGCTCTAGTTGCTCTTTCTTCAACTTCAAATAGAGTCATACTTCCTAATTGTGACACTAGGCTTTCTGAATCTGAATCATAATCAGACATCTCTGTATGAGCAGGAAACAATATATCTTTAATTAATGCTCTGACAGTTTCTGCGGTGTAATTCCTGTTATACGTCACACCGAGATATTTGGCTACTTGCCAACACGTCTGAAGTTTTAATGTACTTAACTCAGACAAAGTCAGAGTATCAATTAACTGTTTCACTTTGGCATACATCACGAAAATAATTGTACTACGAGAGAGTGATTATGGGAAACTATAATCCTAATAGGAATTTTAGTGTTGGTTGTCTTAGAGCTAGAACTCAAACAGTATTTCCATCTCCTTGGATCAAGAGACTCAGTCAGGTACATACATCCACCTGGTATGTTGTACAAGACTAAACTCAAAGTCTTCAGATTAGGAAAGTACTCATAGTGTTTGATCATAGAGATACTAGTATGTCAAACTGGACAATTTCTCCAACACCTTGGATCAAGAGCATCCCGGACAGGCCCCCATTTGTTACAAAAAACGCGATTCTAAAAGCTTAGAGATCTCCAGTGAATACTAGAAAGGACTGCCCTTCTAGCATCCAGCCTGTTACTGGGTTTTCGTAACAAGTAGTCAGTATCCTTGTCCAATTATCCATTAAAATTCAGTATGGTTCAATAGTGCTTTAGGATTACAACTGGTAGGCTACTAACTAGAGAAATTAAAATTTAATAAATTTATTAAGTAGTAAGTTGTCTAGAGGTATATTATCAAAGTAAATTAATTACAGCAATCAAAATAAAATCAATCTCTCGAGTTCAATATTATTGTGCTGAAAGCACATATCACATTTATAATTCTTAAGTACCGTCAGGTACATTAACATTTAATAAGATATTACAAATATGTACAAGTGTGTGTATGCGTGTAAGTGCTCTTAAGTAGTTAGCTATGTCTCAAGACTCAAATAAGACTTAAACAAGTGACTGACAAAATCCTCAAATAAACTAACTTCTTGACCGACTGGCAACCCGAACAGTCTGCTTGAATAACAAAGAATGCTAAGCCCAATAGCAATGCAATATCAAGCGACTGCGACACAGAATCAGGAACTGGGAAATAATATAACGACACTAAGTAGGGACCATCAGCAGATCCTCCACAAGTTACAAAACTCCCATAATACTGAATCTACATTCAGCATAGGAAACACTGTGACTGTGACAATACACAGGAATCAGTACAAAATTAGGTCAGAAGCTATAGCTAAGGACCTGAGATGTTCAGAGTGTCTAAGTGACACACAACCTCAGTACAACGTCGAAAATCACTAAGTCTATACAATGTTCTGTGAACAAAGTTCTACAGAACTAACAAGAATAATGAGACAGACAATCTGTCCAACCACCAAGCGAGTCTCCAGCAGACTGAAAACTTCACGAGAGGTGAGGACACCCCCCCTCGATCACGTGATAGCTACGTGGACAACTGCAGCTCAGAAGCCGGCAGTATAACGAGCGACAAGCGATAATTACAGTAGTTTGACAATCAAGACTAACTGAGCACATTTTATATACATCCTAACAACATAAGTCAAACAAGAATATAACAGTCAAATAATAATATAAAGTCATACATTTACGATTTAGCTATTATCGCAAATATAAGCAATATAAAATTAAATGAAAAGATAATATACATTATATATACATAATAATCATTGTAACCCATTCAGGGGTTGCAACAGTGGTGATGGTGGTGATGGTGGTGGTGATGGTGGTGGTGGTGATGGTGGTGGTGGTGATGGTGGTGGTGGTGGTGGTGGTGGTGGTGGTGGTGGTGGTGGTGGTGGTGGTGATGGTGGTGGTGGTGGTGGTGGTGGTGGTGGTGGTGGTGGTGGTTGTGGTGGTGGTGGTGGTGGTGGTGGTGGTGGTGGTGGTGGTGGTGGTGGTGGTGGTGGTGGTGGTGGTGGTGATGGTGGTGGTGGTGGTGGTGGTGGTGGTGGTGGTGGTGATGGTGATGGTGGTGATGGTGGTGGTGGTGATGGTGGTGGTGGTGGTGATGGAGAATGTTTAAAAACAAGAGTAAAAGAAGGAAAGATAAGCGCAGGTAAGATGATGGTCCACGAGAGTGAGACAAACAACACAGAGAAGAAAAACTGATGGCACAGAACACACCATAACAGAAGAAAGGAAAGAGAAAGAAAATATTGGAAAGGAGAAGAGGTAAGTAGAGGAAGAGATTGATATCAAGTTAAGTCACATGTGTTGTGAAGTTTGGAACATTAACAAGGTAATAAGAAAGGAAGGCATCAACAGAGACAAAACCACGACTGAGAATCTTCTTAGGAAAGTTGTGTATATGGGAAGATTCAACAAGATGGCGTCTGTGAAGGCTAGAAGAAGGAGAGAGGTTTAGCAGAGGACCAGATAATAGCATAACTGTGATCTCCGACATGACAGGAAAGAGCATTATTAGTGACGGCAAGTCTAATAGTAAGTTTATTCAGGTATACACAAATACAGTTACAAAGATTATCATACATAGCAACATGTGTATAGAAAACTCAGGATAACCCCCCAAAAATTCAAAGTAACTTATTTCCAATGGGGTTCTTCACTTCTTTAAGTCTTTAAGTCAGTCAGAGAGATTCCAGTTCCATTAAAGTACTGAAGAAGACAATAGGAACAGGAAACAGAGTAGACACCAGAAGCATCAATAGCAGCGAGAGTTATTAAGATTTAAGGAACTAAAAATATAGGGAAGGCAAAGAACAGATTTCACAGGAGTAGAGAGTTTGGTGAGAAGAAAGTCCGTTTAAGAGGTGAGAGACGCAGCTTATAAAATCTGAAGGATAGTCAAGACGAGAGAACGAATTACCAAGAGTGAAAATTTGCGAGTGAAGGAGGACGAGAAGAAAAAGAGAAATAAGAAGAGTATATACTGATACTCTTAGTAATTAAGAGCTGAGGTTCCTAATAGTTTATATTAATACTCTTAGTAATCAAGAGCTGAGGTTCCTAGCAGTATATACTGATGCTCTCAGTAGTTAAGAGCTGAGGTTCCTAGCAGTATATACTGATGCTCTCAGTAGTTAAGAGCTGAGGTTCCTAGCAGTATATACTGAAGCTCTCAGTAGTTAAGAGCTGAGGTTCCTAGCAGTATATACTGAAGCTCTCAGTAGTTAAGAGCTGAGGTTCCTAGCAGTATATACTGATGCTCTCAGTAGTTAAGAGCTGAGGTTCCTAGCAGTATATACTGAAGCTCTCAGTAGTTAAGAGCTGAGGTTCCTAGCAGTATATACTGAAGCTCTTAGTAGTTAAGAGCTGAGGTTCCTAGCAGTATATACTGATGCTCTCAGTAGTTAAGAGCTGAGGTTCCTAGCAGTATATACTGATGCCCTCAGTAGTTAAGAGCTAAGGTTCCTAGCAGTATATACTGATGCTCTCAGTAGTTAAGAGCTGAGGTTCCTAGCAGTATATACTGATGCCCTCAGTAGTTAAGAGCTAAGGTTCCTAGCAGTATATACTGATGCTCTCAGTAGTTAAGAGCTGAGGTTAATAGCAGTATATACTGAAGCTCTCAGTAGTTAAGAGCTGAAGTTCTTAGCAGTATATACTGATGCTCTCAGTAGTTAAGAGCTGAGGTTCCTAGCAGTATATACTGATGCTCTCAGTAGTTAAGAGCTGAGGTTAATAGCAGTATATACTGATGCTCTCAGTAGTTAACAGCTGAGGTTCCTAGCAGTATATACTGAAGCTCTTAGTAGTTAAGAGCTGAGGTTCCTAGCAGTATATGCTGATGCTCTCAGTAGTTAAGAGCTGAGGTTCCTAGCAGTATATACTGAAGCTCTCAGTAGTTAAGAGCTGAGGTTCCTAGCAGTATATACTGAAGCTCTCAGTAATTAAGAGCTGAGGTTCCTAGCAGTATATATTGATGCTCTCAGCAGTTAAGAGCTGAGGTTCCTAGCAGTATATACTGAAGCTCTCAGTAGTTAAGAGTTGAGGTTCCTAGCAGTATATACAGATGCTCTCAGTAGTTAAGAGCTGAGGTTCCTAGCAGTGTATACTGATGCTCTCAGTAGTTAAGAGCTGAGGTTTCTAGCAGTATATACTGAAGCTCTCAGTAGTTAAGAGCTGAGGTTCCTAGCAGTATATACAGATGCTCTCAGTAGTTAAGAGCTGAGGTTCCTAGCAGTGTATACTGATGCTCTCAGTAGTTAAGAGCTGAGGTTTCTAGCAGTATATACTGAAGCTCTCAGTAGTTAAGAGCTGATGTTCCTAGCAGTATATACTGACGCTCTTAGTAGTTAAGAGCTGAGGTTCCTAGCAGTATATACTTAAGCTCTCGGTAGTTAAGAGCTGAGGTTCCTAGCAGTATATATTGAAGCTCTCAGTAGTTAAGAGCTGAGGTTCCTAGCAGTATATACTGATGCTCTCTGTAGTTAAGAGCTGAGGTTCCTAGGAGTATATACTGAAGCTCTCAGTAGTTAAGAGCTGAGGTTCCTAGCAGTATATACTGATGCTCTCAGTAGTTAAGAGCTGAGGTTCCTAGCAGTATATACTGATGCTCTCAGTAGTTAAGAGCTGAGGTTCCTAGCAGTATATACTGAAGCTCTCAGTAGTTAAGAGCTGAGGTTCCTAGCAGTATATACTGAAGCTCTCAGTAGTTAAGAGCTGAGGTTCCTAGCAGTATATACTGAAGCTCTCAGTAGTTAAGAGCTGAGGCTCCTAGCAGTATATACTGGTGCTCTCAGTAGTTAAAAGCTGAGGTTACTAGCAGTTTATACTGATGCTCTCAGTAGTTAAGAGCTGAGGTTCCTAGGAGTATATACTGATGCTCTCAGTAGTTAAGAGCTGAGGTTCCTAGCAGTATATACTGAAGCTCTCAGTAGTTACGAGCTGAGGTTCCTAGCAGTATATACTGATGCTCTCAGTAGTTAAGAGCTGAGGTTCCTAGCAGTATATACTGATGCTCTCAGTAGTTAAGAGCTGAGGTTTCTAGCAGTATATACTGATGCTCTCAGTAGTTAAGAGCTGAGGTTCCTAGCAGTATATACTGAAGCTCTCAGTAGTTAAGAGCTGAGGTTCCTAGCAGTATATACTGAAGCTCTCAGTAGTTAAGAGCTGAGGCTCCTAGCAGTATATACTGAAGCTCTCAGTAGTTAAGAGCTGAGGTTCCTAGCAGTATATACTGAAGCTCTTAGTAGTTAAGAGCTGAGGTTCCTAGCAGTATATACTGAAGCTCTCAGTAGTTAAGAGCTGAGGTTCCTAGCAGTATATACTGAAGCTCTCAGTAGTTAAGAGCTGAGGTTCCTAGCAGTATATACTGAAGCTCTCAGTAGTTAAGAGCTGAGGTTCCTAGCAGTATATACTGAAGCTCTCAGTAGTTAAGAGCTGAGGTTCCTAGCAGTATATACTGAAGCTTTCAGTAGTTAAGAGCTGAGATTCCTAGCAGTATATACTGAAGCTCTCAGTAGTTAAGAGCTGAGGTTCCTAGCAGTATATACTGATGCTCTCAGTAGTTAAGAGCTGAGGTTCCTAGCAGTATATACTGAAGCTCTCAGTAGTTAAGAGCTGAGGTTCCTAGCAGTATATACTGATGCTCTCAGTAGTTAAGAGCTGAGGTTCCTAGCAGTATATACTGATGCTCTCAGTAGTTAAGAGCTGAGGTTCCTAGCAGTATATACTGAAGCTCTCAGTAGTTAAGAGCTGAGGTTCCTAGCAGTATATACTGAAGCTCTCAGTAGTTAAGAGCTGAGGTTCCTAGCAGTATATACTGAAGCTCTCAGTAGTTAAGAGCTGAGATTCCTAGCAGTATATACTGATGCTCTCAGTAGTTAAGAGCTGAGGTTCCTAGCAGTATATACTGATGCTCTCAGTAGTTAAGAGCTGAGGTTCCTAGCAGTATATACTGAAGCTCTCAGTAGTTAAGAGCT
>NC_091294.1:68628126-68705626 GCF_038502225.1 Cherax quadricarinatus | reverse complement strand
GTGTGTGTGTGTGTGTGTGTGTTTGTTTGTTTGTTTGTGTGTGTGTACTCACTTATTTATTGTTGCAGGGGTCGAGTTGTAGCTGCTGTTTCTGCCTCTTCACTGGTCGTTACTAGGTCCACTCTTTTCCTACTCCAAGAGTTTGATTGTACCTCTTGTTAAGGCTATGCTTGGATCCTGCCTCCACGACATCACTCTCCAGATTGTTCCTCTTCCTGACAACTTTATGAATGAAGAAATTCTTCCTAACATCCCTGTGACTCACCTGAATTTTCAACTTCAAGTTGTGATCCCTTGTTGCTGTGTCACATCTCTGGAACATCCTGTCCCTGTCCACCTTGTCGATTAGTCTCAGTATTCTGTGCTCCAGTGTCGTCAGATTATTTTATCTTAACCTCTCCTCGTAGGACATACCCCTTAGCTCTGAGACTAGTATTTTTGCAAACCGTTACATTTTCTTTACTTTCTTAACGTGATTTACCAGGTGTGGGATTGGTGCTGCAATATAGGCCTGACGTACATGTTGTACAGTGTCTTGAATGGCTCCTTACTCAGGTGCTCTTAGGTGTTCTTAGGTTTTCCAGGCGCTCATATGATGCAACGGTTATTTAGTTGACGTGCACTTCAGGAGATGTGCTCAGTATGATACCCCAAGGTCCTTTTCCTGAAGTGAGGTTTGCAGTCTTTCGCCCTATAGCATGTACTACGTCTACAGATTTCTTTGACCCTCCCCAATCTTCATGACTTTGCATTTGGTGGGGTTAAACTCTAGGAGCCAACTGTTGGACCAGGCTTGCAGCCTGTCCAAATTCCTTTGTAGTCCTACCTGATCCTCGTCCATTTAAATTCCCCGCATTAGCTTCACATCGTCTGCAAACAGGGACACTTCTGTCATGTCATTCACATATAACAGAAACAGCACTAGCTCTAGGACTGACCGTTGTGGAGCCCCGCTTGTCACATGCGCCCACTCTGACACCTCGTCACGTACTATCACTTGATGTTTCCTTCCTATCAGGTATTCCCTGATCCATTGTAGTGCCTTTCCTGTTATGCCTGCTCCTCTAGGTTTTGCACTAATCTTTTGTGTGGAACAGTGTCGAAAGCCTTCTTACAGTCCAAGAAAATTTAGTCTACCCAACCCTCTTTCTTTCTCCTGTCTTACTTCTGTCACCTTGTAATAAAACTCCAGAGTGTTTGTGACACAGGATTTTCCCTCTCTGAAACCGTGCTGGTTGTCGTGTATAAGCTCATTTCTTTCTAGGTGCTCCAGCACTCTTCTCCTGATAACCTTCTCCATAACTTTGCTTACTATACATGTCAGTGACACTGGTCTGTACCTTAATGCTCCCTGTCTGTCCCTTTTCTTGAAAATTGGGAATACATTTGCTCTCTTCAGCACCTTAGGTAGTTGCTTTATTACGATAGATGTGCTGAATAGTGCCTCTGCTTTCTCTCTCAGGACCCATCGATAAATGTCCAGTCCCACTGCCTTTGAGGTATCTAGTTTTCTTAGTAGTCTCTTCATCCTCCTCGGCTGTGTGTAGTGTGTCTAGCCCTTGTTGGTGTACCCTACCATCCCAGTTTGTTGGAACCCTTTCTGTCTCCACTGAAAATACATCACTAAATCTTGTGTTGAGCTCTTCACATATTTCTTGGTAGTTTCTTGTGATATTCCCTCATTCCTTCCTCAGCCTGATTACCGTGTCCTTGACTGTTGTTTTCCTCAAAGTGTGGCTGTACAGCTTTGGGTCAGATTTGGCTTTCGATGCTGTCATTCTCATATTGCCGGTGGGCCTTCCTCCTTATTCATGCATATTCGTTTCTGGCTCTTCAGCTCGTCTCCTTATTTTCCTGGGTCCTTTGTCTTCAATATCTTTTCCATGCTCTAGTGCATGGGCTTGTTCTGGTCTCCTCACTGTTTCTGTTGCCCTTAGGTACCAACTTCTCCTCTCCTTCCATACACTTTGTGGTCATGTATTCCATCATTTCATTTACTGTTTTCCTTTCAGTTTTCTTTCTCACTGTACTTCATGCAGGAATTGCCTCATGCCTGTTTAGTCCCCTCTTTTGTAATTTGGCTTCTCCCATTTTTCTTGTGCTGCTTCACTCTGTTAACTCTACAATGTAGGCGAAGCTCAGGACCATGTGATCACTAGCTCTGAGGGGCCTTTTGTATGTGATATTCCCAATGTCTGAGGTACTTATGGTGAAAACAAGGTCTAACCTTCCTGGTTCATCCCCGCCTTTATAACAGGTAGTGTCCCTAACATGCTGGTGCATGAGGTTTTCCAGTACCACCTCCATCATCTTAGGCTTCAACATTGATTGACTAGGAAAACCTGGAGCCCTATGGCTCCAGGTTTTCCTAGTCAGTCTCCTTTGACTGAAATTACCCACAACTAGCATTTTGTCCTACCCATATGGGCCCCTCTGAATACCTCAGCTACTGTGTCCACCATTGCTCTGTCGCTCTCATCATACTCTTGTCTTAGCCTCTTTTTCTTCTGTGGAGGGTTGTATATCACTGCAATCACTACTTTGGGACCCCCAGCCTGAAGTGTTCCAACTATGCAGTCCGTTGCTTGCCTTCTGTTCATTCCTTCCTTCTCCTCGAATCTCCACTTGATTTTGATGAGTGGTGCAACTCCTCCTTCCCCTCTGTTCCCTTTAACTTTTCTCAGGATCTGATATCTGAATGGAAATATTGTATCAGTTATTGTCCCTGTGAACTACTTTGTTTCTGTGAGCACTATGATGTCTGGGGATGCTTCTATGATTCTTACGTGCCACTCCTTGCACTTATTTGTTATTTTGAGTTGGTGTACCATACCTTCAGCTTCTTTTCCAATACTGTGTTCTGGGGGGTTCGTGGGGGTTAGGGAAGTGGGAGACCTGGCAAGACACTATGGAAGGCTGCTGTGAAGGTGTAGTTTGTGAAGAAAGGGGGGGGGGAATGTGAGTGCAGAGTGTGGGTTGTTTTGGGTTAATTTACTTGATTGTGGTAGGGTTGTTGGGGCTGAGGGTGTTTTGTGGGTGGTTCTGAGGGTGGTCGTGTTTGCTGGTCCTCCTGAGTCTGGGCTCACCTGCTTGTCTCGATCCTGGACTCTGTTTCCTGCCCCTTGCATCATTGTCATTCTTCTTGTGTTCTGTCATGGTTGAGGTACATCTGAGGCACACCAGTGTGTATGTGTACTCGCCTAATTGCACTCACCTAATTGTGGTTACAGGGGTCGATTCATAGTTTCTCCCTGCTCCATGAGCTTTATCAAACCTTGTCATAAAACTATGTGTGGATCATGCCTCCACTACGTCACTTTCCAGACTATTCCACATTCTGTGTGAATGTGTGTGTGTGAGTATATGTTTGAGTATACATGTGTGTGTGTACTCACCTAGTTGTACTCACCTAGTTGTACTCACCTAATTGAGGTTGCAGGGGTCGAGTCCAAGCTCCTGGCCCCACCTCTTCACTGGTCGCTACTAGGTCACTCTCCCTGAACCATGAGCTTTATCATACCTCTGCTTAAAGCTATGTATGGATCCTGCCTCCATTATATCGCTTCCCAAACTATTCCACTTCCTGACTACTCTGTGGCTGAAGAAATACTTCCTAACATCCCTGTGATTCATCTGTGTCTTCAACTTCCAACTGTGTCCCCTTGTTGCTGTGTCCCATCTCTGGAACATCCTGTCTTTGTCCACCTTGTCAATTCCTCTCAGTATCTGGTATGTCATTATCATGTATCTTGGCCCCCATGTGGCTCCAAGCGGAGGGAGAGAGAGGGAGGGGGCAAAGAGAGGGGAGAGACAGGGAGAGAGACAGGGGAGAAGGGGGAGAGAGGGGGAGATGGAAGAGAGAGAGGGATAGGGGGAGAGAGAGGTGAGAGAGAGAGATGGGAAATGGGAGAGGGGAGAGATAATGAGAGGGGGAGAGATATTAGAGGAGGAGAGATGTTAGAGGGGGGGAGGTGTCAGAGGGAAGAGATGTTAGAGGGGAGAGATGGGAGAGAGGGGAGAGAGAGATAGGTAGAGAGAGATGGGTAGAGAGATAGATAGTGAGAGAGATAGGTAGAGAGATAGATAGTGAGAGAGATAGGTAGAGAGAGGTAGTGAGAGAGAAAGATAGGTAAGTAGAGAGAGAGATAGGTAGAGGTAGAGAGAGAGATAGATATTGAGAGAGAGGGAGATAGGCAGAGAGAGAGGAAGAGTAATAGGTGTTGAGAGAGAGAGAGAGAGAGAGAGAGAGAGAGAGAGAGAGAGAGAGAGAGAGAGAGAGAGAGAGAGAGAGAGAGAGAGAGAGAGAGAGAGAGAGAGGGAGAGAGAGAGAGAGAGAGAAAGAGAGGGGGGATAGTGGATAGTGGAATGTTAGAGGGAGGGATTTCAGGTCAGTTAACAAGAAGGTGTGAAATCCTGCGTATGTGTGCATGTGTGTGCGTGTGTACTACAGCTTTTACAAGTGCCTGACCGCTTGTTCCTGTGTGTGTGTATGTGTGTGTGCCCCCACTTCTAAATATTCATACTGCTAATAAATACCAGTAATTCTAAAACTACCAATAGTAATTCTAACACTTATCAATTCTCCTTATAAAACACAGAAAGTAACTAGGTTGTAAAATTTAGCTTGTCTCAGCTTCTAGGAGTGTCTGATGTTACCCCTCGGTAGACAGCTATACTTCTCACACTCTCGTCAACACTGTCTTCACCTTATCTATGCTATTTCTACTCTAATTCTGGTAATAGCTTGCAGGAATGAGTGACCAGTATTTAACAGTGATGCAAGACCAGAATCCAGAACCCGACAACATGCAACCACAACAGGTGAGCAATACTTGCGCTGGCAGTGGTGCGGTGTCAGGTTGCCAGATGCTGATGATGTAGTCGTCGTACATAGGCCTTCTATCACTATTTTGAAAATCCTTCACCCGTGATGTTTATAACCATATATGCTCATACATCCCGCATTCCTCAAGTGATTTCATTTTTCACTTATGACAGAATACACTTCACATTCGGTGGTTACACTTTATATATACAATGTCACACAACTGTTGTGACGTCACTGCTTCAGCAGGCCTACTGCCACCTTCCCTTGTTATATATTTTATTTTTCCTTTCTCCTTTTGCTTATTAACTTTTTCACTCTCACTGTATGGTGCCCCACATTTCACTTTTAACCAATCTCTCATAATTCTTGAACACCCATTTCCACACTCACTTTGATCTTTGTATATTTGAATCTGTGTGGCATCAGGTGCCTACTAGGCCCCGAATGGTTTGGCACTTTGAAATATTAACGATTTCAGGCTTCCTCTCGACTTTTTTGTAACTAATAACTTTAGTTATCACTCGTAGGATTGTTCACTGACGTTATCACTACCACTGATTACTGCTAGCAGTTACTGCACGCCTTAAAACACTAAGGTTCTTGGAGCCTTGTGCACCCACGTCTGTGTGTGTGTGTGTGTGTGTGCATGTGTGTGTGTGTACTCACCTAGTTGTACTCACCTAGTTGAGGTTGCAGGGGTCGAGTCCAAGCTCCTGGCCCCCCCGTGTGCATGTGTGTGTGTGTATGTATATGTGTGTATGTGTGTGTGTGTGTGTGTGTACTCACCTAATTGTTTTGCAGGGGCCGAGACTCAGCTCCTGGCCCTGCATCTTCACTGATCGCTACTAGGTCTTCTCTCTCCCTGCTTCATGAGCTTTATCATACCTCATCTTAAAGCTTTGTATGGTTCCTGTCTCCACTACATCACTTTCCAGACTGAAGAAATACTTCCTAACATCCCTTTGACTCATCTGAGTCTTCAACTTACAAGTGTGACCCCTTGTTTCTGTGTCCCCTCTCTGGAACATCCTGTCTTTTTCCACCTTGTCTATTCCAGTATTTTGTATGTCATTATCATGTCTCCCCTGCCCCCCTATACTCCAGTGTCGTCAGGCCGATTTCCCTTAATTTTTCTTTGTAGGACATTCCCCTTAATTCTGGAACTAACCTTGTCGCAAACCTTTGCACTTTCTCTAATTTCTTGATGTGCTTGACCCAGAGTGGGTTCCAAACTGGTGCTGCATACTCTAATACAGGCCTGACGTACACGGTGTACAGTGTCTTGAACGATTCCTGGTGGCCTGGTGGCTAACACTCTCGCTTCACACGGTGAGGGCCTGGCTGGGTTCGATTCCCAGCCAGAATAGAAACATTGGGAGTGCTTCTTTCCACCTGTTGTCTATGTTCCCCATCAGCAAAATGGGTACCTAGGCATTAGTTGACTGGTGTGGGTCGCATCCTAGGACACTGACCTAATGTGCCCGAAATGCTCAGCATAACAAGGGGCTTTCTATATAGTAGTATGTTGAAGAATCGAGACACTTATGCAACACATGGGAATCTTTATTGAAGAAACGTTTCGCCACACAGTGGCTTCATCAGTCCAATACAAAGTAAAATTGGGTAAGGAGAGGAGAAGTTTGAGGTAATCAGTCCCTCAACCTGGAATCGATGTGTTCAGTTCATCACTCTTGTAGGAAGTGCAGCATAGGGCCAGAGAGGTGGCTTATATACTGCAGAACGGTGAGGTGAAGCAGGAGGAGGCGGGATCACAGTGGGACCTGCCACTAGTGTAAGTAGGTCGTCGTCCAAAGGTTGGGCAAGCGTTGAAGTCTTTGTACCAAGATTCCATGATGTTGCAGTGTCTGACAGATGTGATGAATGGTTATGAAAACCAACATGTTGAAGAATTGAGACACTTATGCAACACATGGGAATCTTTATTGAAGAAACGTTTCGCCACACAGTGGCTTCATCAGTCCAGTACAAAGTAGAATTGGGTAAGGAGAGAAGTTTGAGGTAATCAGTCCCTCAACCTGGAATCGATGTGTTCAGTCTTGTAGGAACTGAGGGACTGATTACCTCAAACTTCTTCTCTCCTTACCCAATTCTACTTTGTATTGGACTGATGAAGCCACTGTGTGGCGAAACGTTTTTTCAATAAAGATTCCCATGTGTTGCATAAGTGTCTCAATTCTTCAACTTGTCGGTTTTCAAAACCATTCATCACATAGTAGTATGTCATTGATGTCAGCTAGACCTGTATACCATGTACATGTACCTGTAGTAAATAAAGATAATAATATTATTATTAAGGTACTGGAACACTATTCTCAGGTTTGCCAGCCGCCCGTATGCTGCAGCAGTTATCTGGTTGATGTGTGCCTCCGGAGATGTGCTCGGTATTATACTCACCCAAAGATCTTTCTCCTTGAGCGAGGTTTGCAGTCTTTGGCCACCTTGCCTATACTCTGTTTGTGGTCTTCTTTGCCCTTCCCCTATCTTCATGACTTTGCATTTGGCAGGGTTAAATTCGAGGAGCCAGTTGCTGGACCAGGTGTCCAGGTCTCTTTGAAATCCTGCCTGATCCGCATCTGATTTAATTCTCCTCATTAACTTCACATCATCTGCAAGCAGGGACACTTCAGAGTCTCTCCTTTCCATCATGTCATTCAAATATACTAAAAATGGCACTGTTCATAGGACCGACCCCTGTGGGACCCTGCTCGTCACAGGTGCCCACTGTGATACCTCATCACGTATCATGACTCGTTGTTGCCTCAGGTATTCTCCATTCCAGTGCCTTTCCTGTTATGCACACCTGATCCTCTAGCTTCTGCACTAATCTTTAGTGAGGAACTGTGTCGAGGGCCTTCTTGCAGTCCAAGAAAATGCAATCAACTCACCCCTCTCTCTCGTCTTAATTCTGTTACTTTGTCATAAAACTCCAGAAGGTTTGTGACACAGGATTTGCCTTCCATGAATCCATGCTGGTTGTCGTTTATAATCTTGTTCTGTTCCAAGTGCTTCACCACTCTCCTCCTGATAATCTTCTCCATGACTTTGCATACTATACACGTCAATTATACTGGTCTATAGTTTAGTGCCTCTTTTCCGTCTCCTTTTTTTAAAAATGCAAACTACATTTGCCATCTTCCAGACCTCAGGTAGTTGCCCAGTTTCAAGGGATGTGTTGAAGATTGTGGTTAGTGGCGCACACAGCATTTCTGCTCCCTCTCTAAGGACCCACGGGGAGATGTCCGGTCCCATTGCCTTTGAGATATCAAGGTCACTTAGCAGCTTCTTCACCTCCTCCTCAGTGATGCGTATGTCATGTAACACTTGTAGGTATTTTCCTTGTTGGTGTCCCCCTCTGTCGTGTCTTCCCAGAGTCCTTCCTGTCTCCACTGTAAATTCTTCCTTAAATCTCGTGTTGAGCTCCTCATACTTCTTGATCGTTTCTTGTGAGTTCTCCACCTTCTTTCCTCAGCCTGATCACCTGGTCTCTGACTGTTGTCTTCTTCCTAATGTGGCTATACAGCAGTTTTGTACTGTTGCTGGGCCTCCCTCCTTATCTGTGCATACTCGTTTCTGGCTCTTTAACTGTGTGTGTGTGTGTGTGTGTGTGTGTGTGTGTGTGTGTACTCATCTAATTGTAATCACCTAATTGTGGTTGCAAGGGTCGAGACTCAGCTCCTGGCCCCGCCTCTTCACTCCACTACTAGGTCCTCTCTCTCTCTTTTTGATCTTTGTCATACCTCGTCTTCAAGCTATGTATGGTTCCTGCCTCCACTACATCACTTGCTAGGCTATTCCACTTCTTGACTCTATGACTGAATAAATACTTCCTAACATCCCTGTGACTCGTCTGAGTTTTCAGGTTCCAATTGTGACCCCTTGTTTCTGTGTCCCCTCTCTGGAACATCCTGTCTCTGTCCACCATATCTATTCCATGCAGTATTTTGTATGTCATTATCATGTCTCCCCTAACCCTCCTGTCTTCCAGTGTCTTCAGTCCGATTTCCCTCAACTTTTCTTCGTGGGACGTTCCCCTGAGCTCCGGAACTAACCTTGTTGCAAACCTTTGTACTTTCTCTAATTTTTTTATGTGCTTGACCAGGTGTGGGTTCCAAACTGGTGCTGCATACTCCAGTATGGGCCTGATGTACACGGTGTACAGTGTCTTGAACGATTCCTTACTAAGGTATCGGAATGCTATTCTCATGTTTGCCAGGCGCCCATATGCTGCAGCAGTTCTCTGGTTGATGTGTGCGTCCGGAAACGTGCTCGGTGTTATAGTCACCCCAAGATCTTTCTCTCTGAATGAGGTTTGCAGTCTTTGTCCACCTAGCCTATATTCTGTCTGCAGGGTTAAATTCGAGAAGCCAGTTACTGGACCACGAGTCCAGCCTGTCCAGGTCTCTTTGAAGTCCTGCCTGATCCTCATCTGATTTAATTCTTCTCATTAACTTGACATCATCTGCGAACAGGGACACTTCAGAGTCTATCCCCTCCATTATGTCATTCACATATTTCAAAAATAGCACTGGTCCTAGGACTGACCCCTGTGGGACCCCGCTCGTCACAGATGCCCACTGTGATACCTCATCCCGTACCATGACTCGTCAGGTATTCTCTGATCCATTGCAGTGCCCTTCCTGTTATATGCGCCTGATCCTCCAGCGTCTGCATTAATCTCTTTTGAGGAACTGTGTTGAAGGCCTTCCTACAATCCGGGAAAATACAATCAACCCATCTCTCTTTCTCGTGTCTTACTTCCGTTACCTTGTCATAAAACTCCAGAAGGTTTGTGACACAGGATTTGCCTTCCATGAATCCATGCTGGTTGTCATTTATAATCTTGTTCCGTTCCAGGTGTTCCACCACTCTCCTCCTGATAATCTTCTCCATGACTTTGCATACTATACACGTCAGATACACTGATCTGTAGTTTAGTGCCTCGTTTCTGTCTCCTTTCTTAAAAATGGGGACTACATTTACCATCTTCCATACCTCAGGTCGTTGCCCAGTTTCAAGGGGTGTATCGAAGATTGTGGTTAGGGGCACGCACAGCATCTCTGCTCCTTCTCTAAGGACCCACGGGGAGATGTCCGGACCCATCGCCTTTGAGGTATCAAGGTCACTTAGCAGGTTCTGCACCTCCTCCTCCGTTGTTTGTATGTCATCCAGCACCTGTTGGTATATTCCCTTTTGGTGTTCCCCTCTGTGCTGTCTTCCCAGAGGCCTTCCTATCTCTACTGTAAATACTTCCTTAAATCTTATGTTGAGCTCCTCACATACCTCGTGATCGTTTCTTGTGAGTTCTCCACCTTCTTTCCTCAGCCTGATCATCTGATCTTTGACTGTTGTCTTCCTTCTGATGTGGCTATACAGCAGTTTCGTGTGTGTGTGTGAGTGTGTGTGTGTGTGTGTGTGTGTGTGTGTGTGTGTGTGTGTGTGTGTGTGTGTGTGTGTGTGTGAGTGTGTGTGTGTGTGTGTGTGTGTGTGTGTGTGTGTGTGTGTGTGTGTGTGTGTGTGTGTGTGTGTGTGTGTGTGTGTGTGTGTGTGTGTGTGTGTGTGTGTGTGTGTGTGTGTGTGTGTGTGTGTGTGTGTGTGTGTGTGTGTGTGTGTGTGTGAGTGTGTGTGTGTGTGAGTGTGTGTGTGTGTGTGTGTGTGTGTGTGTGTGTATGAGTGTGTGTGTGTGTGTGAGTGTGTGTGTGTGTGAGTGTGTGTGTGTGTGTGTGTGTGTGTATGTGTGTGTGTGTGTGTGTGTGTGTGTGTGAGTGTGTGTGTGTGTGTGTGTGTGTGTGTGTGTGTGTGTGTGTGAGTGTGTGTGTGTGTGTGTGTGTGTGTGTGTGTGTGTGTGTGTGTGTGTGTGTGTGTGTGAGTGTGTGTGTGTGTGTGTGTGTGTGTGTGTGTGTGTGTGTGTGTGTGTGTGTGTGTGTGTGTGTGTGTGTGAGTGTGTGTGAGTGTGTGTGTGTGTGTGTGTGTGTGTGTGTGTGTGTGTGAGTGTGTGTGTGTGTGTGTGTGTGTGTGTGTGTGTGTGTGTGTGTGTGTGTGTGTGTGTGTGTGTGTGTGTGTGTGTGTGTGTGTGTGAGTGTGTGTGTGTGTGTGTGTGTGTGTGTGAGTGTGTGTGAGTGTGTGTGTGTGTGTGTGTGTGTGTGTGTATGTGTGCATGTAATTAGTGTGCTGAAAATTTCCAGCCAAGACAGGACTCGCAGCAATGGTATAGGAAAGCACTGGTTTGGTAATAGAGTTGTGGATGAGTGGAACAAACTCCCGAGTACAGTTATTTACGCTAAAACGTTGTGTAGTTTTAAAAATAGGTTAGATAAATACATGAGTGAGTGTGGGTGGGTGTGAGTTGGACCTAACTAGCTTGTGCTGCTGGGTCTGGTACAGTGCTCCATCCTTGAGTGGAGGTGACCAGACTGGGTGGTTCACAGGGCTAATCCGAGGGGGATGGGGACATGGACCTGCTCCGCATGGGCCAGTAGGCCTGCTGCAGTGTTCCTTCTTTCTTATGTTCTTATGTTATGTGTACATGTATGCGAAAACCCATACACAACATTAACGTTTCCTTAACATTTTTAATATTATACAACCTGACCACCACATAACAAAAAAAAAAAAAAAATATTTTCTTGTTCCAACTGACATTTAGAAATTTACACAGAAATCTTATATAAAGATGACGTAAACAGTGGAGAGACTTCGTGTTAATTTATATCTGAGAGATGTTCTTATCTGAGTTTGTTTTATGTAAGGAACCGAGAGTTTACCAGAGATCACACTTGTCAAGGTGGACAACACTTGTGTCAGTGTGACTTTGTACATGGTCCAAGTAGGACCGAAACGTCGTCGGGAGCTCCTCTCTTCTGTGTGCGGATTATTTGTGGAACACTGGTGTCTGTGTGTTGATACAACACTGGTGTCTGTGTGTTGATACAACACTGGTGTCTGTGTGTTGATACAACACTGGTGTCTGTGTGTTGATACAACACTGGTGTCTGTGTGTTGATACAACACTGGTGTCTGTGTTGATACAACACTGGTGTCTGTGTGTTGATACAACACTGGTGTCTCTGTGTTGATACAACACTGGTGTCTGTGTGTTGATACAACACTGGTGTCTGTGTGTTGATACAACACTGGTGTCTGTGTGTTGATACAACACTGGTGTCTGTGTGTTGATACAACACTGGTGTCTGTGTTGATACAACACTGGTGTCTGTGTGTTGATACAACACTGGTGTCTCTGTGTTGATACAACACTGGTGTCTGTGTGTTGATACAACACTGGTGTCTGTGTGTTGATGCAACACTGGTGTCTGTGCGTTGATACAACACTGGTGTGTGTGTGTTGATACAACACTGGTGTCTGTGTGTTGATACAACACTGGTGTCTCTGTGTTGATACAACACTGGTGTCTGTGTGTTGATACAACACTGGTGTCTGTGTGTTGATGCAACACTGGTGTCTGTGTGTTGATACAACACTGGTGTGTGTGTGTTGATACAACACTGGTGTCTGTGTGTTGATACAACACTGGTGTCTGTGTGTTGATACAACACTGGTGTCTGTGTGTTGATACAACACTGGTGTCTGTGTGTTGATACAACACTGGTGTCTGTGTGTTGATACAACACTGGTGTCTGTGTGTTGATACAACACTGGTGTGTGTGTGTTGATACAACACTGGTGTCTGTGTGTTGATACAACACTGGTGTCTCTGTGTTGATACAACACTGGTGTCTGTGTGTTGATACAACACTGGTGTCTGTGTGTTGATGCAACACTGGTGTCTGTGTGTTGATACAACACTGGTGTGTGTGTGTTGATACAACACTGGTGTCTGTGTGTTGATACAACACTGGTGTCTGTGTGTTGATACAACACTGGTGTCTGTGTGTTGATACAACACTGGTGTCTGTGTGTTGATACAACACTGGTGTCTGTGTGTTGATACAACACTGGTGTCTGTGTGTTGATGCAACACTGGTGTCTGTGTGTTGATACAACACTGGTGTGTGTGTGTTGATACAACACTGGTGTCTGTGTGTTGATACAACACTGGTGTCTGTGTGTTGATACAACACTGGTGTCTGTGTGTTGATACAACACTGGTGTCTGTGTGTTGATACAACACTGGTGTCTGTGTGTTGATACAATACTGGTGTTTGTGTGTTGATACAACACTGGTGTCTGTGTTGATACAACACTGGTGTCTGTGTGTTGATACAACACTGGTGTCTGTGTGTTGATACAACACTGGTGTCTCTGTGTTGATACAACACTGGTGTCTGTGTGTTGATGCAACACTGGTGTCTGTGTTGATACAATACTGGTGTCTGTGTGCTGATACAACACTGGTGTCTGTGTTGATACAACACTGGTGTCTGTGTTGATACAACACTGGTGTCTGTGTGTTGATACAACACTGGTGTCTGTGTGCTGATACAACACTGGTGTCTGTGTGTTGATACAACACTGGTGTCTGTGTGTTGATACAACACTGGTGTCTGTGTGTTGATACAACACTGGTGTCTGTGTGTTGATACAGCACTGGTGTCTGTGTGTTGATACAACACTGGTGTCTGTGTGTTGATGCAACACTGGTGTCTGTGTTGATACAACACTTGTGTCTGTGTGTTGATGCAACACTGGTGTCTCTGTGTTGATACAACACTGGTGTCTGTGTGTTGATACAACACTGGTGTCTCTGTGTTGATACAACACTGGTGTCTGTGTGTTGATACAACACTGGTGTTTGTGTGTTGATACAACACTGGTGTCTGTGTGCTGATACAACACTGGTGTGTGTGTTGATACAACACTGGTGTCTATGTGTTGATACAACACTGGTGTCTGTTGATACAACACTGGTGTCTGTGTGTTGATACAACACTGGTGTCTGTGTGTTGATACAACACTGGTGTCTGTGTGTTGATACAACACTGGTGTCTGTGTGCTGATACAGCACTGGTGTCTGTGTGTTGATACAACACTGGTGTCTGTGTGTTGATACAACACTGGTGTCTGTGTGCTGATGCAGCACTGGTGTCTGTGTATTGGTACAACACTGGTGTCTGTGTTGATACAACACTGGTGTCTGTGTGTTGATACAACACTGGTGTCTGTGTGCTGATACAACACTGGTGTTTGTGTGTTGATAAAACACTGGTGTCTGTGTGTTGATACAACACTGGTGTTTGTGTGTTGATACAACACTGGTGTCTGTGTGCTGATACAACACTGGTGTGTGTGTTGATACAACACTGGTGTCTGTGTGTTGATACAACACTGGTGTCTGTTGATACAACACTGGTGTCTGTGTGTTGATACAACACTGGTGTCTGTGTGTTGATACAACACTGGTGTCTGTGTGTTGATACAACACTGGTGTCTGTGTGCTGATACAGCACAGGTGTCTGTGTGTTGATACAACACTGGTGTCTGTGTGTTGATACAACACTGGTGTCTGTGTGTTGATACAACACTGGTGTCTGTTGATACAACACTGGTGTCTGTGTGTTGATACAACACTGGTGTCTGTTGATACAACACTGGTGTCTGTGTGTTGATTCAACACTGGTGTCTGTGTGTTGATACAACACTGGTGTCTGTGTGTTGATACAACACTGGTGTCTGTGTGTTGATACAACACTGGTGTCTGTGTGTTGATACAACACTGGTGTCTGTGTGTTGATACAACACTGGTGTCTGTTGATACAACACTGGTGTCTGTGTGTTGATACAACACTGGTGTCTGTGTGTTGATACAACACTGGTGTCTGTGTGTTGATACAACACTGGTGTCTGTGTGTTGATACAACACTGGTGTCTGTGTGTTGATACAACACTGGTGTCTGTGTGTTGATACAACAATGGTGTCTGTGTGTTGATACAACACTGGTGTCTGTGTGTTGATGCAACACTGGTGTCTGTGTTGATACAACACTGGTGTCTGTGTGTTGATACAACACTTGTGTCTGTGTGTTGATACAACACTGGTGTCTGTTGATACAACACTGGTTTCTGTGTGTTGATACAACACTGGTGTCTGTGTGTTGATACAACACTGGTGTCTGTGTTGATACAACACTGGTGTCTGTGTGCTGATACAACACTGGTGTCTGTGTTGATACAACACTGGTGTCTGTGTTGATACAACACTGGTGTCTGTGTGTTGATACAACACTGGTGTCTGTGTGTTGATACAACACTGGTGTCTGTGTGTTGATACAACACTGGTGTCTGTGTTGATACAACACTGGTGTCTGTGTGTTGATGCAACACTGGTGTCTGTGTGTTGATACAACACTGGTGTCTGTGTGCTGATACAACACTGGTGTCTGTGTTGATACAACACTGGTGTCTGTGTTGATACAACACTGGTGTCTGTGTGTTGATACAACACTGGTGTCTGTGTGTTGATACAACACTGGTGTCTGTGTTGATACAACACTGGTGTCTGTGTGTTGATACAACACTGGTGTCTGTGTGTTGATACAACACTGGTGTCTGTGTGTTGATACAACACTGGTGTCTGTGTGTTGATGCAACACTGGTGTCTGTGTGTTGATACAACACTGGTGTCTGTGTGCTGATACAACACTGGTGTCTGTGTTGATACAACACTGGTGTCTGTGTTGATACAACACTGGTGTCTGTGTGTTGATACAACACTTGTGTCTGTGTGCTGATACAACACTGGTGTCTGTGTGTTGATACAACACTGGTGTCTGTGTGTTGATACAACACTGGTGTCTGTGTGTTGATACAACACTGGTGTCTGTGTGTTGATACAACACTGGTGTCTGTGTGTTGATACAACACTGGTGTCTGTGTGTTGATACAACACTGGTGTCTGTGTGTTGATACAACACTGGTGTCTCTGTGTTGATACAACACTGGTGTCTGAGTGTTGATACAATACTGGTGTCTGTGTGTTAATACAACACTGGTGTTTGTGTGTTGATACAACACTGGTGTCTGTGTGTTGATACAACACTGGTGTTTGTGTGTTGATACAACACTGGTGTCTGTGTGCTGATACAACACTGGTGTCTGTGTGTTGATACAACACTGGTGTCTGTGTGTTGATACAACACTGGTGTCTGTGTGTTGATACAACACTGGTGTCTGTGTGTTGATACAACACTGGTGTCTGTGTGCTGATACAGCACTGGTGTCTGTGTGTTGATACAACACTGGTGTCTGTGTGTTGATACAACACTGGTGTCTGTGTGCTGATACAGCACTGGTGTCTGTGTATTGGTACAACACTGGTGTCTGTGTTGATACAACACTGGTGTCTGTGTGCTGATACAACACTGGTGTCTGTGTTGATACAACACTGGTGTCTGTGTTGATACAACACTGGTGTCTGTGTGTTGATACAACACTGGTGTCTGTGTGTTGATACAACACTGGTGTCTGTGTGTTGATACAACACTGGTGTCTCAGGTTCCAGCGAATCTGATACACACACACAATATATATATATATATATATATATAATATATATATATATATATATATATATATATATATATATATATATATATATATATATATATATATATATATATATATATATATATATATATATATATATTATTATTATTATTATCACACTGGCCGATTCCCACCAAGGCAGGGTGGCCCGAAAAAGAAAAACTTTCACCATCATTCACTCCATCACTGTCTTGCCAGAAGGGTGCTTTACACTACAGTTTTTAAACTGCAACATTAACACCCCTCCTTCAGAGTGCAGGCACTGTACTTCCCATCTCCAGAACTCAAGTCCGGCCTGCCAGTTTCCCTGAATCCCTTCATAAATGTTACTTTGCTCACACTCCAACTGCACGTCAAGTATTAAAAACCATTTGTCTCCATTCACTCCTATCAAACACGCTCACGCATGCCTGCTGGAAGTCCAAGCCCCTCGCACACAAAACCTCCTTTACCCCCTCCCTCCAACCTTTCCTAGGCCGACCCCTACCCCGCCTTCCTTCCACTACAGACTGATACACTCTTGAAGTCACTCTGTTTCGCTCCATTCTCTCTACATGTCCGAACCACCTCAACAACCCTTCCTCAGCCCTCTGGACAACAGTTTTGGTAATCCCGCACCTCCTCCTAACTTCCAAACTACGAATTCTCTGCATTATATTCACACCACACATTGCCCTCAGACATGACATCTCCACTGCCTCCAGCCTTCTCCTCGCTGCAACATTCATCACCCACGCTTCACACCCATATAAGAGCGTTGGTAAAACTATACTCTCATACATTCCCCTCTTTGCCTCCAAGGACAAAGTTCTTTGTCTCCACAGACTCCTAAGTGCACCGCTCACCCTTTTCCCCTCATCAATTCTATGATTCACCTCATCTTTCATAGACCCATCCGCTGACACGTCCACTCCCAAATATCTGAATACATTCACACACATATATATACAGTGGATCCTCGAATTTCATAAACCCTTTACTGTGTGTAAAACTGTAGTTACTCTCTATAAAATGTATTTTTTGTTTATATTTCCCATAAGAAATAATGTAAATCCAATTAATCCATTTCAGACACCCAAAAATATTAACAAAAATACACTTTTTAATTGAGAATAACTATATATATATATATATATATATATATATATATATATATATATATATATATATATATATATATATATATATATATATATATATATAAATATATATATATCAACCTCGAGTTATTTAACCAGTCTCCTGTTAAAGTAATTAAGTTTACGACGTCTTAGTCCACTACGCCACCATGCTACAACTGTTAGGTGTTCAGTAGGTACACTTGAGACGCACTCCTAAAGCGACCACATTCTTGGCTGTGTACTGCGATGAGAATTTCACTCTCTTCCCATTTATGGTATCAGTCTGACCAAGAGTACATATGTTAGTGCATCTACGGATCAAGTGGTTTTAGAGCATATAACATGATGCGACCAGCTGGGGATCGAACCCGAGTTATTTAGGCAGGTTCCCAGGATGCTACCTAGATTCCCGGCTGTATATTATTTGCTCTAAAACAATTTGTTTCGTGGATGCAATAATATGTGTTGTTAAATATTCTCATTGTAAGATTCGTAGTTCAGTGATACAGCTCTGGGTCCGCTATTTATATACATATACACACCTGTGGTTTTGCTGCGAGTTGTGCTCTCTTAAGACAAGGTTGATGGGTTGTGAGTTCCCTGCTGCGGTGAGAGTTATTACATTGTTCCAATCTTCTGTCTCGGCTATATTTACCCCTTTTTGAGTTTTTAAGTTCTATCATTTCATCCCTTATAACCGGATTAAATCTAGAGTTTTAGTTCATGACTGTCACTGTACGTCACCTGCACTTGGTAGCGAGGGATCCACTCGTATCATTTCGTTATTACTCTCAAAAAACTTACGTAGGATCGATTTTAGTGAAGCGCGAACGCGAAGTGAAACTTGGTAAGATTAACGTCACCAGATCACCTAGATAAAACCCAGACAATATGGTGGGTAACGAGGCCTTGAAAAACAACCACTGATGCAGCAGCAGCAGCAGCAACAGCAGCAGTAGCAGCAACAACAGCAGCAGTAGCAGCAACAACAGCAGCAGTAGCAGCAAGCTTATTGTTGTGTCAGTGAGTGTCCCAAGCCTGCACACACACACAAACACACACACACACACACACACACACACACACACACACACACACACACATTTTCTTACATTGTAAGAAGGCTTTCGCCACAGTTCCACACATGTAATTAGTGCAAACTTAGAGGAGCAGGCAGGTATAACAGGAAAGGCATTGCAATGGATCAGAGAATACCTGACAGGAAGGCAACGACGAGTGATGGTGCATGATGAGGTGTCAAAATGGGCGCCCGGGACAAGTGGTGTTCCACAGGAGTCAGTTCTAGGACCGATGCTGTTTCTGGTGTAAGTGAATGACATGACGGAAGGGATAGATTCAGAGGAGTCCCTTTTTGCAGCAGATGTGAAGCTAATAACCAGAATTCAATCGGATGAGGATCAGGCAGGACTACGAAGGGATGTGGACAGGCTGCAAGCCTGCTCCAGCAACTGGCGCCTGGAGTTTAACCCCAACAAATGCAGCCATGAAGATTGGGAAAGGGCTAAGAAGATCGCAAACAGAGTACAGTCTATGGGACCAAAGACTGCGAACCTCACTCAAGGAAAATGATGTTGGGGTGATTATAATACCGAGCACATCTCCTGAGGCTCATATCAACCATATAACTGCTGCAGCATACGGGCGTCTGGCAAACCTAAGAACAGCGTTCCGACACCTCAATATGGAATTGCTGAAGACTTTGTACACCGTGTACGTCAGTCCCATACTGGAGTACGCAGCACAGTTAGGAACCCACACCTGGTCAAACACGTCAAGAAATTAGAGAAAGTGTTAAACTTTGCAACAAGGTTAGTCCCGGAGCTAAGATTAAGGGAAATCAACCTGACAACACTGGAGGACAGGAGGGACAAGGCAGATATGATAGCGACATATAAAATACTGAGAGGAACTGACGAAGCGGATAGACAGAATTTTTCAGAGATGGGTCAAAGCAACAAGGGGTCACAATTGGCAGTTAAAGACTCAGACGAGTCACAGGGATGTTAGGAAGTATTTCTTCAGTCACAGAGTTTTCAGGAAGTGGAATAGTCTGGAGAGTGATGTAGTGGAGGAAGGTTCCATACACAGCTTTAAGAAGATTTACGATAAACCTCATGGACAGGGAGAGAGTGGAACTAGTAGCGACCAGTGGGGCCAGGAGCTATGGCCCAACCCCTGCAACCACACTCAGCAGAGAACGCACACACACACACACACACACACACACACACACACACACACACACACACACACACACACACACACTCAACACAAGGAGGAAAAAGTCGTAATTGCATCACGGAGTTTGTCGTCACAAGTCGTACATTGCCAGGAAGTCATCTGGGTTCATTGATTGTAGAGCAGTGACAGTGTAGGTAACCTCAGTGTGGAGCAGTGACAGTGTAGGTAACCTCAGTGTAGAGTGGAGCAGTGACAGTGTAGGTAACCTCAGTGTGGAGCAGTGACAGTGTAGGTAACCTCAGTGTAGAGTGGAGCAGTGACAGTGTAGGTAACCTCAGTGTGGAGCAGTGACAGTGTAGGTAACCTCAGTGTAGAGTGGAGCAGTGACAGTGAAGGTAACCTCAGTGTGGAGCAGTGACAGTGTAGGTAACCTCAGTGTGGAGCAGTGACAGTGTAGGTAACCTCAGTGTGGAGCAGTGACAGTGTAGGTAACCTCAGTGTAGAGTGGAGCAGTGACAGTGTAGGTAACCTCAGTGTGGAGCAGTGACAGTGTAGGTAACCTCAGTGTAGAGTGGAGGAGTGACAGTGTAGGTAACCTCAGTGTGGAGCAGTGACAGTGTAGGTAACCTCAGTGTGGAGCAGTGACAGTGTAGGTAACCTCAGTGTGGAGCAGTTACAGTGTAGGTAACCTCAGTGTAGAGTGGAGCAGTGACAGTGTAGGCAACCTCAGTGTAGAGCAGTGACAGTGTAGGTAACCTCAGTGTGGAGCAGTGACAGTGTAGGTAACCTCAGTGTGGAGCAGTGACAGTGTAGGTAACCTCAGTGTGGAGCAGTGACAGTGTAGGTAACCTCAGTGTAGAGTGGAGCAGTGACAGTGTAGGCAACCTCAGTGTGGAGCAGTGACAGTGTAGGTAACCTCAGTGTGGAGCAGTGACAGTGTAGGCAACCTCAGTGTAGAGTGGAGCAGTGACAGTGTAGGTAACCTCAGTGTAGAGTGGAGCAGTGACAGTGAAGGTAACCTCAGTGTGGAGCAGTGACAGTGTAGGTAACCTCAGTGTGGAGCAGTGACAGTGTAGGTAACCTCAGTGTGGAGCAGTGACAGTGTAGGCAACCTCAGTGTAGAGTGGAGCAGTGACAGTGTAGGTAACCTCAGTGTAGAGTGGAGCAGTGACAGTGTAGGTAACCTCAGTGTGGAGCAGTGGCAGTGTAGGTAACCTCAGTGTGGAGCAGTGACAGTGTAGGTAACCTCAGTGTGGAGCAGTGACAGTGTAGGTAACCTCAGTGTAGAGTGGAGCAGTGACAGTGTAGGCAACCTCAGTGTAGAGCAGTGACAGTGTAGGTAACCTCAGTGTGGAGCAGTGACAGTGTAGGTAACCTCAGTGTGGAGCAGTGACAGTGTAGGTAACCTCAGTGTGGAGCAGTGACAGTGTAGGTAACCTCAGTGTAGAGTGGAGCAGTGACAGTGCAGGCAACCTCAGTGTGGAGCAGTGACAGTGTAGGTAACCTCAGTGTGGAGCAGTGACAGTGTAGGCAACCTCAGTGTAGAGTGGAGCAGTGACAGTGTAGGCAACCTCAGTGTGGAGCAGTGACAGTGTAGATAACCTCAGTGTGGAGCAGTGACAGTGTAGGTAACCTCAGTGTAGAGTGGAGCAGTGACAGTGTAGGCAACCTCAGTGTAGAGTTGAGCAGTGACAGTGTAGGTAACCTCAGTGTGGAGCAGTGACAGTGTAGGTAACCTCAGTGTAGAGTTGAGCAGTGACAGTGTAGGTAACCTCAGTGTGGAGCAGTGACAGTGTAGGCAACCTCAGTGTAGAGTGGAGCAGTGACAGTGTAGGCAACCTCAGTGTAGAGCAGTGACAGTGTAGGCAACCTCAGTGTGGAGCAGTGACAGTGTAGGTAACCTCAGTGTGGAGCAGTGACAGTATAGGTAACCTCAGTGTGGAGCAGTGACAGTGTAGGTAACCTCAGTGTAGAGTGGAGCAGTGACAGTGTAGGCAACCTCAGTGTGGAGCAGTGACAGTGTAGGTAACCTCAGTGTGGAGCAGTGACAGTGTAGGCAACCTCAGTGTAGAGTGGAGCAGTGACAGTGTAGGCAACCTCAGTGTGGAGCAGTGACAGTGTAGGTAACCTCAGTGTGGAGCAGTGACAGTGTAGGTAACCTCAGTGTAGAGTGGAGCAGTGACAGTGTAGGCAACCTCAGTGTAGAGTTGAGCAGTGACAGTGTAGGTAACCTCAGTGTGGAGCAGTGACAGTGTAGGTAACCTCAGTGTGGAGCAATGACAGTGTAGGCAACCTCAGTGTAGAGTGGAGCAGTGACAGTGTAGGCAACCACAGTGTAGAGCAGTGACAGTGTAGGCAACCTCAGTGTGGAGCAGTGACAGTGTAGGTAACCTCAGTGTGGAGCAGTGACAGTGTGGGCAACCTCAGTGTAGAGTGGAGCAGTGACAGTGTAGGTAACCTCAGTGTGGAGCAGTGACAGTGTAGATAACCTCAGTGTGGAGCAGTGACAGTGTAGGTAACCTCAGTGTAGAGTGGAGCAGTGACAGTGTAGGCAACCTCAGTGTGGAGCAGTGACAGTGTAGGTAACCTCAGTGTGGAGCAGTGACAGTGTAGGCAACCTCAGTGTAGAGTGGAGCAGTGACAGTGTAGGCAACCTCAGTGTAGAGCAGTGACAGTGTAGGCAACCTTAGTATATAGCAGTGACAGTGTAGACAACCTCAGTGTAGAGCAGTGACAGTGTAGGAAACCTCAGTGTAGAACAGTGACAGTGTAGGCAACCTCAGTGTATAGCAGTGACAGTGTAGGCAACCTCAGTGTAGAGCAGTGACAGTGTAGGCAACCTCAGTGTAGAGCAGAGACAGTGTAGGCAACCTCAGTGTAGAACAGTGACAGTGTAGGCAACCTCAGTGTATAGCAGTGACAGTGTAGACAACCTCAGTGTATAGCAGAGACAGTGTAGGCAACCTCAGTGTAGAGCAGAGACAGTGTAGGCAACCTCAGTGTAGAGCAGAGACAGTGTAGGCAACCTCAGTGTATAGCAGAGACAGTGTAGACAACCTCAGTGTAGAGCAGTGACAGTGTAGGCAACCTCAGTGTATAGCAGTGCCAGTGTAGGCAACCTCAGTGTAGAGCAGTGACAGTGTAGGCAACCTAAGTGTAGAGCAGTGACAGTGTAGGCAACCTCAGTGTAGAGCAGTGACAGTGTAGGCAACCTCAGTGTATAGCAGTGACAGTGTAGGCAACCTCGGTGTAGAGCAGTGACAGTGTAGGCAACCTCAGTGTAGAGCAGTGACAGTGTAGGCAACCTCAGTGTAGAGCAGTGACAGTGTAGGCAACCTCAGTGCAGAGCAGTGACAGTGTAGGCAACCTCAGTGTAGAGCAGAGACAGTGTAGGCAACCTCTGTGTAGAGCAGTGACAGTGTAGGCAACCTCAGTGTAGAGCAGTGACAGTGTAGGCCACGTCAGTTTAGAGCAGTGACAGTGTAGGCAACCTCAGTTTAGAGCAGTGACAGTGAAGGCAACCTCAGTGTAGAGCAGTGACAGTGTAGGCAACCTCAGTTTAGAGCAGTGACAGTGTAGGCAACCTCAGTGTAGAGCAGTGACAGTGGAGGCAACCTCAGTGTAGAGCAGTGACAGTGTAGGCAACCTCAGTGTGGAGCAGTGACAGTGTAGGTAACCTCAGTGTGGAGCAGTGAGAGTGTAGGTAGCCTCAGTGTAGAGCAGTGACAGTGTAGGCAACCTCAGTGTGGAGCATTGAGAGTGTAGGCAACCTCAGTGTAGAGCAGTGACAGTGTAGGCAACCTCAGTGTAGAGCAGTGAGAGTGTAGGTAACCTCAGTGTAGAGCAGTGACAGTGTAGGCAACCTCAGTGTGGAAGAGTGACAGTGTAGGCAACCTCAGTGTAGAGCAGTGACAGTGTAGGCAACCTCAGTGTAGAGCAGTGACAGTGTAGGCAACCTCAGTGTAGAGCAGTGACAATGTAGGCAACCTCAGTGCAAAGCAGTGACAGTGCAGGCAGCCTCAGTGTAGGGCAGTGGCAGTGTAGGCAACCTCAGTGTAGAGCAGTGACAGTGTAGGGAACCTCAGTGTAGAGCAGTGAGTGTAGAAAACCTCAGTGAATAGCAGTGAGAGTGTAGTCAACCTCAGTGTGGAGCAGTGACAGTGAAGGTAACCTCTGTGTGGAGCAGTGACATTGTAGGTAACCTCAGTGTAGATCAGTGACAGTGTAGGCAACCTCAGTGTGGAGCAGTGAGAGTGTAGGTAGCCTCAGTGTATAGCAGTGACATTGCAGGTAACCTCAGTGTAGAGCAGTGAGACTGTAGTCAACCTCAGTGTGGAGCAGTGACAGTGAAGGTAACCTCAGTGTAGAGCAGTGACATTGTAGGTAACCTCAGTGTAGAGCAGTGACAGTGAAGGTAACCTCAGTGTGGAGCAGTGACATTGTAGGTAACCTCAGTGTAGAGCAGTGACAGTGAAGGTAACCTCAGTGTAGAGCAGTGACAGTGAAGGTAACCTCAGTGTAGAGCAGTGACAGTGAAGGTAACCTCAGTGTAGAGCAGTGACATTGTAGGTAACCTCAGTGTAGAGCAGTGACAGTGAAGGTAACCTCAGTGTAGAGCAGTGACATTGTAGGTAACCTCAGTGTAGAGCAGTGACAGTGAAGGTAACCTCAGTGTAGATCAGTGACAGTGTAGGCAACCGCAGTGTAGAACAGTGTCAGTACTAGGGTAGTACACAGTACTAGAATAGTACACAGTACTAGGGTAGCACACAGTACTAGGGTAGTACACAGTACTAGGGCAGTACACAGTACTAGGGAAGTACACAGCACAAGGGTAGTACACAGTACAAGGGTAGTACACAATACTAGGGTAGTACACAGTACTAGGGTAGTACACAGCGCTAGTGTAGTACACAGTACTAGGGTAGTACACAGTACTAGGGTAGTACACAGTACTAGGGTAGTACACAGTACTAGGGTAGTACACAGCACTTGGGTAGTACACAGTACTAGGGTAGTACACAGCACTAGGTGGTACACAGCACTAGGGTAGTACACAGCAGTAGGGTAGTACACAGTACTAGGGTAGTAAACAGCACTAGGGTAGTATACAGTACTAGGGTAGTACACAGCACTAGGGTAGTACACAGCACTAGGGTAGTACACAGTACTAGGGTAGTACACAGCACTAGGGTAGTACACAGCAATAGTGTAGTACAGAGTACAAGGGTAATACACAGTACTAGGGTAGTACACGGTACCAAGGTAGTACACAGTACTAGTGTAATACACAGTACTTGGGAAGTACACAGTACTAGGGTAGTATACAACACTAGGGTAGTACACAGCAGTAGGGTAATACACAGTACTAGGACAGTACACAGCACTAGATTAGTACACAGCACTAGTGTAGTACACAGTACTAAGGTAGTACACAATACTAGGGTAGTACACAGCACTAGGGTAGTACACAGCAATAGGGCAATACACAGTACTAGGGTGGTACACAGCACTAGGGTAGTACACAGTACTAGGGTAGTACACAGTACTAGGGTAGTACACAGCACTTGCGTAGTACACAGTACGAGGGTAGTACACAGTACTAGGGATGTGCAGAGTACAAGGGTAGTACTCTGCACTGGGGTAGTACACAGTACTAGGGATGTGCAGAGTACAAGGGTAGTACTCTGCACTGGGGTAGTACACAGTACTAGGGTAGTACACAGTACTAGGGTAGTACACAGTACTAAGGTAGTACACAGCAATAAGGTAGTACACAGCGATAAGGTAGTACACAGCACTATGGTAGTACACAGCACTAGTGTAGTACACAGCACTAGGGTAGAACGCAGTACTAGGGTAGTACACAGTACTAGGGTAGTGCAGAGTACAAAGGTAGTACACAGTACTTGGGTAGAACACAACACTAGGGTAGTACACAGCACTAGGGCAGTACACAGTACTAGGGTAGTACACAGTAATAGGGTAGTACACAGCACTAGGATAGTACACAGTACTACGGTAGTACACAGTACTAGGGTAGTACACAGAACTTGGGTAGTACACAGTACTAGGGTAGTACACAGTACTAGGGTAGTACACAGTACTAAGGTAGTACACAGCAATAAGGTAGTACACAGCACTATGGTAGTACACAGCACTAGGGTAGAACGCAGTACTAGGGTAGTACACAGCAATAAAGTATTACACAGCACTAGGGTAGTACACAGCACTATGGTAGTACACAGCACTAGGGTAGTACACAGCACTAGGGGAGTACACAGCACTTGGGTAGTACACAATACTAGGGTAGTGCACAGTACTAGGGTAGTACACAGTACTAGGGGAGTACACAGTACTAGGGTAGTACACAGGAATAGAGTATTACACAGCACTAGGGTAGTTCACAGCACTAGGATAGTACATAGTACTAGGGTAGTGCAAAGCACTAGAGTAGTACACAGTACTACGGTAGTACACAGTACTAGGGTAGTACACAGCAATAGAGTATTACACAGCACTAGGGTAGTACACAGCACTAGGGGAGTACACAGCACTTGGGTAGTACACAGTACTAGGGTAGTGCACAGTACTAGGGTAGTACACAGTACTAGGGTAGTACACAGTACTAGGGTAGTACACAGTACTAGGGTAGTACAAAGCACTAGGGTAATGCACAGCAATAGGGTAGTCCACAGTACTAGGGTAGTACACAGCACTAGGGTAGTACACAGTACTAGTGTAGTACACAGTACTAAGGTAGTACACAGTACTAAAGTAGTACACAGAACTAGGTTAGTACACAGTACTAGGGTAGTACACAGCACTAGGGTAGTACACAGCAATATGGTAGTACACAGCGCTAGGGTGGTACACAGAACTAGGGTAGTACACAGCACTAGGGTTGTGCACATTACTAGGGTAGTACACAGTACTAAGGTAGTACACAGCTCTAGTGTAGTACACAGTACTAGGGTAGTACACAGCACTAGGGTAGTACACAGTACTTGGGTAGTACACAGTACTAGGGTAGTACAAAGCACTAGGGTAGTACACAGCACTAGGGTAGTACACAGCACTAGGGTAGTACACAGTATTAAGGTAGTACACAGTAGTAGGTTAGTACACAGCACTAGTGTAGTACACAGAACTAGGGTAGTACTCAGTACTAGGGTAGTACACAGTACTACGGTAGTGCACAGTACTAGGGTAGTACACAGCACTAGGGTAGTACACAGTTCTAGGGCAGTACACAGTACTAGAGTAGTACACAGTACTAGGGTAGTACACAGCACTAGGGAAGTACATAGCACTAGGGTAGTACACAGTACTAGAGTAGTACACAGTACTAGGGTAGTACACAGTACTAGGGTAGTACACAGCAATGGAGCAGTACACAGCTCTAGGGTAGTACACAGCACTAGGGTAGTACACAGTACTAGGGTAGTACACAGCACTAGCGTAGTACACAGCACTATGGTAGTACACAGTACCAGGGTAGTACACAGTACTATAGAACACAGTACTAGGGTAGTACAGAGTACTAGGTAGTACTCAGTACTAGGGTATCACATGGTACTAGGGTAGTACACAGTACTAGGGTAGTACACAGTACTAGGGTAGTACACAGCACTAGCGTAGTACACAGCACTAGGGTAGTACACAGTACCAGGGTAGTACACAGTACTATAGAACACAGTACTAGGGTAGTACAGAGTACTAGGTAGTACTCAGTACTAGGGTATCACATGGTACTAGGGTAGTACACAGTACTAGAGCAGTACACAGTACTAGGGTAATACACAGTATTATGGTAGTACACAGCACTAATACAGTACTCAGTACAAGGGTAGTACACAGCACTAGGTTAGTACAGAGTACTATAAGAGCACACAGCACTAGGGTTGTATACAGCACTAGGGCAGTACACAGCACTTTGGTAGTACACAGTGCTAGGGTAGTACAAAGCACTTGGGTAGTACACAGTACCAGTGTAGTACACAGCACTAGGGTAGTACACAGTACAAGGGTAATTCACAGTGCCAGGGTAATACACAGTACCATGGTAGTACACAGTACTAGGGAAGTACACAGTACTAGGATAGTACACAGTACAAGGGCAGTACACTTTGCCAGGGTAATACACAGTACCATGGTAGTACACACTACCAGGGTAGTACACAGTTCCAGAGTAGTACACAGTACTAAGGTAGTACACAGCACTTGGGTGGTACACAGTACAAGGGTAGTACAAAGTGCCAGGGTAATACAGAGTAAAATGGTAGTACACAGTACAAGGGGAGTACACAGTGCCAGGGAAATACACAGAGCAAGGGTAGTACTGAGTACCAGGGTAATACACAGTACCAGGGTATTTCACAGTAGCAGGGAAGTACACAGTACAAGAGTAGTACTCAGTACCAGGGTAGTACACAGTTCCATGGTAGAACACAGTACTAGGTTGGTACACAGTACCAGGGTAGTACACAGTACCTGGGTAGTACACAGTACCAGGGTAGTACACAGTACCAGGGTAGTACACAGTACCAGTGTAGTACACAGTACCAGGGTGGTACACAGTACCAAAGTGGTACACAGTACCAGGGTGGTACACAGTACCAAAGTGGTACACAGTACCAGGGTGGTACACAGTACCAAGGTGGTACACATTACCAGGGTGGTACACAGTACCGGGGTGGTACACAGTACCAGGGTAGTACACAGTATCAGGGTGGTACACAGTACCAGGGTAGTACACAGTATCAGGGTGGTACACAGTTCCAGGGTAGTACACATACCAGGGTGGTACACAGTACCAAGGTGGTACACAGTACCAGAGTGGTACACAGTGCCAGGGTAGTACACAGTACCAGGGTGGTACACAGTGCCAGGTTAGTACGCAGTACCAGGGTGGTACACAGTACCAAGGTGGTACACATTACCAAGGTGGTACACAGTACCAGGGTGGTACACAGTACCAGGGTAGTATACAGTACAGAGTACAGTGCTGGTACACAGTACCAGGGTAGTACACAGTACAAGGGTGGTACACAGTACCAAGGTGGTACACAGTACCAGAGTGGTACACAGTGCCAGGGTAGTACACAGTACCAGGGTGGTACACAGTGCCAGGGTAGTACACAGTACCTGGGTGGTACACAGTTCCAGGGTGGTACACAGTACCAAGGTGGTACACAGTACCAAGGTGGTACAGAGAACCAGGGTAGTACACAGTACCAGGGTGGTACACAGTACCAGGGTAGTACACAGTACCAGGGTGGTACACAGTACCAGGGTAGTACACAGTACCAGGGTGGTACACAGTAACAGGGTAGTACACAGTACCAGGGTGGTACACAGTACCAAGGTGGTACACAGTACCAGAGTGGTACACAGTGCAAGGGTAGTACACAGTACCAGAGTGGTACACAGTGCCATAGTAGTACACAGTACCAGGGTGGTACACAGTACCAAGGTGGTACACAGTACCAGAGTGGTACACAGTACCAGAGTGGTACACAGTACCAGAGTGGTACACAGTACCAGAGTGGTACACCGTGCCAGGGTAGTACACAGTACCAGGGTGGTACACAGTACCAAGGTGGTACACAGTACCAGAGTGGTACACAGTACCAGAGTGGTACACAGTACCAGGGTAGTACACAGTACCAGGGTAGTACACAGTACCAGGGTGGTGCACAGTACCAAAGTGGTACACAGTACCATAGTGGTACACAGTACCAGGGTAGTACACAGCACCAGGGTGGTACACAGTACCAGGGTGGTGCACAGTACCAAGGTGGTACACAGTACCAAAGTGGTACACAGTACCAGGGTAGTACACGGTACCATGGTGGTGCACAGTACCAAGGTGGTTCACAGCACCAGGGTAGTACACAGTACCAGGGTAGTACACAGTACCAGGGTAGTACACAGTACCAGGGTAGTACACAGTACCAGGGTGGTGCACAGTACCAAAGTGGTACACAGTACCATAGTGGTACACAGTACCAGGGTAGTACACAGTACCAGGGTGGTACACAGTACCAGGGTGGTACACAGTACCAGGGTAGTACACAGTACCAGGGTAGTACACAGTACCAGGGTAGTACACAGTACCAGGGTAGTACACAGTACCAGGGTAGTACACAGTACGAGGGTAGTACACAGTACCAGTGTAGTACACAGTACCAGGGTAGTACACAGTACCAGGGTGGTACACAGTAAGAGGGTGGTACACAGTACCAGGGTGGTACACAGTACCAGAGTGGTACACAGTACCAGGGTAGTTCACAGTACCAAGGTGGTACACAGTACCAGAGTGGTACACAGTACCAGGGTAGTACACAGTACCAGGGTAGTACACAGTACCAGGGTAGTACACAGTACCAGGGTAGCACACAGTACCAGGGTAGTACACAGTACCAGGGTAGTACACAGTACCAGGGTAGTACACAGTACCAGGGTAGTACACAGTACCAGGGTAGTACACAGTACCAGGGTAGCAAACAGTACCAGGGTAGTACACAGTACCAGGGTGGTACACAGTACCAGGGTAGTACACAGTACCAGTGTAGTACACAGTACCAGGGTAGTACACAGTACCAGGGTAGTACACAGTACCAGGGTAGTACACAGTACCAGGGTAGTACACAGTACCAGGGTAGTACACAGTACCTGGGTAGTACACAGTACCAGGGTAGTACACAGTACCAGGGTGGTACACAGTACCAGGGTAGTACACAGTACCAGGGTAGTACACAGTACCAGGGTAGTACACAGTACCAGGGTAGTACACAGTACCAGGGTAGCAAACAGTACCAGGGTAGTACACAGTACCAGGGCGGTACACAGTACCAGGGTAGTACACAGTACCAGTGTAGTACACAGTACCAGGGTAGTACACAGTACCAGGGTAGTACACAGTACCAGGGTAGTACACAGTACCAGGGTAGTACACAGTACCAGGGTAGTACACAGTACCTGGGTAGTACACAGTACCAGGGTAGTACACAGTACCAGGGTGGTACACAGTACCAGGTTAGTACACAGTACCAGTGTAGTACACAGTACCAGGGTAGTACACAGTACCAGGGTAGTACACAGTACCAGGGTGGTACACAGTACCAGGGTAGTACACAGTACCAGGGTAGTACACAGTACCTGGGTAGTACACAGTACCAGGGTAGTACACAGTACCTGGGTAGTACACAGTACCAGGGTAGTACACAGTACCAGGGTGGTACACAGTACCAGGTTAGTACACAGTACCAGTGTAGTACACAGTACCAGGGTAGTACACAGTACCAGGGTAGTACACAGTACCAGGGTAGTACACAGTACCTGGGTAGTACACAGTACCAGGGTAGTACACAGTACCTGGGTAGTACACAGTACCAGGGTAGTACACAGTACCAGGGTAGTACACAGTACCAGGGTGGTACACAGTACCAGGGTAGTACACAGTACCAGGGTAGTACACAGTACCTGGGTAGTACACAGTACCAGGGTAGTACACAGTACCTGGGTAGTACACAGTACCAGGGTAGTACACAGTACCTGGGTAGTACACAGTACCAGGGTAGTACACAGTACCAGGGTAGTACACAGTACCTGGGTAGTACACAGTACCAGGGTAGTACACAGTACCAGGGTAGTACACAGTACCTGGGTAGTACACAGTACCTGGGTAGTACACAGTACCAGGGTAGTACACAGTACCTGGGTAGTACACAGTACCAGGGTAGTACACAGTACCAGGGTAGTACACAGTACCTGGGTAGTACACAGTACCTGGGTAGTACACAGTACCAGGGTAGTACACAGTACCTGGGTAGTACACAGTACCAGGGTAGTACACAGTACCAGGGTAGTACACAGTACCTGGGTAGTACATAGTACCAGGGTAGTACACAGTACCAGGGTAGTACACAGTACCTGGGTAGTACACAGTACCAGGGTAGTACACAGTACCAGGGTAGTACACAGTACCTGGGTAGTACACAGTACCAGGGTAGTACACAGTACCTGGGTAGTACACAGTACCAGGGTAGTACACAGTACCAGGGTAGTACACAGTACCAGGGTAGTACACAGTACCAGGGTGGTACACAGTACCAGGGTGGTACACAGTACCAGGGTAGTACACAGTACCAGGGTAGTACACAGTACCAGGGTAGTACACAGTACCAGGGTGGTACACAGTACCAGGGTGGTACACAGTACCAGGGTGGTACACAGTACCAGGGTAGTACACAGTACCAGGGTAGTACACAGTACCAGGGTAGTACACAGTACCAGGGTGGTACACAGTACCAGGGTGGTACACAGTACCAGGGTAGTACACAGTACCAGGGTAGTACACAGTACCAGGGTGGTACACAGTACCAGGGTAGTACACAGTACCAGGGTAGTACACAGTACCAGGGTAGTACACAGTACCAGGGTGGTACACAGTACCAGGGTGGTACACAGTACCAGGGTGGTACACAGTTCCAGGGTGGTACACAGTACCAGGGTAGTACACAGTACCAGGGTAGTACACAGTACCAGGGTGGTACACAGTACCAGGGTGGTACACAGTACCAGGGTAGTACACAGTACCAGGGTAGTACACAGTACCAGGGTGGTACACAGTACCAGGGTAGTACACAGTACCAGGGTAGTACACAGTACCAGGGTAGTACACAGTACCAGGGTGGTACACAGTACCAGGGTGGTACACAGTACCAGGGTAGTACACAGTACCAGGGTAGTACACAGTACCAGGGTAGTACACAGTACCAGGGTAGTACACAGTACCAGGGTGGTACACAGTACCAGGGTAGTACACAGTACCAGGGTAGTACACAGTACCAGGGTAGTACACAGTACCAGGGTAGTACACAGTACCAGGGTAGTACACAGTACCAGGGTAGTACACAGTACCAGGGTGGTACACAGTACCAGTGTGGTACACAGTACCAGGGTGGTACACAGTACCAGGGTAGTACACAGTACTAGTCTACAATTAACTAAGTACAGAGACTATTGCATCATATCGGACACGCGAAAATTTCAAGCTTGACCAAGAGCCGGAGCTTAACGTCATGAAGCTCAGCGAGGTGTTATAAATATGTGTACACCTGGGGTGTACATACGAGTTACAGGTGTGTACATGTGGATGTACGCACGAGAGACAATGTGTAAGTGTGACCCTTGTGGCAGGTGTGCACACTCTGAGTCAGGTGCGTATACTCTGAGGCAGGTGTGTACACTCTGAGGCAGGTGTGTATACTCTGAGGCAGGTGTGTACACTCTGAGGCAGGTGTGTACACTCTGAGGCAGGTGTGTATACTCTGAGGCAGGTGTATACACTCTGAGGCAGGTGTGTATACTCTGAGGCAGGTGTGTATACTCTGAGGCAGGTGTGTACACTCTGAGGCAGGTGTGTACACTCTGAGTCAGGTGCGTATACTCTGAGGCAGGTGTGTACACTCTGAGGCAGGTGTGTATACTCTGAGGCAGGTGTATACACTCTGAGGCAGGTGTGTATACTCTGAGGCAGGTGTGTATACTCTGAGGCAGGTGTGTACACTCTGAGGCAGGTGTGTACACTCTGAGTCAGGTGCGTATACTCTGAGGCAGGTGTGTACACTCTGAGGCAGGTGTGTATACTCTGAGGCAGGTGTATACACTCTGAGGCAGGTGTGTATACTCTGAGGCAGGTGTGTATACTCTGAGGCAGGTGTGTACACTCTGAGGCAGGTGTGTACACTCTGAGGCAGGTGTGTATACTCTGAGGCAGGTGTGTACACTCTGAGGCAGGTGTGTATACTCTGAGGCAGGTGTGTATACTCTGAGGCAGGTGTGTACACTCTGAGGCAGGTGTGTACACTCTGAGGCAGGTGCGTATACTCTGAGGCAGGTGTGCACACTCTGAGTCAGGTGCGTATACTCTGAGGCACGTGTGTACACTCTGAGGCAGGTGTGTATACTCTGAGGCAGGTGTATACACTCTGAGGCAGGTGTGTATACTCTGAGGCAGGTGTGTATACTCTGAGACAGGTGTGTACACTCTGAGGCAGGTGTGTACACTCTGAGGCAGGTGTGTATACTCTGAGGCAGGTGTGTATACTCTGAGGCAGGTGTGTACACTCTGAGGCAGGTGTGTACACTCTGAGGCAGGTGTGTATACTCTGAGGCAGGTGTGTATACTCTGAGGCAGGTGTGTACACTCTGAGGCAGGTGTGTACACTCTGAGGCAGGTGAGTACACTCTGAGGCCGGTGTGTATACTCTGAGGCAGGTGTGCACATTCTGAGGCAGGTGTGTACACTCTGAGGCAGGTGTGTATACTCTGAGGCAGGTGTATACACTCTGAGGCAGGTGTGTATACTCTGAGGCAGGTGTGTACACTCTGAGTCAGGTGCGTATACTCTGAGGCAGGGGTGTACACTCTGAGGCAGGTGTGTATACTCTGAGGCAGGTGTGTATACTCTGAGGCAGGTGTGTACACTCTGAGGCAGGTGTGTACACTCTGAGGCAGGTGAGTACACTCTGAGGCAGGTGTGTATACTCTGAGGCAGGTGTGCACATTCTGAGGCAGGTGTGTACACTCTTAGGCAGGTGTGTATACTCTGAGGCAGGTGTATACACTCTGAGGCAGGTGTGTATACTCTGAGGCAGGTGTGTACACTCTGAGTCAGGTGCGTATACTCTGAGGCAGGTGTGTACACTCTGAGGCAGGTGAGTATACTCTGAGGCAGGTGTATACACTCTGAGGCAGGTGTGTATACTCTCAGGCAGGTGTGTACACTCTGAGGCAGGTGTGTATACTCTGAGGCAGGTGTGCACATTCTGAGGCAGGTGTGTGCACTCTGAGGCAGGTGTGCACACTCTGAGGCAGGTGTGTATACTCTGAGGCAGGTGTGTACACTCTGAGGCAGGTGTGTATACTCTGAGGCAGGTGAGTACACTCTGAGGCAGGTGTGTATACTCTGAGGCAGGTGTGCACATTCTGAGGCAGGTGTGTATACTCTGAGGCAGGTGTGTACACTCTGAGGCAGGTATGTATACTCTGAGGCATGTGTGTACACTCTGAGGCAGGTGTGTATACTCTGAGGCAGGTGTATACACTCTGAGGCAGGTGTGTATACTCTGAGGCAGGTGTGTACACTCTGAGGCAGGTGTGTATACTCTGAGGCAGGTATGCACATTCTGAGGCAGGTGTGTACACTCTGAGGCAGGTGTGTACACTCTGAGGCAGGTGTGTATACTCTGATGCAGGTGTGCACACTCTGAGGCAGGTGTGTACACTCTGATGTAGGTGTGTACACTCTGAGGCAGGGATGCAGACTCTGAGGCAGGTGTGTGCACTCTGAGGCAGGTGTGCACAATCTGAGGCAAGTGTGTACACTCTGAGGCAGGGTTGCAGATTCTGAGGCAGGTGTACACTCTGAGGCAGGTGTGCACACTCTGAGGCAGGTGTTAACACTCTGAGGCAGGGATGCAGGCTCTGAGGTAGGTGTGTACACTTTGAGACAGGTGTGCACACCTGAGTAAGGAGTGTACACTCTGAGGCAGGTGTGTATACTCTGAGGCAGGTGTGTACACTCTGAGGCAGGTGTGCAGACTCTGAGGCAGGGATGCAGACTCTGAGGCAGGTGTGTACACTCTGAAGCAAGCGTGTACACTCTGAGGCAGGTGTGTACACTATGAGTCAGGTGTGTACACTCTGAGGCAGGTGTGCACTCTCTCAGTTGTGTATACTCTGAGGCAGGGATGCAGACTCTGAGGCAGGTGTGTACACTCTGAGGCAGGTGTGCACACTTTGAGGCAGGTGTGCACACTCTGAGGCAGGTGTGTACACTCTGAGGCAGGTGTGTACACTCTGAGACAGGTGTGTACAGTCTGAGGCAGGTGTGAACACTCTGAGGCAGGTGTGTACACTCTGAGGCAGGCGTGTACACTCTGAGGCAGGTGTGTACACTCTGGGGCAGGTGTGCACACTCTGAGGCAGGGATGCAGACTTTGAGTCAGGTGTGTACACTCTGAGGCAGGTGTGTATACTCTGAGGCAGGTGTGTACACTCTGAGGCAGGTGTGGATACTCTGAGGCAGGTGTGTACACTCTGAGGCAGGTGTGTATACTCTGAGGCAGGTGTATACACTCTGAGGCAGGTGTGTACACTCTGAGGCAGGTGTGTATACTCTGAGGCAGGTGTATACACTCTGAGGCAGGTGTGTATACTCTGACGCAGGTGTGTACACTCTGAGGCAGGTGTGTATACTCTGAGGCAGGTGTGCACATTCTGAGGCAGGTGTGTACACTCTGAGGCAGGTGTGTACACTCTGAGGCAGGTGTGTATACTCTGATGCAGGTGTGCACACTCTGAGGCAGGTGTGTACACTCTGATGCAGGTGTGTACACTCTGAGGCAGGGATGCAGACTCTGAGGCAGGTGTGTGCACTCTGAGGCAGGTGTGCACAATGTGAGGCAAGTGTGTACACTCTGAGGCAGGGTTGCAGACTCTGAGGCAGGTGTACACTCTGAGGCAGGTGTGCACACTCTGAGGCAGGTGTTAACACTCTGAGGCAGGGATGCAGGCTCTGAGGTAGGTGTGTACACTTTGAGACAGGTGTGCACACCTGAGTAAGGTGTGTACGCTCTGAGGCAGGTGTGTATACTCTGAGGCAGGTGTGTACACTCTGAGGCAGGTGTGCAGACTCTGAGGCAGAGATGCAGACTCTGAGGCAGGTGTGTACACTCTGAAGCAGGTGTGTACACTCTGAGGCAGGTGTGTACACTCTGAGTCAGGTGTGTACACTCTGAGGCAGGTGTGCACTCTCTCAGTTGTGTACACTCTGAGGCAGGGATGCAGACTCTGAGGCAGGTGTGTACACTCTGAGGCAGGTGTGTACACTCTGAGGCAGGTGTGTACACTCTGAGACAGGTGTGTACAGTCTGAGGCAGGTGTGAACACTCTGAGGCAGGTGTGTACACTCTGAGGCAGGCGTGTACACTCTGAGGCAGGTGTGTACACTCTGGGGCAGGTGTGCACACTCTGAGGCATGGATGCGGACTTTGAGTCAGGTGTGTACACTCTGAGGCAGGTGTTCATACTCTGAGGCAGGTGTGTACACTCTGAGGCAGGGATGCAGACTCTGAGGCAGGTGTGTACACTCTGAGGCAGGGATGCAGACTCTTAGGCAGGTGTGTACACTTTGAGGCAGGTGTGTACACTCTGAGGCAAGTGTGTACACTCTGAGGCAGGTGTGCACACTCTGAGGCAGGGATGCAGACTTTGAGGCAGGTGTGTACACTCTGAGGCAGGTGTGCACACTCTGAGGCAGGTGTGTACACTCTGAGGCATGGATGCAGACTCTGAGGCAGGTGTGTACACTCTGAGGCAGAGATGCAGACTCTGAGGCAGGTGTGTACACTCTGAGGCAGGGATGCAGAGTCTGAGGCAGGTGTGTACACTCTGAAGCAGGTGTGTACACTCTGAGGCAGGTGTGCACACTCTGAGGCAGGTGTGTTCACTCTGAGGCAGGGATGCAGACTCTGAGGCAGGTGTGTACACTCTGAGGCAGGTGTGCACACTCTGAGGCAGGTGTGTTCACTCTGAGGCAGGGATGCAGACTCTGAGGCAGGTGTGTACACTCTGAGGCAGAGATGCAGACTCTGAGGCAGGTGTGTACACTCTGAGGCAGGTGTGTACATTCTGAGGCAGGTGTGTACACTCTGAGGCAGGTGTGTACATCTGAGGCAGGTGTGCACACTCTTAGGCAGGTGTGTACACTCTGAGGCAGGTGTGTACACTCTGAGGCAGGTGTGCACACTCTGAGGCAGGTGTGTGCACTCTGAGGCAGGTGTGCACACTTTGAGGCAGGTGTGCACACTGAGGCAGGTGTGTACACTCTGAGGCAGGTGTGCACACTTTGAGGCAGGTGTGTACACTCTGAGGCAGGTGTGTACACTCTGAGGCAGGTGTGTACAGTCTGAATCAGGTGTGTACACTCTGAGGCATGTGTGTACACTCTGAGGCAGGTGTGTACACTCTGAGGCATGGATGCAGACTCTGAGGCAGGTGTGTACACTCTGAGGCAGAGATGCAGACTCTGAGGCAGGTGTGTACACTCTGAGGCAGGGATGCAGAGTCTGAGGCAGGTGTGTACACTCTGAGGCAGGTGTGTACACTCTGAGGCAGGTGTGCACACTCTGAGGCAGGTGTGTTCACTCTGAGGCAGGGATGCAGACTCTGAGGCAGGTGTGTACACTCTGAGGCAGAGATGCAGACTCTGAGGCAGGTGTGTACACTCTGAGGCAGGTGTGTACATTCTGAGGCAGGTGTGTACACTCTGATGCAGGTGTGTACATCTGAGGCAGGTGTGCACACTCTTAGGCAGGTGTGTACACTCTGAGGCAGGTGTGTACACTCTGAGGCAGGTGTGCACACTCTGAGGCAGGTGTGTGCACTCTGAGGCAGGTGTGCACACTTTGAGGCAGGTGTGCACACTGAGGCACGTGTGTACACTCTGAGGCAGGTGTGCACACTTTGAGGCAGGTGTGTACACTCTGAGGCAGGTGTGTACACTCTGAGGCAGGTGTGTACAGTCTGAATCAGGTGTGTACACTCTGAGGCATGTGTGTACAGTCTGAGGCAGGTGTGTACACTCTGAGGGATGTATGTACACTTTGAGGCAGGTGTGTACACTCTGAAGCAGGTGTGCACACTATGAGGCAGATGTGTACATTCGGAGGCAGGTGTGCACACTCTAAGGCAGGTGTGCACACTTTTAGGCAGGTGTGTACACTCTGAGGCAGGTGTGTACACTGTGAGGAAGGTGTGCACACTCTGAGGCAGGTGTGTACACTCTGAGGCAGGTGTGCACACTCTTAGGCAGGTGTGCACACTCTGAGGCAGGTGTGCACACTCTTAGGCAGGTGTGCACACTCTTAGGCAGGTGTGCACACTCTGAGGCAGATGTGCACACTCTGAGGCAGGTGTGCACACTCTTAGGCAGGTGTGCACACTCTTAGGCAGGTGTGCACACTCTGAGGCAGGTGTGCACACTCTTAGGCAGGTGTGCACACTCTTAGGCAGGTGTGCACACTCTGAGGCAGGTGTGCACACTCTGAGGCAGGTGTGCACACTCTTAGGCAGGTGTGCACACTCTGAGGCAGGTGTGTACACTCTGAGGCAGGTGTGCACACTCTTAGGCAGGTGTGCACACTCTGAGGCAGGTGTGTACACTCTGAGGCAGGTGTGTACACTCTGAGGCAGGTGTGTACACTCTGAGGCAGGTGTGCACACTATGAGGCAGGTGTGTACACTCTGAGGCAGGTGTGTACACTCTGAGGCAGGTGTGCACACTATGAGGCAGATGTGTACACTCTGAGGCAGGTGTGTACACTCTGAGGCAGGTGTGCACACTATGAGGCAGATGTGTACACTCTGAGGCAGGTGTGTACGTGCTGGTATACAGATATGTTGTGCAGCGACTGACTTACCACCACACAACGTGACCATTCCATGGCAACGCTCTTTAGGTTCATCCTCTCTCTCTCTCTCTCTCTCTCTCTCTCTCTCTCTCTCTCTCTCTCTCTCTCTCTCTCTCTCTCTCTCTCTCTCTCTCTCTCTCTCTCTCTCTCTGTCTCTCTCTCTGTCTCTCTCTCTGTCTCTCTCTCTGTCTCTCTCTCTGTCTCTCTCTCTGTCTCTCTCTCTGTCTCTCTCTCTGTCTCTCTCTCTGTCTCTCTCTCTGTCTCTCTCTCTGTCTCTCTCTTTGTCTCTCTCTGTCTCCCTCTCTCTCTCTCTCTCTCTCTCTCTCTCTCTCTCTCTCTCTCTCTCTCTCTCTCTCTCTCTCTCTCTCTCTCTCTCTCTCTCTCTCTCTCTCTCTCTCTCTCTCACTCTGTCTCTCTGTCTCTCTGTCTCTCTGTCTCTCTGTCTCTCTGTCTCTCTCTCTCTATCTCTCTGTCTCTCTGTCTCTGTCTGTCTGTCTGTCTCTCTGTCTGTCTGTCTGTCTCTGTCTCTATGTCTCTGTCTGTCTCTGTCTGTTTCTCTCTATGTCTCTCTGTGTGCCTCTCGCTGTCTCTCTTTCTGTTTCTCTCTCTCTGTCTTTCTCTCTGTCTCTCTCTCTCTGTCTCTCTGCTGTCTCTCTCTGTCTGTCTTTCTTTCTCCGTCTATCTTTGTATGTCTGTCTGTCTGTTTGTCTGTCTGCCTGTCTGTCTCTCTGTCTCTCATTTGAAAGTATTTTTATCGTTATGAGACATACAGTTGGAGCCATCTGTGGGCCAGCATTTTCATTTGATCAACTGACTTGAGTCATCCTGGGGATAAATGATCTCAGATGAAGTGATGTTCTGGAGAAGGTTACAGCCAGAGTGAAGTTGCTGCTTTCTGCCCGTCTTGTGGTGTAGAAGCTTACCTCACGCTGCCCTCGAAGTGGTGCCAAGTGTGGTACTTTGATAATATTGGCCTTGTATATAATAGTAAGGCAGCCCACAGCCCTCCTGTGTTGAAGGCTCTGCTGAAATGACAGATCTATCCATAACATGAGGAAATTAAATCTTCATCAGAGTACAAAACAAATTCTGGCCTCAAAATAGAGCGAAACACCAACGTCAAAGACCTGGGAGTGATTATGTCGGAGGATCTCACCTTCAAGGACCATAACATTGTATCAATCGCATCTGCTAGAAAAATGACAGGATGGATAATGAGAACCTTCAAAACTAGGGAGGCCAAGCCCATGATGACACTCTTCAGGTCACTTGTTCTATCTAGGCTGGAATATTGCTGCACTCTAACAGCACCTTTCAAGGCAGGTGAAATTGCCGACCTAGAAAATGTACAGAGAACTTTCACGGCGCGCATAACGGAGATAAAACACCTCAATTACTGGGAGCGCTTGAGGTTTCTAAACCTGTATTCCCTGGAACGCAGGAGGGAGAGATACATGATTATATACACCTGGAAAATCCTAGAGGGACTAGTACCGAACTTGCACACGAAAATCACTCACTACGAAAGCAAAAGACTTGGCAGACGATGCACCATCCCCCCAATGAAAAGCAGGGGTGTCACTAGCACGTTAAGAGACCATACAATAAGTGTCAGGGGCCCGAGACTGTTCAACTGCCTCCCAGCACACATAAGGGGGATTACCAACAGACCCCTGGCAGTCTTCAAGCTGGCACTGGACAAGCACCTAAAGTCAGTTCCTGATCAGCCGGGCTGTGGCTCGTACGTTGGTTTGCGTGCAGCCAGCAGCAACAGCCTGGTTGATCAGGCGCTGATCCACCAGGAGGCCTGGTCACAGACCGGGCCGCGGGGGCGTTGACCCCCGAAACTCTCTCCAGGTAAACTCCAGGTAAAGGGTCCAGGCGAGAGATGAGACGTCTTGCTCTGTTCTCTACTCTCTCAAGCAGTCGCAAATGAAATGGGAGGGGGGGAGGAGGCAATCCAAGAAAGTGGAGCATACTCAAGGTGAGTGTACTTGTGCCTCATACAGAATCTTGCAACCCCTACTGTTAAGCAGATACGAGATACGTCGAAGTGCTGTATGCTTCCTGGCTGCCTTGTCTGCAAGATTTACAACGTGGCTCTTCATGGTCAGTTTGGAGTCAAATTTCACCCCAAGGATATCAACTTCTTCCCCAGGTGCCAGCACCCTCCCATTCATACTTACTACTGCTCCGGCATTACCATCATGGTGCCTAGGGACCATCATCTGTGTTTTCTCAGGTTCAAATGTTACTTGCCATCGGTTTCCCCAAGCTGATACAGCTCTTAGCTGGTGATTGATGTAGCTTAGAGCAGCTGGCATTTCTTCTCTTGGATAAGTTAATGTCAGAGTACAGTCGTCTGCATATGCATTGGATTCTGGGATGAGATGAAGGTCATTGAAGTAGACATTCCATAACAATGGTCCCAGCACACTTCCTTGTGGAACACTTGCCCCAATGGGATGTCTTGCTGGTTCTATTCCACTGAGAACTACCCTTAGAGATCTACCATGAAGGTAATCACTGAGGACACATAGCATAGAGCCTGCAATTTCCAGAGCTTGCAGTTTTGCCAAGAGGCCCTGGTGCCACACCCGGTCGAAAGCACCAGCAATGTCCAGTGCTACCGCACAGCTGACTTTGGATTCATCCAGTGACTGGTGTCATTTAGTGGAGAGGTTTAACAACAGATCAGCAGCTTAGTAACCTTTCCTGAAGCCATATTGACGGTCACAAAATAGTGAGTGGTAGTCAAAAAACTGTCATTTTCTTGAGATTATTGTCTCAAGGAGTTTGCCAGTGATTGACAGCAGTGACACTGGTCTGTTGTTGCTGATTTCTGCTCTGCTCTTCTTTTTGTGAACAGGGATTACATTTGTCTCTTTCCACAGAGAAGGCCATTTACACTGTACTAGACAGTGCTGAAAGATGCGAGTTAAGGGGTGCTGCTAGCTGGTCTGCACATCTTCTCAGCCATCTTGGGCTCAGCTTCTCCCTGTCTCTGCCTCTCTCTCTCTCTCTCTGTCTCTCTCTTTGTCAGTCTGTCTGTCTGTCTGTCTGTCTGTCTCTCTCTCTCTCTCTCTCTCTCTCTCTCTCTCTCTCTCTCTCTCTCTCTCTCTCTCTCTCTCTCTCTCTCTCTCTCTCCCTCTCTCTCTCTCTCTCTGTTTCTCTGTCTCTGTCTGCCTGTCTCTCTTTCTCTCTGTCTGTCTGTCTGTCCGACTTTGTCAAGCCGTTATGGTTTAACAAACTACTGGAGAGCGAAACGTTGCCACAGTAAAATGTCACATTAGGTGAATCTGTGTCCATTTTCCTAACAAGAGAGAGTAACAGTAAAAAATGAGTTACGTAGCAATATGTTACAGTCTTCAGTATTTTTTTCAGTAACTAGCACTAGTGACACTGGTCTGTATTGATTGTCGCACAGCTCTTCTGTATTTGGTGAAAAGGGACAGCACATGTTTGCCGTGTTAGGCGAAACTGATGGATGCAAAGGAGAGGTGAAGCTCTCTGGTCAGTACAGTAAACATCAGTCTTGGACTCGTCTTATCCCGGTTCACAGCCTTGTCTTAGTCCTGGGATTTAAGGAGATATACCTCGCCTTTTTTTTTTATTTTTTGTCACTTCCTACAACACTGACACAGTTCTTACTGCTAGACACTGAAGTTCCCTAACTGGAACACGTACTTTTATTCCGCAAGTAGGTCACATTTTTCTTGATTGCTAGTAGAGACAGTCCCATCCCGCCGATTGAGAGGTAGAATGGCTTCATCAGGTCAACGTCCTTGTTGGTCCTTGACCAAGGACCAAGGACGAACAGGTTTTTGAGCTCACTCTTCCTGATGGCGGTTTTCTTATTGTGTCAGCCTCCCATCTGGAGATGGCCCAGTTTTGGACGTCCTCCATTAGCTGATGAGCTTGTCTGTGTAGGTTCATATTAAAGATAGCTTGGCCTTTTGGCCAAATGCAAGTCTCTCTCTTTCTCTCTCTCTCTCTCTCTCTCTCTCTCTCTCTCTCTCTCTCTCTCTCTCTCTCTCTCTCTCTCTCTCTCTCTCTCTCTTTCTCTCTCTCTCTCTCTCTCTCGCCTCTTCTACCACCACCATCATCACCACTATCACACTACCATCTTTTTCCTCACATTCATCATCGTTTCCCTCTATCACTAACATCCTTATGACATAAAGTTTACCTGTCTGGTTATACAAGAAAAAGACACAAGGATCTGTAACAACGGCATTAATCCGTTCCAGAGAGCTTGCCGTTGGTCGAAATTGCCGTTGGTCGAGTTAATTTTCCCCATAAGAAATAATGGAAATAGAATTAATACGTTCCTGACACCCCTAAGTCTGATTTTTTTTTTTACATGAAATACATTTCCTTATATGGAAAGGAATCAGACATGCAAAATAAACAATAATTAAATGTCACTTACCTTTATTGTGGAGTTGTTGATGAGTGATGTGCCAGCAGCAGGGAAATTCAAAATTGTCTATTGCTTGGATGGAGAATCCCTTTCCAGAAGGACTTCGTTTCCATAGTAATTCTCACCCTTTTTAACACAGGCTTGGCACTAGAAGCTTTCTTGGGACCCATGGTGGCTTATTTAGCAGTTACAAGCACTAGAAATAGTGGAATTATCCAAAATACAAGGGAGGCACACGTGGAAACCGACCGCAACAGCTTGTAAACAATGGCACACTGACTCTTAGAGTGGCTGGGCCTGCTCAGGCTGCGCTCTGGACACATCGACACGTTCCGGACAAACGTCGTTGGTTAAGTTTTTCGCTGTTGGTTAAGGTATTTCTTCTATGGCTAAAAGTGCCATTAGACGAAATTGCCATTACTTAATGCCGCCGTTAGTTGAGGGTTGACTGTATATATATACACGTATATACATATACGTATATATATATATATATATATATATATATATATATATATATATATATATATATATATATATATATATATATATATATATATATATATATATATATATATATATATATATATATATATTATATATATATATATATATATATATATATATATATATATATATATATATATATATATATATATATATATATATATATATATATATATATTCTTTCTTTCAACACACTGGCCGTATCCCACCGAGGGATAGACTCAGAAGTGTCCCTGTTTGCAGATGACATGAAGTTAATGAGGAGAATTAAATCAGATGTAGACCAGACAGGTCTACAAAGAGACCTGGACAGGTTGGATGTGTGGTCCCGAAACTGGCTCCTAGAATTTAACCCCCCCCCAAATGCAAGGTCATGAAGATCGGAGGAGGGCAGAGAAGACCGCAGACAGAGTATAGGCTAGGAGGCCAAAGGCTGCAAACCTCACTCAAGGAGAAAGACCTAGAAGTGAGTATAATACCGAGTACATCGCCAGAAGCACATGTTAACCAGATAACTGCTGTGGCATACGGGCGCTTGGCAAACCTGAGAATAGCGTTCCGGTACCTCAGTAAGGAATCGTTCAAGACTTTATACACTGTGTACGTCAGGCTTATACTGGAGTACGCAGTACCAGTTTGGAACCCACACCTGGTGAAACACGTCAAGAAATTAGAGAAAGTGCAAAGGTTTGCAACAAGGCTAGTTCCAGAGCTAAGGGGAATGTCCTATGAAGAAAGGTTAAGGGAAATCTACCTGACGACACTGGAAGACAGGAGGGTCAGGGCAGACATGATAATGACATAAAAAATACTACATGGAATAGATAAGGTGGACAGAGACAGGATGTTCCAGAGATGGGACACAGAAACAAGGGGTCGCAATTAGAAGCTGAAGACTCAGATGAGTCAAAGGGATATTAGGAAGTATTTCTTCAGCCACAGAGTTGTTAGAAAGTGGAATAGTCTGGCAAGCTATGTAGTGGAGGCAGGAACCATACATAGTTTTAAGACGAGGTATAATGAAGCTCATGGAACAGGGAGAGAGAGGACCCAGTAGAGGTCAGTGAAGAGGAAGGGCCAGGAGCTGAGTCTCGACCCTTGCAACAACAATTAGGTGCTTACAATTACACGAGTACACATTGACACACACACACTCACACACACACACACACACACACACACACACACACACACACACACACACACACACACACACACACACACACACACACACACACACACACCACTACAACCCACTCACTGTTCCCTCCGCCACCAACCCCCACATCACAAACCTCACCCCAACAGCTGTCCCTTATGGGCATTCTGACCCCACCCCCATCATCACAAACCCCACCTGCACCACAGCCCTCCATAGGCCCCCCACAAAGGCTCTCGCTCCCCCATCCCCAATATTCTTGCAGGACCACAGTGATAGAAAAGAAGCTGAAAGTTTGGTACACAAACGCGGCCGGAATAACGAATAAGCATGAGGAATGGAAAGAAAGAATCAGTGAGAAATCCCCAGACATCATAGCAGTCACAGAAACAAAACTCGCTGAGACAATAACAAACACAATCTTCCCACCGGGATATCAGATCCTGAGGAAAGATAGAAGGAGTAGAGGGGGAGGAGGGGCTGCACTGCTCATAAAAAACCGATGGGGATTTGAGGAAATGGAAGGCATGGATGTGATTGGAGAAAGAGACTACATAGTAGGTACAATTCAGTCTGGAGAACATAAAGTAGTCATTGGAGTGATGTATAACCCACCACAGAACTGCAGGGGGCCAAGAGAGGAGTACGAAGAAAACAACAGGGTGATGGTGGACACACTGGCTGAGGTGGCAAGAAGAGCTCACTCGAGCAGAGCAAAAGTTACTGGTAATGGGCGATTTCAACCACAGGGAGATCGACTGGGAAAACCTGGAGCAACATGGGGGTCCCGAAATGTGGAGAGCCAAGATGATGGATGTGGTACTTGAAAACCTCATGCATCAACATGTCAGGGACACTACCAAAGAGAGAGGGGAGGATGAGCCAGCAAGACTGGATCTTGTGTTCACCCTGAGCAGTTCAGACATTGAGGACATCACTTACGAGAGGCCCCTTGGAGCTAGCGATCACGTGGTTCTGAGTTTTGATTATATAGTAGAGTTACAAGTGGAGAAGGTAACAGGAAATGAATGAGAAAAGCCAAACTGTAAAACGGGGGACTACACACGTATGAGGAACTTCCTGCAGGAGGTTCAGTGGGACAGAGAAATGGTAGGAAAATCAGTAAACGAGATGATGGAATATGTAGCAACAAAGTGCAAGGAGGCAGAGGAAAGGTTTGTTCCCAAGGGAAACAGAAATAATAGGAAGACCAAAGCGAGTCCTTGGTTAACACAATCCTCCCTAATAGAGCTAAATGGTTCAGATATGTTGATGATATTTTGTGTCTTATGCCCAAAAATGTAGATATACACCATTTCCTTAGAAAATTAAATAGCTTAGCCCATTCTATAAACTTTACTGTTGAGTTTGAAGAAAATAACTCATTGCCTTTTCTAGATGTTTTAATTATTAAGGGTAATAATGAATTCAAATTTAAAATTTACAGAAAACCTACAAATAACTGTTCCTATGTCCACTATTATTCCTCCCATCAAGATAGAGTCAAACTGTCTGTTTTCTCATCAATGTTTCTGAGAGCTTTACGAATTTGTAGTCCTGAGTTCATAGATGAGGAAATATCCAAAATTTATGAAATAGGTAATGATTTAAAATACCCAAGAAATGTAATTGATAAATCTTTTAAAGTTGCTAGAAATTCTTTTTACAATCCAAAAAGGGATAACCAGCCTTATTCAACTAAAAATATGTTGGTTCTCCCTTACCATGAAAACTTGGTTGATATGCCTTCTCTTCTTAAGACTTTTAATATTAAAGTTGTATTCAAAAATCTTGATACAGTAAAAAAAACTTTTGATAAAGAATTCCCCCAAAATGCTGATGGATGTGTCTATAAGATTCCTTGTAAAATTTGCGATAAAGTTTATTACGGTCAAACTGGTAAAAATCTCGAACTAAGATTAAAACAACATAAATATAGCATTAGAACTGGACAAGATTCCAATGCTCTATTTATTCGTGTAAGAGATTTTAACCATCCAATTGATTTTCAAAAAGTTGAGAAAGTAGTATCAAGCAAGTCCATGGTCGACAGGAATATAATTGAATCTTGTTTCATAAAAAGCAGTTTTGACAATAATATGAATATTTCCTTTGGTTTATATAAATTAGATCCATTTATAATTAATAGAATTTGGGAAGAATTTAATAATACACTGGACAAATAATAATTTTTAAATTTTCTTGGGTAGAATAGTTTGTGGGTGAGTTGTGCAAAGGACCTATCCAAGTTGGGTCGGCGCGCGTCAGGTGTTTAACCGTTGTGGGATCTGATAGTGAGGTGCTGGCCAGACCCCTTATATAGCTTCCTTGGATGCTTTACTTTCATAGTTCCTTGATAATGTGAGTAGTCACGAAAGCGCTTGGAATTTCTCTATTCTTTCAGAGTGGTTGTTTTGCATATATATATATATATATATATATATATATATATATATATATATATATATCAATATCTGATATATATATATATATATATATCAATCTGATATTGATATATATATATCAATATCAGATTGGAGGGAGAGAGTATGGAGGAGGTGAACGTATTCAGATATTTGGGAGTGGACGTGTCAGCGGATGGGTCTATGAAAGATGAGGTGAATCATAGAATTGATGAGGGAAAAAGAGTGAGTGGTGCACTTAGGAGTCTGTGGAGACAAAGAACTTTGTCCTTGGAGGCAAAGAGGGGAATGTATGAGAGTATAGTTTTACCAACGCTCTTATATGGGTGTGAAGCGTGGGTGATGAATGTTGCAGTGAGGAGAAGGCTGGATGCAGTGGAGATGTCATGTCTGAGGGCAATGTGTGGTGTGAATATAATGCAGAGAATTCGTAGTTTGGAAGTTAGGAGGAGGTGCGGGATTACCAAAACTGTTGTCCAGAGGGCTGAGGAAGGGTTGTTGAGGTGGTTCGGACATGTAGAGAGAATGGAGCGAAACAGAATGACTTCAAGAGTGTATCAGTCTGTAGTGGAAGGAAGGCGGGGTAGGGGTCGGCCTAGGAAGGGTTGGAGGGAGGGGGTAAAGGAGGTTTTGTGTGCAAGGGGCTTGGACTTCCAGCAGGCATGCGTGAGCGTGTTTGATAGGAGTGAATGGAGACAAATGGTTTTTAATACTTGACGTGCTGTTGGAGTGTGAGCAAAGTAACATTTATGAAGGGATTCAGGGAAACCGGCAGGCCGGACTTGAGTCCTGGAGATGGGAAGTACAGTGCCTGCACTCTGAAGGAGGGGTGTTAATGTTGCAGTTTAAAAACTGTAGTGTAAAGCACCCTTCTGGCAAGACAGTGATGGAGTGAATGATGGTGAAAGTTTTTCTTTTTCGGGCCACCCTGCCTTGGTGGGAATCGGCCAGTGTGATAATAAAAAAAAAAATAAAAATAAAATATATATATATATATATATATATATATATATATATATATATATATATATATATATATATATATATATATATATATATATATATATATATATATATATATATATATATATATATATATATATATATATATATATATATATATATATATATATATATATTATTAAGTGGGCCTATCTGTCCCTAATCTTACTTCTGTATACCTGAAAGAATCCTTTTGGATTAGTCTTCGAATCCCTTGCGACCTTAGTCTCATCATCCCTCTTAACTTTTCTTATTCGTTTCTTAATTTCTCTCTTTAATTGAATATATTGATGTCTTAACTGCCCATCCCCTCTTTTGATACGCCTATTTATGCCTTTCTTCTGACCAATGAAATGTTTTAATGTATTGTTCATCCATTTGGGATCATTTTTGTTGAATCTAATTTCCCTACTCGGAACAAAAGTTGTCTGGGCAGCTAGAACTATGCTCTGAAAAACGTCATATTGGCAACTAAGATCACCTGCCTGACCCATAGTCAGATAATCCCAATTTATCCCACCCAGGTAATTTCTCAGTGCTATGAAATTGGCCAATCGGATGTCTGGGACAGAGATTTGATTGCAGTTATCTGGGTAATTCCACGATATATTGAAACTAAGTGATTTGTGATCGCTTTCCCCAAGCTCATCATTAATCTCAAGATTATTAATTAGTGATTCTTTGTTGGCAAGAGCCAAGTCAAGCAGATTGTTTCCTCTAGTTGGTTCTGTCACAAACTGTTTTAAAAAGCAATCCTGAACCGTATCAAGAAAGTCACTAGACTCAAGATTTCCTGTCACATTGTTCCAATCAGTTTGTTTAAAGTTAAAATCTCCCATTATCACAACATTTTCATATCTAGATGCCTTATGAATTTCGTCCCATAACAGCTTACTGCACTCCCTATCAAGGTTTGGGGGTCTATAAATCACACCCAAAATTAACTTTTCACGACCCTCGAGAAACTGTAGCCAAACAGATTCTGTGTCCGATGTTTTGAATCTTATATCTTGTCTAACACAACAATTTAAATTATCTCTGACTTACATCGCCACTCCACCACCTTTCCTGTTGACCCTGTCAGTGTGGAATAGTTTATAACCCTGTATGTTACATTCGGAAGGCATTTCTCTCTCTTTCAGGTTGATCCAGGTTTCTGTTATAGCAATAATATCTATATTACCTGCACTTGCAAGTAATCATAGCTCATCTATCTTATTTCTTAGACTCCTGCTATTTGTATAGTAAACCTTAAGGGAGCTAGTCACTCGTTGCCCTCTACTACCTCTCTTTGTTGATTAATTGCTTTGCCTTTACTAGCAACATTATTTTGAATGTTGTCTTCTAAACATATCCCTGAGGTATCCTGGTTATATCTGCTGTTTTCAAGCCTGAGAAAGAGAAAGTGGTACTGCATTGTGGGATGACTGAGAAAGAGTGGTACTGCATGGCGGGATGACTGAGAAAGAGTGGTACTGCATGGCGGGATGACTGAGAAAGAGTGGTACTGCATGGCGGGATTACTGAGAAAGAGAGAGTGGTACTGCATTGTGGGATAACTATGACTAAGAAGAGTGGTACTGTATTGTGGGATGACTGAGAAAGAGAAAGTGGTACTGCATGGTGGGATGACTGAGAAAGAGAGAGTGGTACTGAATGGTGGGATGACTGAGAAAGAGTGGTACTGCATGGCGGAATGACTGAGAAAGAGAGAATGGTAGTGCATGGCGGGATGACTGAGAAAGAGAGAGTGGTACTGCATGGTGGGATGACTGAGAAAGAGAGAGTGGTACTGCATGGCGGGATGACTGAGAAAGAGTGGTAGTGCATGGCGGGATGACTGAGAAAGAGTGGTACTGCTTGGCGGGATTGTTGTGTGGGGTTCGGTAGGAGATTGATGGATAGGGTAAACTCACTTGTTGGATGGTAATGCTATATTGTCAGACTGAGGTAATGGGAGATGGAGGGAGCCCAGCCTGCCGTGTTCCACCTTCTATGCCTATGCGTCGACTGAGAGGGAGGCAGCATGTCTCACTGACTCATGCTGTATCCCGTGAAGTCATACAGTCACTCGGCCTAGGGATCTTCTATATAAAGCACATGGATACGCTATGATACGCTATACAACACACATAAGGGGATCAACAACTATGCTGACAGCTCGGTCATGTTACGTATGTCGTCTCGACATACACTACTATGCTATAGGCTGAACAGGCAGGTGGTTCTGGGCTGATTCTATACAATAACAAATTCATATATAACTTAGAACTAATGGATGGTATCATAATGGATGTTAACAAAATGAGTTTTACGTAATGGGTGTTAACGTAATCAGTTTTAACGTAATGCATTACAAACTATAAGAACAAATCATGGTACAATATGGATGGAATTGATCGATCGATCTGTATTCATGCACTCTACGGATTCTGAGGAAGTACTATGCCAAGTGAGTGTCTACGGATTCTATACACATACATGTACAAGCACATATATATATATATATATATATATATATATATATATATATATATATATATATATATATATATATATATATATATATATATATATATATATATATATATATATATATATATATATATATATATATATATATATATATATATATATATATATATATATATATATATATACAAGGTGAAATTAGCAGCAAGGCATCTGGTGCACACTCAGATCATTACTGTTAAATTCTCAGAATACGGAGGGAACATGAACTCGAAAATTTCTGACAAACTAATCAGCTAATAACAAAACACACAGTTGACAGTTTCCTTCATCTCGGACATCTAATTGTACAGGCTGTTTACATCTAAACCCAATTCTGCGAGGGTAAGGTTTACGTATGCAGAATGGTTATCATCTCTGGGAGGATCGAATTCCTCTGCAATGGCTAACACATGCCTTGACTGAGGGAGATCTGACGAGTATCTACAAAAGATACAGCTACATTCACTAGTGACTGTGGAATTACTAACTCTTCTGCTAGGAGCACTCAACTCGACTATTCCATACAGTAATTCTTGCCCCATTACAAAGTCACTAATGGGTGCTGGTGGCTTCACAGTCAGAATAAGTTCTTCCTGGAGCAGAAATCAAATCACCAGAACACAAGGGATCGGCTCTTTCTTACTGGAGGAATGAACAAACTCGGTGGGGTGGATGACTCTCCCCGGGAGAGTGGTACTGCATGGCGGGATGACTGAGAAAGAGTGGTACTGCATAGCGGGATGACTGAGAAAGAGAGAGTGGTAGTGCATGGAGGGATGACGGAGAAAGAGAAAGTGTACTGCATGGCGGGATGACGGAGAAAGAGTGGTACTGCATGGCGGGATGACTGAGAAAGAGAGAGTGGTAGTGCATGGCGGGATGACTGAGAAAGAGAGAGTGGTACTGCATGGCGGGGTGACGGAGAAAGAAAGAGTAGTACTGCATGGCGGGAAGACGGAGAAAGAGTGGTACTGCATGGCGGGAAGACGGAGAAAGAGTGGTACTGCATGGCGAGATGACTGAGAAAGAAAGAGTAGTACTGCATGGCGGGGTGACGGAGAAAGAGTGGTACTGCATGGCGGGAAGACGGAGAAAGAGTGGTACTGCATGGCGGGAAGACGGAGAAAGAGTGGTACTGCATGGCGAGATGACTGAGAAAGAAAGAGTAGTACTGCATGGCGGGGTGACGGAGAAAGAGTGGTACTGCATGGCGGGAAGACGGAGAAAGAGTGGTACTGCATGGCGGGATGACTGAGAAAGAGAGAGTGGTAGTGCATGGCGAGATGACTGAGAAAGAAAGAGTAGTACTGCATGGCGGGGTGACGGAGAAAGAGTGGTACTGCATGGCGGGATGACTGAGAAAGAAAGAGTGGTACTGCATGGTGGGTTGACGGAGAAAGAGTGGTACTGCATGGCGGGAAGACGGAGAAAGAGTGGTACTGCATGGCGAGATGACTGAGAAAGAAAGAGTAGTACTGCATGGCGGGGTGACGGAGAAAGAGTGGTACTGCATGGCGGGGTGACGGAGAAAGAGTGGTACTGCATGGCGAGATGACTGAGAAAGAAAGAGTGGTACTGCATGGCGGGATGACGGAGAAAGAGTGGTACTGCAAGGCGGGATGACTGAGAAAGAAAGAGTAGTACTGCATGGCGGGATGACGGAGAAAGAGTGGTACTGCATGGCGGGAAGACGGAGAAAGAGTGGTACTGCATGGCGGGATGACTGAGAAAGAAAGAGTAGTACTGCATGGCGGGAAGACGGAGAAAGAGTGGTACTGCATGGCGGGATGACTGAGAAAGAAAGAGTAGTACTGCATGGCGGGATGACGGAGAAAGAGTGGTACTGCATGGCGGGAAGACGGAGAAAGAGTGGTACTGCATGGCGGGATGACTGAGAAAGAAAGAGTAGTACTGCATGGCGGGAAGACGGAGAAAGAGTGGTACTGCATGGCGGGATGACTGAGAAAGAAAGAGTAGTACTGCATGGCGGGAAGACGGAGAAAGAGTGGTACTCCATGGCGAGATGACTGAGAAAGAAAGAGTAGTACTGCATGGCGGGATGACGGAGAAAGAGTGGTACTGCATGGCGGGAAGACGGAGAAAGAGTGGTACTGCATGGCGGGATGACTGAGAAAGAAAGAGTGGTACTGCATGGCGGGATGACGGAGAAAGAGTGGTACTGCATGGCGGGATGACTGAGAAAGAAAGAGTGGTACTGCATGGCGGGATGACGGAGAAAGAGAGAGTGGTACTGCATGGCGGGATGACGGAGAAAGAGTGGTACTGCATGGCGGGATGACTGAGAAAGAGAGAGTGGTACTGCATGGCGGGATGACGGAGAAAAAGTGGTACTGCATGGCGGGATGACGGAGAAAGAGTGGTACTTCATGGCGGGATGACTGAGAAAGAGAGAATGGTACTGCATGGCTGGATGACTGAGAAAGAGTGGTACTGCATGGCGGGATGACTGAGAAAGAGAGAATGGTACTGCATGGCTGGATGACTGAGAAAGAGTGGTACTGCATGGCGGGATGACTGAGAAAGAGAGAATGGTACTGCATGGCTGGATGACTGAGAAAGAGTGGTACTGCATGGCGGGATGACTGAGAAAGAGAGAATGGTACTGCATGGCTGGATGACTGAGAAAGAGTGGTACTGCATGGCGGGATGACTGAGAAAGAGAGAATGGTACTGCATGGCTGGATGACTGAGAAAGAGTGGTACTGCATGGCGGGATGACTGAGAAAGAGAGAATGGTACTGCATGGCTGGATGACTGAGAAAGAGTGGTACTGCATGGCGGGATGACTGAGAAAGAGAGAATGGTACTGCATGGCTGGATGACTGAGAAAGAGTGGTACTGCATGGCGGGATGACTGAGAAAGAGAGAGTGGTACTGCATGGCGGGATGACTGAGAAGAGACATAAGAACATAAGAAAGAAGGAACACTGCAACAGGCCTACTGGCCCATGCGAGGCAGGTCCGTCCAATTCTCACACCGGCTTAAGCCAATACCTTGACCTAGTGAGGTCAGACACGTCACTTAAGGGAGGAGCACGGCATCCGACCTAGTAGCACAAGCTAGTCAAGTCCAACTCACACCCACCCACACCCACTCATGTATTTATCTAACCTACTTTTAAAACTACACTATGTCTTAGCTTCTATGACGGTACTCGTGAGTTTGTTCCACTCATCCACAACTATATTAACAAACCTGTGCTTCCCTATATCCTTCCTGAATCTGAATTTTTCCTATTTAAAACGATTGCTGCGAGTCCTGTCTATGTTACATCCCCTTACATCCCCTTTATAAATTCCTGTTTTCCATTTATACACCACAATCATATCTCCACTAATTCTACGCCTTTCTAGAGAGTGCAGATTCAGGGCCCTCAGTCTACCTCATAGGGAAGATTTCTGTTACATGGGATCAACTTTGTCGTCCTCCTTTATACGTTTTCTAGTTGGTTTAACTTGACTTAAGAAATCGTAATGACACGATTGCAAATAAACCATACCCCCGGCCGGGATTGAACCCGCGGTCATAGAGTCTCAAAACTCCAGCCCGTCGCGTTAGCCACTAGACCAGCTAGCCACAATAAGATTCATCCAACTAGGTATATTTCTACACCATAGGAAAGTTAGCACAGGCACCTCTGTGACCACAAATGCAATGAGGAATGTCATAAGAACATAAGAATGGAGGAACACTGTAGAAGGCCTACTGGCCCATGCGAGGCAGGTTCTTATCAAAACAACCTCTGCCTATGTGTTGTTAGGTAAGACACATATGCAACAGTTAGGTATCTTTATTTCGAAACGTTTCGCCTACACAGTAGGCTTCTTCAGTCGAGTACAGAAAAGTTGATAGAAGCAGAAGATACTTGAAGACGATGTAATCAGTCCATCACCCTTAAAGTTTTGAGGTGGTCAGTCCCTCAGTCTGGAGAAGAGCATTGTTCCGTTGTCTGAAACAATATGAAGTTGAAGTGACAGAATGGGGTCTTATATAGTGCCAGGAGGTGAGACGTAGGTTGCTTTGGGAGGGCAGGTCCCTCTCAAACCCAGCCGTTCTCACTAGTAGAGGACGGGTAGACGATGAAATCATGTGACTCCTGTGTTGTTGGGTTGGTGCTGCTTAAGTATCATGTATGCCAATGTTTTTGAAATTTTGTAGTTTCCAGTGTTGCGTTCTATAGTGTCGGTGACGGCGATTAGTGAGGCTTCTAGGCACCGTCGGCGTCTGAGGTCTGGTTCGGTGAGAACGAGTTGTGCCTCGTTCCAGTTCATCAAATGCCCCATGGAGTCTCTGTGGAGGACACAGGCGTACCTTACATCGTCTCTGTTAGAGGCATTTCGATGCTCATTCACGCGGACTGCAAGATCTCTGCCTGTCTCGCCTACATATTTCTTGGGACAGAACCAACAGGGGATAGTGTAGACGCCTGCTGTAGAAGTTAGAAATGTGGGGCTGCGTTTCGTAGTGAGGTCTTTGATAGAGGATGTGTTTATGGTGGAAACGTTGATGTTACTCATAGCAAGTGCCCGGCGAGTATTCGTGGCAACATCGCCATATGGGAGTACTATGAACTGTTTAGGGGGCTGTTCCATGGGCGGTTTGTTGAGGATAGCTTGTGCCTTGAGTCTGCAATCTCGGATGAAGAAAGATGGGAACTGAAGACGTGTAAAGGCTTGTGTTATGTAAGTGCATTCTTCTTCTAGAAAACAAGGGCTGGAGATGCGAAGAGCTCTCAAGAAGAAGCCAATGAGGACTCCTCTCTTAGTGCGGGTGTCTTGGTGTGAATAAAAGTGTATAAGATCGTCCTTGTTGGTAGGTTTTCTATACACTTTGAAGAGAAGTTTGTCACTGTCGGGAGATCTGCACAGTAGAACGTCGAGGAAAGGAAGTTTGCCATCATTTTCGAGTTCAAGTGTAAACTTTATTGATGGTTCAACTGCATTGATCTTGTTGAGAAGGGCCTGGATATTGAGACGTCTCGGATAGAAAACCAATATATCATCAACGTATCTTAGCCAGGTAACGGTGTTGGGAATGAGGGTGCTGAATTTCTCTGTCTCCAAGTTTTCCATGAAGAGGTTGGCAAGCACAGCACTGAGCGGGCTGCCCATTGCCATCCCAAAGCATTGTTTGTAACAGTTGTCCTGATACTTGAAGAAGTTGAAATTAACACACAGTTCCACTAGATTGATGAAATCTAGAAGAGGTAAAGGGAGGTCGTGGTTTTCAGTGAGCCTCTGTCTCAGAATGTTGATTGCAGCGTCAGTAGGAACGTTGGTAAAGAGGGCTGTGACATCGAAGGAAGCCATGCTTATGACATTCCTCAGGTCACGTGCGTCACATCTCACTCTCCGCCTATATATATGTCTTTCTACCTCTGTATGTTAGAAGTGATCAAGGTCCCAGGACCGAAACGTTTTCTAATAAATATGTTATAGTGTTTGCTTACGTGTCTTTCTAAACCAACTTGTCGGTATTTATTACCAAGGTTTATACCATCTTGTCTGACACTGCAACACACTATTGACATAGCATACAGAGAATACCTTTCTCTCCTACTCAAAGCTAATAGTCTTCGGAACCGACACATCTTCCTAGAAGACTGTATTGCTGAGATGGTGATACCACGGTCCACTCCTCGACAACTGACCACATCTAGACACATCTAGACATCTAGGCTGTTTACGCCTACCTTAGAGAAAGCTCTGATGAACTGCGACATGCTCAGAAGGAGGCCTCATTACGTGCCGCTCAGATTCGTGCTTCACTTCCTACTCCTGACAGGACTGCAGAATATATACTCAGCCAAGTTACCACTGCCAACATCCAACAGAAATTGGAGCTATCACGAAAACTACAAGACCTGTGTTCCCACAGCAAATGGAGCGAAATGGGACGACCAGAAATCATAAATAACTTATCTTCCTATACACTAACCGTCACCGAGACAGAAGCCCTCAGCCTAGGGCTCAAGTTTACTACTGGCATCAACAAGAAACATAATCTGGTGGATATGGTAACCAAGAACCAACCTTTTGGAGACTCCGAGTTTCAAAAGGGCTTCGTCCAAGGAATTATCACTGCTGCAGCTACTGAGCCTTCAAGACCGGTCATTCCCAGAAGATACATCCAAGCACTCAGGAACTTGGCCAACAACGATGATATCGTCATTACATCCGCTGACAAAGGAGGTGGTGTGGTGTTACTCAACACTGTCGACTACAACAATAAAGTCTTAAATCTTCTCAACGATGCCAACACATACCAGCCTGTATCGGAATCAGTGCTACTTCAAAGTACCCAGACTTTCCTTCAAAAGGCTCGTAGCATCTTACGAAAATCAGAACAAGGCAAAAAACTACTTAAACTTTTACCAGGTCACCCGAAACCACCACGCCTGTACGGCCTTCCTAAGACACACAAACCTGGCATCCCACTACGGCCTATCACTTCGGGCATAGGGAGTGCACCACACAGACTAGCCGGCCACCTTGCTAAATACCTTTCAGCGCTTCTGGGCACTATCAGTCAAGCCCACCTCAAACACTCAGGTGACCTTCTCTCCCGAATTTCCAACCTGAATGTCAAAAACAAAAGCATGGCTTCCTTCGATGTCACAGCCCTCTTTACCAACGTTCCTACTGACGCTGCAATCAACATTCTGAGACAGAGGCTCACTGAAAACCACGACCTCCCTTTACCTCTTCTAGATTTCATCAATCTAGTGGAACTGTGTGTTAATTTCAACTTCTTCAAGTATCAGGACAACTGTTACAAACAATGCTTTGGGATGGCAATGGGCAGCCCGCTCAGTGCTGTGCTTGCCAACCTCTTCATGGAAAACTTGGAGACAGAGAAATTCAGCACCCTCATTCCCAACACCGTTACCTGGCTAAGATACGTTGATGATATATTGGTTTTCTATCCGAGACGTCTCAATATCCAGGCCCTTCTCAACAAGATCAATGCAGTTGAACCATCAATAAAGTTTACACTTGAACTCGAAAATGATGGTAAACTTCCTTTCCTCGACGTTCTACTGTGCAGATCTCCCGACAGTGACAAACTTCTCTTCAAAGTGTATAGAAAACCTACCAACAAGGACGATCTTATACACTTTTATTCACACCAAGACACCCGCACTAAGAGAGGAGTCCTCATTGGCTTCTTCTTGAGAGCTCTTCGCATCTCCAGCCCTTGTTTTCTAGAAGAAGAATGCACTTACATAACACAAGCCTTTACACGTCTTCAGTTCCCATCTTTCTTCATCCGAGATTGCAGACTCAAGGCACAAGCTATCCTCAACAAACCGCCCATGGAACAGCCCCCTAAACAGTTCATAGTACTCCCATGTGGCGATGTTGCCACGAATACTCGCCGGGCACTTGCTATGAGTAACATCAACGTTTCCACCATAAACACATCCTCTATCAAAGACCTCACTACGAAACGCAGCCCCACACCTCTAACTTCTACAGCAGGCGTCTACACTATCCCCTGTGGGTTCTGTCCCAAGAAATATGTAGGCGAGACAGGCAGAGATCTTGCAGTCCGCGTGAATGAGCATCGAAATGCCTCTAACAGAGACGATGTAAGGTACGCCTGTGTCCTCCACAGAGACTCCATGGGGCATTTGATGAACTGGAACGAGGCACAACTCGTTCTCACCGAACCAGACCTCAGACGCCGACGGTGCCTAGAAGCCTCACTAATCGCCGTCACCGACACTATAGAACGCAACACTGGAAACTACAAAATTTCAAAAACATTGGCATACATGATACTTAAGCAGCACCAACCCTAACAACACAGGAGTCACATGATTTCATCGTCTACCCGTCCTCATCATAGGCAGAGGTTGTTTTGATAAGGACCTGCCTCGCATGGGCCAGTAGGCCTTCGACAGTGTTCCTCCATTCTTATGTTCTTATGACATTCCTCAGGTCACGTGCGTCACATCTCACTCTCCGCCTATATATATAATGTCTTTCTACCTCTGTATGTTAAAAGTGATCAAGGTCCCAGGACCGAAACGTTTTCTAATAAATATGTTATAGTGTTTGCTTACGTGTCTTTCTAAACCAACTTGTCGGTATTTATTACCAAGGTTTATACCACGTTTTCTAGTGCATTTATACACAGGACTCACGTGACCTCATTGCCTTCCTGACCTCATCTCAAACAAGTCTCACTTGCATTTTTCAGGTCACTGTGTGTCACTCACACCTCACTTTCTGACTATATACACTGTGAGTTAGAAGTGATCCAGGTCCCACGACGAAGCGTTTTCTAATAAGTCATAGTGTTTGCTTATGTGTCTTTTTAAAACTCTCTGTCTCTGTCTCTATCTCTGTCTCTGCCTCTGTCTCTCCCTGTCTCTCTCTGTCTCTCTCTGTCTCTCTCTGTCTCTCTCTCTCTCTCTTTCTGTCTTTTTTTTTTATTTTTTTTACACAGGGTTTGGCAAGGTTAAGGATCCCTAGCTTTATTGACAAGCTATTTACAGCTTAAGGATTCCTAACTTTATTGACAAGCTAAGAGCTGTTACCTACATCATCTCATTTGAAAGCATTTTTATTGTTATGAGACATACGAGTAGGGAACAGGATGAAGTTGAGCCATCTGTGGACCAGCATTTTAATTTGATCAACTGACTTTATCTCTGTTACAAAAAACACGATTCTAAAGGCTTAGAGATCTCCAGTGAATACTAGAAAGGACTGCCCTTCTAGCATCCAGCCTGTTACTGGGTTTTCGTAACAAGTAGTCAGTATCCTTTTCCAATTATCCATTATAATTCAGTATGATTCAATAGTGCTTCAGGATTACAACTGGTAGGCTACTAACTAGAGAAATTAAAATTTAATAAATTTATTAATCATTAAGTTGTCTAGAGGTATATTATCAAATTAAATTAAATTAAATTAATCACAGTAATCAAAATAAAATCACTTCTCTCGTAAACAATAGTATTATTGTGCTGAAAGCACATATCACATTTATAATTCTTAAGTACCGTCTGGTACATTAACATTTAATAAGATATTACAAATATGTACAAGTAAGTGTGTATGTGTGTAAGTGCTCTAAGTAGTTCGCTATGTCTCAAGACTCGACTAGACTTAAACAAGTGACTGACAAAGTCCTCACATAAACTAACTTCTTGACCGATTGGCAACCAGAACAGTCTGCTTAAACAATAAAAAGAATGCTAAGCCCAATAGCAATACAACAAGCAACTGCGACACAGAATCAGGAACAAGGAGATAATATAACGACACTAAGCAGGGACCATCAGCAGATCCTCCACAAAAGTCATAAAACGCCCATAATACTGAATCTAAGTTCAGCATAAGAAAATACCCGACTGTGACAATACACAGAAACCAGTACAAATTAGGTCATAAGCTATAGTTCAGGACCTGAGTTACTCAGAGTGTCTATGAGACACACAACCTCAGTACAACATCGAAAATCACTAAGTCTATACAAGGTTCTGCGAACAGAGTTCTACAGAACTAACAAGAATAATGAGACAGACAATCTGTCCAACCTCCAAGAGAGTCTAGAGCAGACTAAATGCTTCAAGCGAGGTGAGGACACCCCCCTCGATCATGTGATAGCTCTGTGGACAGTACTGCCCAGCAACAGAAGCCGGCAGAATAACGAGCAAAGAGCGATAATTACAGTAGTTAGACAATCAAGACTTGAACTGAGCACATAATATGTAACATCCTACCTAACAAAGGAAGCTACGTCAAATAACAATATAAAGCAATACATTTACGATTTAGCTATTATCGCAAATATAAGCAATATAAAATTAAATGAAAAGGTAATCATTATATATATACATAATAATCATTGCAACCCATTCAGGGGTTGCAACACCCCCCCAACACAACAGACGGTCGCACTAGGAGTTGCATTAATGTCTTTCACATTACTGATTACTCAGGTTACATTACTAACAATATAATATAAAAATTAATCAGAGTCACTCTCGTGCCAAGCACTTCTGCAATTTCACAGCGTCCGTCACTAGGATATGCCCCTAGTACTAGGGCAGTACACAGTATCATATCTCTGCATACTCGTGGTTATGTACATCAGTGTAGAGACAGGATAGCGTAGATGAGCAGGGCACTTTGAGGCTCGATCATAGTAGAGGAGACTGCATTTCACTCTTAAGTAGTGGTTGTGGAATGCGAGGCAGTATGGACTTCTGAGTATGAAACAGCTTAAGGTGTGTTGTGAGGGGGGGGTCTGCGGCAGGACAGTGTTGCGTCACGCAGTACATCGCCCACACCACACTACCCACTCAACACTCAGCTTATGTCTCCTTACACACAACAATACTGTGAATATATAAATATAATAATTAGACATGAGTATATATAGTTAATATGGGCTGGAGGGATTAAGTTACTTTACTGAATTTGACATAGCAAGTAACAAAAGGTATTTGGGCATAAAATTACGTAAATTTTAAATGGGGAAGTGCCCAAATACTCGTCAAAATGTTCAAAGGACACCACAAGAGCTAGAGCCTCTTTCTCAATAGTGGCATAATTTTTCTGGTGTCGTTTGAGCTTAGATGAATAGTAACATATAGGATGGAGAATATCAGTGGATGTTGACTGTTGGAGCAGCACAGCACCCACTGCATAACCACTCGCATCTATATGTAAAAAGAAGGGAAGATTGAAATTAGGACTCTTCAACACAAGAGTAGAGGAAAGCAGATGCTTCAACCTTTTGAACCAGTCTGAACAATCACTAGTCCAGTTGAACTGAACTTTGCTACTAATGAACACAGTGAGAGGTGGAGGTGGAGTGTGCGCTGGCTTGCCTGTCACTTGACACACGTGGCAACGTCACACATGATCAGCTACTGTTTCCTTCATCTTTGGCCAAGTAAAATGTTTTGCTAGTTTACCGAGTGTCTTCTTGACACCCAAATGTCCTCCTATGGGACTATTGTGAGCAAAATCAATGGCTTGTTCACGAAATGTAACTGGTAACACTACGAGATGCTTGACTGTTGTGGAAACACTATCAGCTGACAACTTACATGTATTTTTCTCCATCAGTACACCGTTACTATAATAGTAACAATTATCGAGATCCTTTGCTTCACTCTCAGTAACTGCTATATCTCTCAGTCTTTCCAGTGACTGATCAACAAACTGATCCTTGATTAAATCATCATGAGTTAGAAATTTAACGTCAGTTGTGTCCTGACTAGGTTGATGACACGGGGGAGTTGGTGTTAATGACCCTGGGCGTAGAGCGTCACTAAACAACATATTCAAGCCCAAATCATTGTCATCCACTAACTCAACAGGAGACAAGGATGGTTGTTGAATCTTTGACATAGCTCTAGTAATTGTGCTGAGAGGAAATAAAATAGGTTTCTCTCTACAAGCTTCAATGGCATAATTATCATCAGTGTTATTATCAATCACAAGTGGTTCTTTACATATACCAGCATGAAGGATATCGTTCCCTATCAACAAGTCCACTGACCTGATGGGAAATACACCACTGGATATACCCACTGAAATATAACCAGTATAATAGCTTGTTTCAATATAAACTTTGTGCAGAGGCACTTTTATAACAGCCCCTCCATAGGCTTCTAACAATACATCTATCTTGCAATAGGTATCATCAGTTATGGGCAGTACATCTTCTTTTAACAATGTGAGATAACTGCCAGTGTCTCTGAAAGTAATTATCTCAGTTAGATGTGATTCGTCAAATCCTACTTTACTTCTCGAAAAGTAAGGACTCATGGCTGAACGAATCTTTTCGTCAGATACACTTTCTGACGCTAGTCATCTGTTCTGAGTAATATTATCTAAAACAGTAGGATCAGAGGTATTACTAGGATTTTGGTGCCTTTGTTGCTCGGAAGAGGATACGACTTGAGTGGGGGCGCCAGCCGCACGACTGTATCTCGTATCTCTTTCTAACTTATAGCAATACTCTCTAGCATGTCCTTTTCTGTTACAATAGGTACATTTAACTTTCTTCTTCTCGATATCAGATTTCTGTCTAGCCACAGAGACAGATTCAGGATTGTGAGTTTTCCTGGTAAAGGTACGAGAAGTTACAGTAGCTGGTACATCAGGCCGGCAATGAGCAGCTGATTTAGGTTGCCAACTTCTAGGACAATCTTTAGTTACCTTGTTTCTTTGTGTTTTAGTACGTACAAGTTTGTGAGAAATCTCGTAATTGTCTGCTAATGCTGCAGTTTCCAGAATATCCGAGGTAGTATGATCGATCAGATATTCTTGTATGTCAGCAGACATACAGTTGTTAAACTCTTCGTGTAGTAACAACTGAACAAGGCTGTCGTAGTTGTTGCACTTGGCAGACCTACACCCCCTCTCAAATGCAACTTTTTTCTCACGAGCCAACTCTACACAAGTTTGATCTTGTCGTCGTTGTAATGTACGAAATGCGCTTTGATAACTTACAGGTAACAAGTTATATGTCTCTAGAATAATTTGCTTGACAGCGTCATAACTAATGTACTTGGCAAATGGTAAAGCAGCAGTACAAGTTTGAGCTCTTCCTGTCAAAGCTGTATGCAACACTGTGGCCCAGTGCTTACGTGGTCAGTTCATAACACGTGCCTGGTTCTCAAACACATCAAAATAGGTGTCTAAGTCACTCTCAAAAAACTTAGGAACCAAGGATGCAGCTTTCTGCACATTAAATGTGTCTTGTGATCTATCAGACTGTTGTCTTCCAAGACGAACATTTTCTCTTTGGAAATCTTCTTCGTTCAATTTCCTCTGAGCCTCTATTTGTGCAGTCTGCAACATAATGAGGCGTTCTAACCTCTCAAACTGTTCCTGAGAGATAGGACCAGTAGGTAATGGAGGAGTAGGGAAATTAACATGTCTTTCTGGACGGTCCTTAGGTCGGGCACCTCGTTCAGGCGTCTCTAGAAAATCTAGATCTGGTCTAGGATAAGTAGATACAGGTGTAGCATCCACTGTACTAGTGTATGGTTGCGTCAAGCTAACAGTTAGGAGGGAAGGCGTGAGCGAGAACTGAGCTACACTAGGCTCACTTCTGCCTTAGTTGCTCTTTCTTCATCAAATAGAGTCATACTTCCTAATTGTGACACTAGGCTTTCTGAATCTGAATCATAATCAGACATCTCTGTATGAGCAAGAAACAATATATCTTTAATTAACGCTCTGACAGTTTCTGCGGTGTAATTCCTGTTATACGTCACACCGAGATATTTGGCTACTTGCCAACATGTCTGAAGTTTTAATGTACTTAACTCAGACAAAGTCAGCGTATCAATTAACCGTTTCACTTTGGCATACATCACGAAAATAAATGTACTATGAGAGAGTGATTATGGGAAACTATAATCCTGATAGGAATTTTAGTGTTGGTTGTCTTAGAGCTAGAACTCATCAACAGTATTTCCATCTCCTTGGATCAAGAGACTCAGTCAGGTACATACATCCACCTAGTATGTTGTACAAGACTAAACTTAAAGTCTTCAGATTTGGAAAGTACTCAGAGTGTTTGATCATAGAGTTACTAGAATGTCAAACTGGACAATTTCTCCAACACCTTGGATCAAGAGCCTCCCGGACAGGCCCCCATTTGTTACAAAAAACGCGATTCTAAAAGCTTAGAGATCTCCAGTGAATACTAGAAAGGACTGCCCTTCTAACATCCAGCCTGTTACTGGGTTTTCGTAACAAGTAGTCAGTATCCTTGTCCAATTATCCATTAGAAATCAGTATGATTCAATAGTGCTTCAGGATTACAACTGGTAGGCTACTAACTAGAGAAATTAAAATTTAATAAATTTATTAATCATTAAGTTGTCTAGAGGTATATTATCAAATTAAATTAAATTAAATTAATCACAGTAATCAAAATAAAATCACTTCTCTCATAAACAATAGTATTATTGTGCTGAAAGCTCATATCACATTTATAATTCTTAAGTACCGTCTGGTACATTAACATTTAACAAGATATTACAAATATGTACAAGTAAGTGTGTATGTGTGTGTAAGTGCTCTAAGTAGTTCGCTATGTCTCAAGACTCGACTAGACTTAAACAAGTGACTGACAAAGTCCTCACATAAACTAACTTCTTGACCGATTGGCAACCAAAACAGTCTGCTTGAACAATAAAAAGAATGCTAAGCCCAATAGCAATACAACAATCAACTGCGACACAGAATCAGGAACAAGGAGATAATATAACGACACTAAGTAGGGACCATCAGCAGATCCTCCACAAAAGTCATAAAACTCCCATAATACTGAATCTAAGTTCAGCATAAGAAAATACCCGACTGTGACAATACACAGAAACCAGTACAAATTAGGTCATAAGCTATAGTTCAGGACCTGAGTTACTCAGAGTGTCTATGAAACACACAACCTCAGTACAACGTCGAAAATCACTAAGTCCATACAAGGTTCTGTGAACAGAGTTCTACAGAACTAACAAGAATAATGAGACAGACAATCTGTCCAACCTCCAAGAGAGTCTAGAGCAGACTAAATGCTTCAGGCGAGGTGAGGACACCCCCCATCGATCACGTGATAGCTCCGTGGACAGTACTGCCCAGCAACAGAAGCCGGCAGAATAACGAGCAAAGAGCGATAATTACAGTAGTTAGACAATCAAGACTTGAACTGAGGACATAATATGTAACATCCTACCTAAAAAAAGGAAGCTACGTCAAATAACAATATAAAGCAATACATTTACGATTTAGCTATTATCGCAAATATAAGCAATATAAAATTAAATGAAAAGGTAATCATTATATATATACATAATCATTGCAACCCATTCAGGGGTTGCAACAATCTCGTTGACATCATTATGCTGTACGAATGTGTTCCATACTTGAGTCATCCTGGGTATCTATGATCTCAGATGGAGTGATGTTCTGAAGGAGGGTACAGCCAGAGTGAAGTTGCTGCTTTCTGCCCGTCTTGTGGCATAAAAGCTTGTTTCACGTTGTCCTCGAAGTGGATCCAAGTGTGGTACTTTGACAATATTGGCCTTGTACATAACAGTAAGGCCACCCACATCCCTCCTGTGTTGAAGGCTCTGCTGAAATGACAGATCTATCCAGGATGGGTCCAGGCGAGAGATGAGACGTCTTGCTCTGTTCTCTACTCTGTCAAGCAGTCGCAGATGAGAGGGGGGGGCAGGCAAACCAAGAAAGTGGAGCAAACTCAAGGTGTGAGCGTACTTGTGCCTCGTACAGAATCTTGCAACCCCTACTGTCAAGCAGATGCTAGATACGGCGAAGTGCTGTAAGCTTCCTGGCTGCCTTGTTTGCAAGATTTACAACGTGGTTTTTCATGGTTAGTTTGGAGTCAAATTTCATCCCAAGGATATCAACTTCTTCTGCAGGTGCCAACACCCTCCCATTCATCCTTACTACTGCAGCAGCATTACCATCATGGTGCCTAGAGACGATCATCATTTGCGTTTTCTCAGGTGCAAATGTTACTTGCCATGTATTTCCCCAAGCTGATATAGCTCTTAGCTGGTGATTGATGTAGCTTAGTGCAGCTGGCATTTCTTCTCTTGGACAAGTGAATGTCAGTGTACAGTCGTCTGCATATGCATGTGATTCTGTCTCTCTGTCTCTGTCTGTCTGTCTGTCTGTCTGTCTGTCTGTCTGTCTGTCTGTCTGTCTGTCTGTCTTTCTCTCTCTCTCCTCCGTCCCTCCTCCTCCATGCACACCATAATACCACCACAGTAATAATCAAATTTGTGCTGCTATTCCTGGGTATACAGTAATAAGGTTTCACATCATCCCTGACACAAACACGCTTGGGTGACTCTGGCGAGTGTCAGGCGAATGGGAATCGGCAGAAACTGAACGAAGATGAAAGAGAGGCAGATAGAAGAGTCAGTGGGAGAAAAGGGAAAAGGCGCACAGCAGAAGACACGTAAATCACCCAGTCTTCTAATAACAGGTTCATTTTTCCACTATAATCTGCCTTGTTTATAATTACTATCGTATTGTCTGTTTCGTAAGCTGAAGTCCAGGATCTTTTATTTATTCATGGTATAACTTAACAAATGCTTGTGGACAATTGTGTTGTAGAGGTCAGAGCAAAGGTGAGACCTCTGACTGAGATAATTACATCAGACCTCTCACACAGCTTCCACCTCTCTCAGTACTGGACTAAGAAGTCACTGGCTGGCGACGCGTTTCCACAATAATGTTGCACAAGTGTTGCAGTCTGCCATTGCATGTGCAACTCACATTTTTTTTAAATTTCATGCATATAGAGAGAACATTATCTAGAATTATATTCTTTCTTTAATTATATTTATAACGCTAATTATAATTATTGTTGCAGTCCAAACTATGATTATATGTTACGCAATAATTTACTTAGATTATATTGTTAAAATACATTCTACCGGGAACTGATGTAAATCAGCAGTGATGTCATAGCTGTCAGCAGAGCTTGTTGACTGTCACCAGGCTCTTGACTGTCAGTAGAGCTGGTTGATTCTCTGCAGACTCGTAGCTGTCAGTAGATTTGGTAGACTGTCACAACGGTCAGTAGAGCTGGTAGACTGCCTGCAGACTTATAACTGTCATTAGAGCTGGTAGACTGCCTGCAGACTTATAACTGTCAGTAGAGCTGGTAGACTGCCTGCAGACTTATAACTGTCAGTAGAGCTGGTAGACTGCCTGCAGACTTATAACTGTCAGTAGAGCTGGTAGACTGCCTGCAGACTTATAACTGTCAGTAAAGCTGGTAGACTGCCTCCAGACTTATAACTGTCAGTAGAGCTGGTAGACTGCCTGCAGACTTATAACTGTCAGTAAAGCTGGTAGACTGCCTGCAGACTTATAACTGTCAGTAGAGCTGGTAGACTGCCTGCAGACTTATAACTGTCAGTAAAGCTGGTAGACTGCCTCCAGACTTATAACTGTCAGTAGAGCTGGTAGACTGCCTGCAGACTTATAACTGTCAGTAAAGCTGGTAGACTGCCTGCAGACTTATAACTGTCAGTAGAGCTGGTAGACTGCCTGCAGACTTATAACTGTCAGTAAAGCTGGTAGACTGCCTCCAGACTTATAACTGTCTGTAGAGCTGGTAGACTGCCTGCAGACTTATAACTGTCAGTAAAGCTGGTAGACTGCCTGCAGACTTATAACTGTCAGTAGAGCTGGTAGACTGCCTGCAGACTTATAACTGTCAGTAAAGCTGGTAGACTGCCTGCAGACTTATAACTGTCAGTAAAGCTGGTAGACTGCCTGCAGACTTATAACTGTCAGTAGAGCTGGTAGACTGTCTCCAGACTTATAACTGTCAGTAGAGCTGGTAGACTGCCTGCAGACTTATAACTGTCAGTAGAGCTGGTAGACTGTCTCCAGACTTATAACTGTCAGTAGAGCCGGTAGACTGTCTCCAGACTTATAACTGTCAGTAGAGCTGGTAGACTGTCTCCAGACTTATAACTGTCAGTAGAGCTGGTAGACTGTCTCCAGACTTATAACTGTCAGTAGAGCTGGTAGACTGCCTCCAGACTTATAACTGTCAGTAGAGCTGGTAGACTGCCTCCAGACTTATAACTGTCAGTAGAGCTGGTAGACTGTCACAACTGTTAGTAGACCTGGTAGACTGCGTGCAGACTTATATCTGTCAGTAGAGCTGGTAGACTGCCTGCAGACTTATAACTGTCAGTAGAGCTGGTAGACTGTCTACAGACTTATAGCTGTCAGTAGAGCTGGTAGACTGTCTCCAGACTTATAACTGTCAGTAGATCTAGTAGACTGCCTGCAGACTTATAACTGTCAGTAGAGCTGGTAGACTGTCTCAAGACTTATAACTGTCAGTAGAGCTGGTAGACTGTCTCAAGACTTATAATTGTCAATAGAGCTGGTAGACTGCCTCCAGACTTATAACTGTCAGTAGAGCTGGTAAACTGTCTCCAGACTTATAACTGTCAGTAGAGCTGGTAGACTGCCTCCAGACTTATAACTGTCAGTAGAGCTGGTAGACTGTCACAACTGTTAGTAGACCTGGTAGACTGCGTGCAGACTTATATCTGTCAGTAGAGCTGGTAGACTGCCTGCAGACTTATAACTGTCAGTAGAGCTGGTAGACTGTCTACAGACTTATAGCTGTCAGTAGAGCTGGTAGACTGTCTCCAGACTTATAACTGTCAGTAGATCTAGTAGACTGCCTGCAGACTTATAACTGTCAGTAGAGCTGGTAGACTGTCTCAAGACTTATAACTGTCAGTAGAGCTGGTAGACTGTCTCAAGACTTATAATTGTCAATAGAGCTGGTAGACTGCCTCCAGACTTATAACTGTCAGTAGAGCTGGTAGACTGTCTCCAGATTTAAAACTGTCAGTAGAACTGGTAGACTGTCTCCAGACTTATAACTGTCAGTAGAGCTGGTAGACTGTCTCCAGACTTATAACTGTCAGTAGATCTGGTAGACTGCCTGCAGACTTATAACTGTCAGTAGAGCTGGTAGACTGTCTCCAGACTTATAACTGTCAGTAGAGCTGGTAGACTGCCTCCAGACTTATAACTGTCGGTAGAGCTGGTAGACTGCCTGCAGACTTATAACTGTCAGTAGAGCTGGTAGACTGCCTCCAGACTTATAACTGTCAGTAGAGCTGGTAGACTGCCTGCAGACTTATAACTGTCAATAGAGCTGGTAGACTGACTGCAGACTTATAACTGTCAGTAGAGCTGGTAGACTGTCTCCAGACTTATAACTGTCAGTAGAGCTGGTAGACTGTCTCCAGACTTATAACTGTCAGTAGAGCTGGTAGACTGTCTCCAGACTTATAACTGTCAGTAGAGCTGGTAGACTGTCTCCAGACTTATAACTGTCAGTAGAGCTGGTAGACTGTCTCCAGACTTATAACTGTCAGTAGAGCTGGTAGACTGCCTCCAGACTTATAACTGTTAGTAGAGCTGGTAGACTGTCTCCAGACTTATAACTGTCAATAGAGCTGGTAGACTGCCTGCAGACTTGTAACTGTCAATAGAGCTGGTAGACTGCCTGCAGACTTATAACTGTCAGTAGAGCTGGTAGACTGCCTGCAGACTTATAACTGTCAGTAGAGCTGGTAGACTGCCTCCAGACTTATAACTGTCAGTAGAGCTGGTAGACTGCCTGCAGACTTATAACTGTCAGTAGAGCTGGTAGACTGCCTGCAGACTTATAACTGTCAGTAGAGCTGGTAGACTGCCTGCAGACTTATAACTGTCAGTAAAGCTGGTAGACTGCCTCCAGACTTATAACTGTCAGTAGAGCTGGTAGACTGCCTGCAGACTTATAACTGTCAGTAAAGCTGGTAGACTGCCTGCAGACTTATAACTGTCAGTAGAGCTGGTAGACTGCCTGCAGACTTATAACTGTCAGTAGAGCTGGTAGACTGTCTCCAGACTTATAACTGTCAGTAGAGCTGGTAGACTGCCTGCAGACTTATAACTGTCAGTAGAGCTGGTAGACTGTCTCCAGACTTATAACTGTCAGTAGAGCTGGTAGACTGTCTCCAGACTTATAACTGTCAGTAGAGCTGGTAGACTGTCTCCAGACTTATAACTGTCAGTAGAGCTGGTAGACTGTCTCCAGACTTATAACTGTCAGAAGAGCTGGTAGACTGCCTCCAGACTTATAACTGTCAGTAGAGCTGGTAGACTGCCTCCAGACTTATAACTGTCAGTAGAGCTGGTAGACTGTCACAACTGTTAGTAGACCTGGTAGACTGCATGCAGACTTATATCTGTCAGTAGAGCTGGTAGACTGCCTGCAGACTTATAACTGTCAGTAGAACTGGTAGACTGCCTGCAGACTTATAACTGTCAGTAGAGCTGGTAGACTGCCTCCAGACTTATAACTGTCAGTAGAGCTGGTAGACTGTCACAACTGTTAGTAGACCTGGTAGACTGCGTGCAGACTTATGTCTGTCAGTAGAGCTGGTAGACTGCCTGCAGACTTATAACTGTCAGTAGAGCTGGTAGACTGCCTGCAGACTTATAACTGTCAGTAGAGCTGGTAGACTGTCTCTGTAGCAAGATTCTTTTTTGTCAAATCATAAATTGTGAGAATAAAATTTATATGTGAGATCCGTCATAAGTCATATGAAAGAAAAATATATATGAAAGGTATAATAATAATAATAATAATAATAATAATAATAATAATAATAATAATAATAATAATAATAATAATAATAATTATGGTATCTATGTGTTTACAAGTACATGTACAAGGTATACAGGTCTAGCTGACATCAATGACATACTACTATATAGAAAGCCGCTTGTTATGCTGAGCATTTCAGGTAAATTAGGTCAGTTTTGTCCCAGGATGCGACCCACACCAGTCGACTAAAACCCATGTACCCATTTGATACTGATGGGTGAACATGGACAGCAGGTGTCTTACGGAAGCACGTGCTAATGTTTTCCAGCCTTACCGGAGATTCAAACTCCGGACCTCAGTGTGTGAGCAGTGTGCGCCAGCAATCGAGCCACAGGACACTTGACCCCGTACAGGTGAGCGGAGGGACGTGTCCAGCAGTGGCGGGTGAAGACAGGTTCTCAAGTGATGCTAAGAATCTGTGTTGGAAGTTTCTTTGTGCTATGTGATTCTTCATGTTGTGCTGGCGTTCCGTGTTAGGTTGAGCGCTGCTATGTACTTCTTGAGGGCGTTCCGTGTTAGGTTGAGCGCTGCTATGTACTTCTTGAGGGCGTTCCGTGTTAGGTTGAGCGCTGCTATGTACTTCTTGAGGGCGTTCCGTGTTAGGTTGAGCGCTGCTATGTACTTCTTGAGGGCGTTCCGTGTTAGGTTGAGCGCTGCTATGTACTTCTTGAGGGCGTTCCGTGTTAGGTTGAGCGCTGCTATGTACTTCTTGAGGGCGTTCCGTGTTAGGTTGAGCGCTGCTATGTACTTCTTGAGGGCGTTCCGTGTTAGGTTGAGCGCTGCTATGTACTTCTTGAGGGCGTTCCGTGTTAGGTTGAGCGCTGCTATGTACTTCTTGAGGGCGTTCCGTGTTAGGTTGAGCGCTGCTATGTACTTCTTGAGGGCGTTCCGTGTTAGGTTGAGCGCTGCTATGTACTTCTTGAGGGCGTTCCGTGTTAGGTTGAGCGCTGCTATGTACTTCTTGAGGGCGTTCCGTGTTAGGTTGAGCGCTGCTATGTACTTCTTGAGGGCGTTCCGTGTTAGGTTGAGCGCTGCTATGTACTTCTTGAGGGCGTTCCGTGTTAGGTTGAGCGCTGCTATGTACTTCTTGAGGGCGTTCCGTGTTAGGTTGAGCGCTGCTATGTACTTCTTGAGGGCGTTCCGTGTTAGGTTGAGCGCTGCTATGTACTTCTTGAGGGCGTTCCGTGTTAGGTTGAGCGCTGCTATGTACTTCTTGAGGGCGTTCCGTGTTAGGTTGAGCGCTGCTATGTACTTCTTGAGGGCGTTCCGTGTTAGGTTGAGCGCTGCTATGTACTTCTTGAGGGCGTTCCGTGTTAGGTTGAGCGCTGCTATGTACTTCTTGAGGGCGTTCCGTGTTAGGTTGAGCGCTGCTATGTACTTCTTGAGGGCGTTCCGTGTTAGGTTGAGCGCTGCTATGTACTTCTTGAGGGCGTTCCGTGTTAGGTTGAGCGCTGCTATGTACTTCTTGAGGACGTTCCGTGTTAGGTTGAGCGCTGCTATGTACTTCTTGAGGGCGTTCCGTGTTAGGTTGAGCGCTGCTATGTACTTCTTGAGGGCGTTCCGTGTTAGGTTGAGCGCTGCTATGTACTTCTTGAGGGCGTTCCGTGTTAGGTTGAGCGCTGCTATGTACTTCTTGAGGGCGTTCCGTGTTAGGTTGAGCGCTGCTATGTACTTCTTGAGGGCGTTCCGTGTTAGGTTGAGCGCTGCTATGTACTTCTTGAGGGCGTTCCGTGTTAGGTTGAGCGCTGCTATGTACTTCTTGAGGGCGTTCCGTGTTAGGTTGAGCGCTGCTATGTACTTCTTGAGGGCGGATTTCAAAATGACGTCTGGTTTCCATTGTCCTTGTGAGGTGTTGAAACTGGTAGTGGTAGGTATGAGGGCAGATTCTATGATTTTGAGTTTGTAGCTGCAGTGTGATTTGTGTTATATATTGGCAGCTTCCCAATGACTCTTGTGATTGTTGATGCTGACATGTTGAAAAATGGCTGAATTATCCTGTGCGTAACGTATTGCCCTTTGGTGTTCAATGCTCCTTGTAGATAATGTCCGTCCTGTCTGCCCTATGTATTATTGGTTGCAGTCTTTACATGGTAACTGGTAAACTCCTGGTGTTTCCTGCGTTGCTGAATGTTTGTGTTTCTTCGAGAAGAGATTCCCTACTATTTTGGGATAAAACGTGATTATATTGGTCATTTTGTTGAAATGATTGAATGTACCTTGATGGTAGGTTACCATCACCTGGAGTATACCTGGAGAAGGTTTCGGGGGTCAACGCCCGCAGGCCTCGCATTGTATCAGAACCTGATCAACCAAGCTGTTACTGCTAACCGCACGCAAACTGGCTGGTCAGGTACTAACTTTAGATACCTGTCCAGCGCCTTCTTGAAGACAACCAGGGGTCTGTTTATAACCCACTTTATGTTTGCTGGGAGGCAGTTAAACATTCTTGGGCAACTGATGTTTACTGAGTTTTCTCTTAGTGTACTCGTGGCGCATCTGCTTATCATTGGGGAAATGTTGCATCTCCTGCCGATTCTTTTGCTTTCGTAGGGAGGGATTTTCGTGTGCAAATTTGGTACTAATCCTTCTAAGATTTTCAAAGTGTATATTATCATGAATCTTTCTCGTATGCATTTCAGGGAATACAAGTCAAGGGATTGCGACCGCTCCTAGTAATATAGGTACTTTATCATACTTCTGTGTGCTGTGAAGGTTCTCTGTACATTCTCCAGGTCAGTATTTTCTCCTGCCTTGAAGGGGGCCGTTAGTTTACAGCAGTATTCCAGCCTAGAGAGAACAAGCGATCTGAAGAGAATCATCATGGGCTTGGCATCCCTAGTTTTGAAGGTTCTCATTATCCATCCTATAATTTTTCTAGCAGATGTGGTAGATACATTGTTGTGGTCTTTGAAAATGAGATCCTCTGATATTATCACTCCCAGGTCCTTCACAATAGTTTCTGCTCTACTGTGTGGCTGGAATTTGTTTTATACTCCTATACAACTTTAATTTTCTCAAGTTTTCCATATCGGATTAATTGAAATTTCTCTTCATTTAACTTCACATTGTTTTCTGCTGCCCATTTAAAGATTTAGTTAATGTCTGCTTGGAGTCTTGCAGTGTCTTCAATGGAGGACAGTCATGCAAATTTGGCTGTCATTTGCAAAGCAAGACAAAGCAAGACACGGTGCTGTGGCTTGCATCTCTACTTATGTCAGATATGAGGATGAGAAACAGGATGATGGCGAGTACTGTGCCTTGTGGAACAGAGCTCTTTACTGTAGCTGCCTCAGACTTTACTCTGTTTACGATTACTCTTTGTGTTCTATTTCTTAAGAAGTTATAGATCCATCTACCTTTTCCTGTTATTCCTTTATCACGCATTTTCTGTGCTATTACACCATAGTCGCAGTTGTCGAAGGCTTCTGCAAAGTCTGTGTATACTACATCCGCATTTTGTTTCTCCTCCAGAGCATCCAAGACCATGTCATAATGGTCCCGTAGTTCAGACAGGCAGGAGAGACCTGCTCTAAACCTATGTTGCCTGGGTTGTGTAACTGATGGGTATCTAGATGGGTGGCGATCTTGCTTCTAAGAACCCTTTCAAAGATTTTTATGATATGGGACGTTAGTACTATCTGTCTGTAATTCTTTGCAAATGCTTTACTGCCACCTTGGAGGAGCGAGGCTATGTCTGTCGATTTGAAGTGACTGTGGGATGACTCCTATGTCCATGCTCCTCTTCCCTAGAATGCTGAAGGCAAGTGAAAGGGGCTTATTATAGATCTTGATGAACACGGAGTTCCACGAGTCCGGGCCTGGGGCAGAGTGCATGGGCATGTCGTTTAATGCTTTTTCGAAGTCTTATGGTATTAGGGTAATATCGGAGACTTTTGAATTGACTAAATTTTGAGTCTACCCTTGTCTACCCTTAGTCTGGTTAGCGGCTCACTAAACACTCATTGCTTTCATCTGTGTGAGTCCCATCTCGTTTAAGCAGGGACCCAATACTGGATGTTGTTTTCACCTTAGATTTATCATAAGAAACGAAATATTTTGGGTTTCTTTTAGTTTCATTAATGGTTTTTAGTTCTTCCTGATTTTCTTGTCTCCTGTAAGATTCCTTAAGTTTATGTTTGATATTTGCTATTTCCCTTACCAGTGCTTCATATTTCAGATACACTGACCCCTCTCAGCAGCTCTGTGATTCTTCTCCTTCGTCTGTATAGAGAGCGTCTCACTCTAGTTTACATCTTCTCTTCCTTTACCCTAAAGTAATGTGCCTTGAGCATTCTTCAAGTGCCACGTTGTTAATTCTTTCTAGGCAAAGGTTTAGATCGATGTTGTTCATGATATCTTCCCAGCTTGTTTTTTTTTAGGACATGGTTGACTTGATCCCACTCTATGCTTTTGTTATTGAAGCTGAATTGTGTGAAGGCGCCTTCGTAACTGGTCTTCTTATGCTGGTCAGGAGCCCTGTGCATACTTGTCTGTACTTCTGTTTTGTTATGATCTGAGTGTATTGTCTTTGATACTGTTATATTTGGTATCAGATCATCATTGTTAGTGAAGATGAGATCTTGTGTATTCTCCAATCTTGTTGGTTCTGTTATTTGCTGGTTTAAGGTGAATCTGTTGCAGAGATTTAATAGTTCGTGTGTGTGAATTTTCATCTGAGCTTCCTCCTGGGATGATCTCTACTAAAACATTATTTTCTATATTCCTCCATGTTATACCTTAAGATGAAATCTCCCAGCGGCAAGATGTTTAATATTAATAATAATATTAATAATAATAATAAAAAACCAAGAATATTGTTCTAACTAAACCTCATGAAACACCACTACATCCCACTGACACAGCTAACAAGATAAACGACTTCTTCTCAAAAATAGGATTTAATCTCGCCAGTAAAATCCCACGTACCAATGCCCGTGCCGGGGACTACTTAGATGAGAATTTCCCAAATTCCTTCTATCTTGTACCAACTGAGCCCACGGAAGTCACCGCAATCATAAAATCACTTAAAAATAACTCGGGGAGTCTGTCTCACGTCCCACCATTACTGTACAAGCGAGCGGCCCATGTCCTTTTGCATGCTATTACATTACTTTTTAACAAGTCACTAGAAACTAGCACTTTCCCGACACTACTCAAGACAGCAAGAGTTACACCAATACATAAAGGTGGTGACCCTACAGACATAAACAACTATAGGCCAATATCAAACTTACCATTGCTATCCAAAATATTCGAGAAACTCGTGCACAGGAGACTATATTCATTTATAACGTCACAAAACATACTCAACCCCTGCCAATTTGGATTCAGGAAAAATAAAAGCACTAATTATGCAATTATAAAAATGTTAGACCTGCTTTACACAGCATTGGAAAATAAGGAATATCCACTAGGAATTTTTATTGACCTAAGAAAAGCGTTTGACACGGTAGACCACGGCATCCTACTCCACAAACTTGACCACTATGGTATAAGAGGCCATGCGCTTGCATATTTTAAATCCTACCTTCCTAATAGGTATCAGTATGTCACCATTAAAGACACAGCCTCATCAATACGGCCACTTGATACTGGAGTTCCGCAGGGAATCTTGTCACCCTCAACACCATTGTTAACGAGGAGCTGCTCAAAATATCGAATTGGATGACAGCCAATAAACTTGGTAGCAGAGCAGGTGTTGCACAACTTAACATTAAGATCGACAACACTCTAATTGCCAGACATAATGAGGGCAAATTCCTTGGCCTATACCTCGACAACAACCTAAATTTTAGCACCCATATCCAACACATAACAAAAAAAGTATCCAAAACGGTGGGGATCCTCTCCAAGATACGATACTACGTGCCGCAAACTGCCCTTCTCACACTATACCATTCACTTACATATCCATACCTCACCTATGCTATCTGTGCTTGGGGTTCAACTGCAGCAACACACCTAAAGCCTATAATAACCCAACAAAAAGCCACAGTAAGAATACTCACTAAATCCCATCCCTGGATACACACTCCCCCCCACTCTTCATAGATCTAAACTTGTGTTTTCAGTGATTACCT
>NC_091294.1:68575626-68623126 GCF_038502225.1 Cherax quadricarinatus | reverse complement strand
CTGTTATACGTGCCTGTTCCTCTAGCTTCTGTACTAATCTCTTGTGAAGAACTGTGTCGAAGGCCTTCTTACAGTCCAAGAAAATGCAATCAACCCACCCCTCCCTCTCATTCCTTACTTCAGTTACCTTGTCATAAAACTCTAGTAGGTTTGTGACACAGGATTTGCCTTCCATGAATCCGTGCTGGTTGTCGTTTATAATCTTGTTCCGTTCCAGGTGCTCCAACATTCTCCTCCTGATAATCTTTTCAAAGACTTTGCATACTATACATGTCAGTGACACTGGTCTATAATTTAGTGTTTCATTCCTGTCTCCCTTCTTAAAGATGGGGGTTACATTTGCCTTTTTTCTTACTTCAGGTAGTTTCCCAGTTTCAATTAAAGTGTTGAAGATTTTGGTTAGTGGTACATGTAATGTCCCTTCTCCCTCTCTAAGGACCCACTTAGAGATGTTGTCCGGTCCCACTGCCTTTGAGGTATCAAGGTCACTTAGGAGCTTCTCCACCTCCTCCTCAGTTGTGTGTAATTCATCCAACACTTGTTGGTATATCGCTTGTTGCTGTACCCCACTGTTTTGTCTTCCCGTTGTCCCTTCAGCCTCCACTGTAAATACTTCCTGAAATCTCATGTTGAGCTCCTCACATACCTCCTGGTTATTTCTTGTGAGCTCCCCACCTTATTTCCTCGGCCTGATTACCTGGTTCTTGACTGTTGTCTTCCTCCTGATGTGGCTGTAGAGTAGTTTCGGGTCAGACTTGACTTTCGATGCTATGTCATTTTCATACTGCCACTGGGCCTCCCTCCTTATCTGTGCATACTGGTTTCTTGCTCGTCGATTAATCCCTTTATTCTCCTGAGTTCTTTGCCTTCTGTAATTTTTCCATTCTCTAGAGCACTTAGTTTTTGCCTCCCTGCACCCTCGGGTAAACCAAGGGCTCGTTCTGTCCTTCCCATTATTTCTGTTACCCTTGGGAACAAACCTTTCCTCTGCCTCCTTGCATTTTGTTGTTACAAAGTCCATCATTTTGTTTACTGATTTTCCTACCAACTCCTGTTCCCACTGAACCTCCTGCAGGAAGGTCCTCATTCCCATGTAGTCCTCCCTTTTATAGTTTAGCTTTTCCCTTTCTACTCCTGTTACCCTCTCCACTTTTAGCTCCACGATGTATTCAAAGCTCATAACTACGTGGTCACTAGCTCCAAGGGGCCTTTCATATGTGATGTGCTCAATGTCTGAGCTACTCAGGGTGAACAAGAGGTCCAGTCTTGCTGGTTCATCCTCCCCTCTCTCTCTGGTAATATCCCTAACATGTTGGTGCATGAGATTTGCGAGCACAACATCCATCATCTTGGCTCTCCATGTTTCGGGACCCCCATGTGGCTCCAGGTTTTCCCAATCAACCTCCCTGTGATTGAAGTCGCCCATGACCGGTAACTTCGCTCTACTTGAGTGGGTCCTTCTTGCCACCTCAGCTAGAGTGTCCACCATTGCTCTGTTGCATTCATCATATTCCTCTCTTGGCCTCCTGCGGTTCTGTGGTGGGGTTATACATAACTGCAAAGACTACCTTGTGTTCCTCTGACTGAACTGTACCTACTATGTAATCCATTTCTCAAATTTCGTCCATTCCTTCCATTTCTTGATAACCCCACCGGTTTTTTATTAGTAGTGCAACCCCTCCTCCCCCCCTGCTCCTTCTATCTTTCCTCAGGATCTGATATCCGGGTGGAAAGATTGCATCTGTTATTATCCCAGTGATTTTTGTTTCTGTAACCGCTACAATGTATGTGTATGCGTGTGTGTGTGTGTGTGTGTGTGTGTGTGTGTGTGTGTGTGTGTGTGTGTGTGTGTGTGTGTGTGTGTGTGTGTGTGTATGTATATATGTATGTGTGTGTATGTGTGTGTATGTGTGTGTATGTGTGTGTATGTGTGTATGTATGTGTGTGTGTATGTGTGTGTATGTGTATTTACTCACCTATTTGTGGTTGCAGGGGTCGAGTCCTAGCTCCTGGCCCCGCCTCTTCACCGGTTGTTACTAGGCCCTCTCTCTCCCCGCTCCATGAGCTTTATCAAACCTCGTCTTAAAACTGTGTATGGTTCCTGCCTCCACTACGTCATTTTCTAGGCTATTCCACTGCCTTACAACTCTATGACTGAAGAAATACTTCCTACTATCTCTCTGACTCATTTGTGTCTTCAGCTTCCAATTGTGGCCTCTTGTTTCTGTGTCCCCTCCCTGGAACATCCTGTCTTTGTCCACCTTGTCTATTCCACGCAGTATTTTATATGTCGTTATCATGTTTCCCCTGACCCTCCTGTCCTCCAGTGTCGTCAGGCCGATTTCCCTTAATCTTTCTTCATAGGACATTCCCCTTAGCTCTGGAACTAACCTTGTCGCAAACCTTTGTACTTTCTCTAGTTTCTTGACGTGCTTAATCAAGTGCGGGTTCCAAACAGGTGCTGCATACTCCAGTATGGGCCTGACATACACGGTGTACAGTGTCTTGAATGATTCCTTACTAAGGTATCGGAATGCTGTTCTCAGGTTTGCCAGGCGCCCATATGCTGCAGCAGTTATCTGATTGATGTGTGCTTCCGGAGACATGCTCGGTGTTATACTCACCCCAAGATCTTTCTCCTTGAGTGAGGTTTGCAGTCTTTGGCCACCTAGCCTATACTCTGTCTGTGGTCTTCTGTGCCCTTCCCCTATCTTCATGACTTTGCATTTGGCAGGATTAAATTCGAGAAGCCATTTGCTGGACCAGGTGTCCAGTCTGTCCAGGTCTCTTTGAAGTCCTGCCTGGTCCTCATCAGATTTAATTCTCCTCAATAACTTCATATCATCTGCAAACAGGGACACTTCTGAGTCTAACCCTTCCGTCATGTCGTTCACATATACCAAAAATAGCACTGGTCCTAGGACCGACCCCTGTGGGACCCCGCTCGTCACAGGTGCCCACTGTGATACATCATTACGTACCATGACTCGTTGTTGCCTCCCTGTCAGGTATTCTCTGATCCATTGCAGTGCCCTTCCTGTTATATGCGCCTGATGCTCTAGCTTCTGCACTAATCTCTTGTGAGGAACTGTGTCAAAGGCCTTCTTGCAGTCCAAGAAGATGCAATCAACCCACCCCTCTCTCTCTTGTCTTACTTCTGTTATTTTATCATAAAACTCCAGAAGGTTTGTGACACAGGATTTGCCTTCCGTGAATCCGTGCTGGTTGGCATTTATACTCCTGTTCCGTTCCAGGTGCTCCACCACTCTCCTCCTGATAATCTTCTCCATAATTTTGCATACTATACACGTCAATGACACAGGTCTATAGTTTAGTGCCTCTTTTCTGTCTCCTTTTTTGAAAATGGGAACTACATTTGCCGTCTTCCATACCTCAGGTAGTTGCCCAGTTTCCAGGGATGTGTTGAAGATTGTGGTAAGTGGCACGCACAACATATCTGCTCCCTCTCTAAGGACCCACGGAGAGATGTTGTCCGGTCCCATTGCCTTTGAGGTATCGATGTCCCTTAGCAGTTTCTTCACCTCCTCCTCATCTGTATGTATGTCGTCCAACACTTGTTGGTGTATTCCTTGCTGGTGTCCCCATCTGGTCTGTCCCCCCAGACTCCTTCCTGTCTCTACTGTAAATACTTCCTTAAATCTCATGTTGAGCTCCTCACATACCTCTTGATCGTTTCTTGTGAGTTCTCCACCTTCTTTCCTCAGCCTTATCACCTGGTCCTTGACTGTTGTCTTCCTCCTAATGTGGCTATACAGCAGTTTCGGGTCAGATTTGACTTTCGATGCTATGTCGTTTTCATACTGTCGCTGGGCCTCCCTCCTTATCTGCGCATACTCGTTTCTGGCTCTTCTACTAATCTCCTTGTTTTCCTGGGTCCTATGCCTCCTGTACCTTTTCCATTCTCTGTTACACTTAGTTTTTGCCTCCCTACACCTTCGGGTAAACCAAGGACTAGTTTTGGTCTTCCTATTATTTCTGTTTCCCTTGGGAACAAAACTTTCCTCTGCCTCCTTGCACTTTGTTGCCACATATTCCATCATCTCGTTTACTGATTTTCCTACCATTTCTCTGTCCCACTGAACCTCCTGCAGGAAGTTTCTCATACCTGTGTAGTCCCCCCTTTTATAGTTTAGTCTGTCCCCTTCAGTTCCTGTTACCTTCTCCACTTGTAACTCTACTCAGAACCACATGATCGCTAGCTCCAAGGGGCCTCTCGTAAGTGATGTCCTCAATGTCTGAACTACTCAGGGTGAACACAAGATCCAGTCTTGCTGGCTCATCCTCCCCTCTCTCTCTGGTTGTGTCCCTGACATGTTGATGCATGAGGTTTTCAAGTACCACATCCATCATCTTGGCTCTCCATGTTTCGGGACCCCCATGTTGCTCCAGGTTTTCCCAGTCGATCTCCCTGTGGTTGAAATCGCCCATTACCAGTAACTTTGCTCTGCTCGAGTGAGCTCTTCTTGCCACCTCAGCCAGTGTGTCCACCATCACCCTGTTGTTTTCTTCGTATGTATGTATGTATGTATGTGTGTGTATGTGTGTGTGTATGTATGTGTGTGTGTGTGTATTTATATATGTGTATGTGTGTGTGTGTGTATGTGTGTGTATATGTGTATGTGTGTATGTGTGTGTATGTGTGTGTATGTGTGTGTATGTACTCACCTAGTTGAGGTTGCAGGGGCCGAGTCCAAGCTCCTGGCCCCGCCTCTTCACTGGTCGCTACTAGGTCACTCTCCCTGAACCATGAGCTTTATCGTACCTCTGCTTAAAGCTATGTATGGACCCTGCCTCCACTACATCGCTTCCCAAACTATTCCACTTCCTGACTAATCTGTGGCTGAAGAAATACTTCCTAACATCCCTGTGATTCATCTGTGTCTTCAGCTTCCAACTGTGTCCCCTTGTTGCTGTGTCCAGTCTCTGGAACTTCCTGTCTTTGTCCACCTTGTCAATTCCTCTCAGTATTTTGTATGTCGTTATCATGTCCCCCCTATCTCTCCTGTCCTTCAGTGTCGTCAGGTTTATTTCCCTTAACCTCTCCTCGTAGGACATACCTCTTAGCTCTGGGACTAGTCTTGTTGCAAACCTTTGCACTTTCTCTAGTTTCTTTACGTGCTTGGCTAGGTGTGGGTTCCAAACTGGTGCCGCATACTCCAATATGGGCCTAACGTACACTGTGTACAGGGTCCTGAACGATTCCTTATTAAGGTGTCGGAATGCTGTTCTGAGGTTTGCTAGGCACCCATATGCTGCAGCAGTTATTTGGTTGATGTGCGCTTCAGGAGATGTGCCTTGTGTTATACTAACCCCAAGATCTTTTTCCTTGAGTGAGGCTTGTAGTCTCTGGCCCCCTAGACTGTACTCCGTCTGTGGTCTTCTTTGCTCTTCCCCAATCTTCATGACTTTGCACTTGGTGGGATTGAACTCCAGGAGCCAATTGCTGGACCAGGTCTGCAGCCTGTCCAGATCCCTTTGTAGTTCTGCCTGGTCTTCGATCGAATGAATTCTCATGAACTTCACGTCATCTGCAAACAGGGACACTTCGGAGCCTATTCCTTCCGTCATGTCGTTCACAAATACCAGAAACAGCACTGGTCCTAGGACTGACCCCTGCGGGCCCCCGCTGGTTACAGGTGCCCACTCTGACACCTCGCCATGTACCATGACTCGCTGCTGTCTTCCTGACAAGTATTCCCTGATCCATTGTAGTGCCTTCCCTCTCACTACACTCTCACTGCTACATTCATTGCTTCACTCTCACTGCTACACTCACTCCTACACTATCACTGCTACATTCACTGCTACACTCACTCGTACACTCTCATTGCTGCACTCACTCCTACACTCTCACTGCTACATTCACTGCTACACTCACTGGTACACTCTCATTGCTGCACTCACTGGTACACTCATTACTACAATCACTGTTACACTCTCTGCTACAATCACTGCTACACTCACTGCTAAACCATCACTGCTACACTCACTGCTTCACTCTCACTGCAACACCCACTGCTACGTTCTCATTGTGTGTACTCACCTAGTTGAGGTTGCGGGGGTCGAGTCCGAGCTCCTGGCCCCGCCTCTTCACTGATCGCTACTAGGTCACTCTCCCTGAGCCGTGAGCTTTATCATACCTCTGCTTAAAGCTATGTATGGATCCTGCCTCCACTACATCGCTTCCCAAACTATTCCACTTACTGACTACTCTGTGGCTGAAGAAATACTTCCTAACATCCCTGTGATTCATCTGTGTCTTCAGCTTCCAACTGTGTCCCCTTGTTACTGTGTCCAATCTCTGGAACATCCTGTCTTTGTCCACCTTGTCAATTCCTCTCAGTATTTTGTATGTCGTTATCATGTCCCCCCTATCTCTCCTGTCCTCCAGTGTCGTCAGGTTGATTTCCCTTAACCTCTCCTCGTAGGACATACCTCTTAGCTCTGGGACTAGTCTTGTTGCAAACCTTTGCACTTTCTCTAGTTTCTTCACGTGCTTGGCTAGGTGTGGGTTCCAAACTGGTGCCGCATACTCCAATATGGGCCTAACGTACACGGTGTACAGGGTCCTGAATGATTCCTTATTAAGATGTCGGAATGCTGTTCTGAGGTTTGCCAGGCGCCCATGTGCTGCAGCAGTTATTTGGTTGATGTGCGCTTCAGGAGATGTGCCTGGTGTTATACTCACCCCAAGATCTTTTTCCTTGAGTGAGGTTTGTAGTCTCTGGCCCCCTAGACTGTACTCCGTCTGTGGTCTTCTTTGCCCTTCCCCAATCTTCATGACTTTGCACTTGGTGGGATTGAACTCCAGGAGCCAATTGCTGGACCAGGTCTGCAGCCTGTCCAGATCCCTTTGTAGTTCTGCCTGGTCTTCGATCGAGTGAATTCTTCTCATCAACTTCACGTCATCTGCAAACAGGGACACCTCAGAGTCTATTCCTTCCGTCATGTCGTTCACAAATACCAGAAACAGCACTGGTCCTAGGACTGACCCCTGCGGGACCCCGCTGGTCACAGGTGCCCACTCTGACACCTCGCCACGTACCATGACTCGCTGCTGTCTTCCTGACAAGTATTCCCTGATCCATTGTAGTGCCTTCCCTGTTATCCCTGCTTGGTCCTCCAGTTTTTGCACCAATCTCTTGTGTGGAACTGTGTCAAACGCCTTCTTACAATCCAAGAAAATGCAATCCACCCACCCCTCTCTCTCTTGTCTTACTGCTGTCACCATGTCATAGAACTCCAGTAGGTTTGTGACACAGGATTTCCCGTCCCTGAAACCATGTTGGCTGCTGTTGATGAGATCGTTCCTTTCTAGGTGTTCCACCACTCTTCTCCTGATAATCTTCTCCATGATTTTGCATACTATACATGTCAGTGACACTGGTCTGTAGTTTATTGCTTCATGTCTGTCTCCTTTTTTAAAGATTGGGACTACATTTGCTGTCTTCCATGCCTCAGGCAATCTCCCTGTTTCGATAGATGTATTGAATATTGTTGTTAGGGGTACACATAGCGCCTCTGCTCCCTCTCTCAATACCCATGGGGAGATGTTATCTGGCCCCAGCCCCATTGCCTTTGAGGTATCTAGCTCACTCAGTGTGTGTGTGTGTGTGTGTGTGTGTGTGTGTGTGTGTGTGTGTGTGTGTGTGTGTGTGTGTGTGTGTGTGTGTGTGTGTGTGTGTGTGTGTGTGTGTGTGTGTGTGGATGTGTGTATATGTGTGTAGTCACCTATTTGTGATTGCAGGGGTCGAGACAAAGCTGCTACACTCACTGCTACACTCACTGATATTCTCTCACTGCTACACTCATGCTACACTCACTGCTACAGACTCACTGCTACAGTCTCACTGCTACAGTCTCACTGCTACGGTCTTACTGCTACACTCATTGCTACACTCACTGCTGCAGTCTCACTGCTACAGTCTCACTGCTACAGTCTCACTCCTACAATCTCACTGCTACAGTCTCACTGCTACAGTCTCACTGCTACAGTCTCACTCCTACAATCTCACTGCTGCAGTCTCACTACTACAGTCTCACTGCTACAGTCTCACTGCTACAGTCTCACTGCTACAGTCTCACTCCTACAATCTCACTGCTACACTCATTGCTACACTCACTGCTACAGTCTCACTGTTACAGTCTCACTGCTACAGTCTCACTGCTACAGTCTCACTGCTACAGTCTCACTGCTACAGTCTCACTCCTACAATCTCACTGCTACAATCTCACTGCTACAGTCTCACTGCTACAGTCTCACTGCTACAGTCTCACTGCTACAGTCTCACTGCTACAGTCTCACTGCTACACTCATTGCTACACTCACTGCTACAGTCTCACTGTTACACTCTCACTGCTACACTCATTGCTACACTCTCACTGATACACTCATTGCAATACTCTCACTGATACACTCTCACTGCTACACTCATTGCTACACTCTCACTGATACACTCATTGCAATACTCTCACTGCTACACTCATTGCTACACTCTCACTGATACACTCTCACTGATACACTCATTGCTACACTTTTTGCTACACTCTCACTGATACACTCATTGCTACACTCTCACTGATACACTCATTGCTACACTCTCACTGATACACTCATTGCAATACTCTCACTGCTACACTCATTGCTACACTCTCACTGATACACTCTCACTGATACACTATCACTGATACACTCTCACTGATACACTCTCACTGATGCACTCTCACTGATACACTCTCACTGATACACTCACACTGATACACTCTCACTGATACACTCTCAGTTATACACTCTCACTGATACACTCTCAGTTATACACTCTCACTGATACACTCTCACTGATGCACTCTCAGTTATACACTCTCACTGATACACTCTCACTGATACACTCTCACTGATACACTCTCACTGATACACTCTCACTGATACACTCTCACTGATACACTCATTGTTACACTCTCACTGATACACTCTCACTGATACACTCTCACTGATACACTCTCACTGATACACTCTCACTGATGCACTCTCACTGATACACTCTCACTGATACACTCTCACTGATACACTCTCACTGATACACTCTCACTGATACACTCTCAGTTATACACTCTCACTGATATACTCTCACTGATACACTCTCACTGATACACTCTCACTGATACACTCTCAGTTATACACTCTCACTGATACACTCTCACTGATACACTCTCACTGATACACTCATTGTTACACTCTCACTGATACACTCTCACTGATACACTCTCACTGATACACTCATTGTTACACTCTCACTGATACACTCTCACTGATACACTCTCACTGATACACTCATTGTTACACTCTCACTGATACACTCTCACTGATACACTCTCACTGATACACTCTCACTGATACACTCTCACTGATACACTCATTGTTACACTCTCACTGATACACTCTCACTGATACACTCTCACTGATACACTCTCACTGATACACTCTCACTGATACACTCTCACTGATACACTCTCACTGATACACTCTCACTGATACACTCTCACTGATACACTCTCACTGATACACTCATTGTTACACTTTCACTGCTACACTCATTGCTACACTCTCACTGCTACACTCACTGCCACACTCTCACTGATACACTCTCACTGATACACTCTCACTGATACACTCTCACTGATACACTCTCACTGATACACTCATTGCTACACTCTCAGTGCTACACTCACTGCCACACTCTCAGTGCTACACTCTCACTGATACACTCTCATTGATACACTCTCACTGATAAACTCACTGATACACTCTCACTGATACACTCTCACTGATACACTCTCACTGATACACTCTCACTGATACACTCTCACTGATACACTCATTGCTACACTCTCACTGATACACTTTCACTGATACACTCATTGCTACACTCTCACTGCTACACTCACTGCCACACCCTCAATGCTTCACTCATTGCTACACTCTCACTGCTACACTCACTGCCACACCCTCAATGCTTCACTCATTGCTACACTCTCACTGATACACTCATTGCAACACTATCACTGATACACTCTCACTGCTACACTCACTCCTATACTCTCTTTGCTACACTCACTGGTACACTCATTACTACAATCACTGTTACACTCACTGCTACACTCACTGCTGCACTATAAATGCCACACTCACTGTTACACTCACTGCTACAATCATTGCTACACTCACTGCTAAACCATCACTGCTGCACTCACTGCTGCACTCTCAATGCTACATTCACTGCTACAATCATTGTTACATTCACTGCTACAATCACTGCTACACTAACTGCTACACTCTCAGTACTACACTCACTGCTACATTCACTACACACTCCATCACTGTCAAAAACTATCACTGACACACATCATCACTGACACACATCATCACTGACACACACCATCACTGACACACATCATCACTGACACACATCATCACTGACACTTACCATCACTGACACACATCATCAATGACACACACCATCACTGACACACATCATCACTGACACACATCATCACTGACACTTACCATCACTGACACACATCATCACTGACACACATCATCACTGACACTTACCATCACTGACACACATCATCAATGACACACATCATCACTGACACACACCATCACTGACACACACCATCACTGACACACATCATCACTGACACACATCATCACTGACACTTACCATCACTGACACACATCATCACTGACACACATCATCACTGACACACATCATCGCTGACACACATCATCACTGACACACATCATCACTGACACACATCATCGCTGACACACATCATCACTGACACACATCATCACTGACACACACCATCACTGACACACACCATCACTGACACACACCATCACTGACACACACCATCACTGACACACACCATCACTGACACACACCATCACTGACACACATCATCACTGACACACACCATCAATGACACACACCATCACTGACATACACCATCACTGACACACACCATCACTGACACACACCATCACTGACACACATCATCACTGACACACACCTATACATTTCCTTGGACTGTAAGAAGGCGTTTGACACAGTTCCACACAAGAGATTGGTGCAAAAACTGGAGGACCAAGCAGGGATAACAGGGAAGGCACTACAATGGATCAGGGAATACTTGTCAGGAAGACAGCAGCGAGTCATGGTACGTGGCGAGGTGTCAGAGTGGGCACCTGTGACCAGCGGGGTCCCGCAGGGGTCAGTCCTAGGACCAGTGCTGTTTCTGGTATTTGTGAACGACATGACGGAAGGAATAGACTCTGAGGTGTCCCTGTTTGCAGATGACGTGAAGTTGATGAGAAGAATTCACTCGATCGAAGACCAGGCAGAACTACAAAGGGATCTGGACAGGCTGCAGACCTGGTCCAGCAATTGGCTCCTGGAGTTCAATCCCACCAAGTGCAAAGTCATGAAGATTGGGGAAGGGCAAAGAAGGCCGCAGACGGAGTACAGTCTAGGGGGTCAGAGACTACAAACCTCACTCAAGGAAAAAGATCTTGGGGTGAGTATAACACCAGGCACATCTCCTGAAGCGCACATCAACCAAATAACTGCTGCAGCATATGGGCGCCTAGCAAATCTCAGAACAGCATTCCGACATCTTAATAAGGAATCATTCAGGACCCTGTACACCGTGTATGTTAGGCCCATATTGGAGTATGCGGCACCAGTTTGGAACCCACACCTAGCCAAGCACGTGAAGAAACTAGAGAAAGTGCAAAAGTTTGCAACAAGACTAGTCCCAGAGCTAAGAGGTATGTCCTACGAGGAGAGGTTAAGGGAAATCAACCTGACGACACTGAAGGACAGGAGAGATAGGGGGGACATGATAACGACATACAAAATACTGAGAGGAATTGACAAGGTGGACAAAGACAGGATGTTCCAGAGATTGGACACAGTAACAAGGGGACACAGTTGGAAGCTGAAGACACAGATGAATCACTGGGATGTTAGGAAGTATTTCTTCAGCCACAGAGTAGTCAGTAAGTGGAATAGTTTGGGAAGCGATGTAGTGGAGGCAGGATCCATACATAGCTTTAAGCAGAGGTATGATAAAGCTCACGGCTCAGGGAGAGTGACCTAGTAGCGATCAGTGAAGAGGCGGGGCCAGGAGCTCGGACTCGACCCCCGCAACCTCAACTAGGTGAGTACAACTAGGTGAGTACACACACACACACACACACACACACACACACACACACACACACACACACACACATACACACACACACACACACACACACACACACACACACACACACACACACACACACACACACACACATACACACACCCACACACACACACACACACACACACACACACACACACACACACACACACACACACACACACACACACACACACACACACACACACACACACACACACACACACACACACACACTGTAAGTGCGGTAAGTCCCAGGAGGTTGGGGTGTCAGGTCACAAGAAGGTGTGGGCAGCAAAGGACCACTGAGACTTACCTTAAACGCACAAGCCACCTACCTTTCAGTACATAATAAACCCACACATAATTCCACACACAATTACACACAAAATTACACACTCACACACACACACACACACACACACACACACACACACACACACACACACACACACACACACACACACACACACACACACACACACACACATATCCAGACACACATACACTCCCCCCTCACCACCCACATCTCACTACTTCCCCTGATCCATCCCCTCCCTCGATCACCCACCCCTCCCCCGATCACCCCAAACCCTCCCCACCCCTCCCCACTCAGCTCCCAAATAGCCACAGTTCCTCGACTACTTCCCCCCCCCACACTCTGACACACACACTACTAACCTAACATACCATCACTGACACACATCATCACTGACACTTACCATCACTGACACACATCATCACTGACACTTACCATCACTGACACACACCATCACTGACACACACCATCACTGACACACATCATCACTGACACTTACCATCACTGACACACACCATCACTGACACTTACCATCACTGACACTTACCATCACTGACACACATCATCACTGACACTTACCATCACTGACACACATCATCACTGACACTTACCATCACTGACACACACCATCACTGACACACAACATCACTGACACACATCATCACTGACACTTACCATCACTGACACACATCATAACTGACACTTACCATCACTGACACACATCATCACTGACACTTACCATCACTGACACACACCATCACTGACACACACCATCACTGACACACTCCGCCACTGACACACACCATCACTGACACACACCATCACTGACACACTCCGCCACTGACACACACCATCACTGACACACACCATCACTGACACACACCATCACTGACACACACCATCACAGACACACTCCGCCACTGACACACACCATCACTGACACACACCATCACTGACACACACCATCACTGACACACTCCGCCACTGACACACACCATCACTGACACACTCCGCCACTGACACACACCATCACTGACACACACCATCACAGACACACACTATCACTGACACACATCATCACTGACACACACCATCACAGACACACACTATCACTGACACACACCATCACTGACACCCACCATCACAGACACACACTATCACTGACACACACCATCACTGACACACACCATCACAGACACACACTATCACTGACACACACCATCACTGACACACTCCGCCACTGACACACACCATCACTGACACACACCATCACAGACACACACCATCACTGACACACACCATCACTGACACACTCCGCCACTGATACACACTATCACTGACACACACCATCACTGACACACACCATCACTGACACACACCATCACTGACACACACCATCACTGACACACACCATCACTGACACACACCATCACAGACACACACTATCACTGACACACACTATCACAGACACACACCATCACTGACACTCACCATCACTGACACACACCATCACTGACACACACCATCACTGACACACACCATCACAGACACACACCATCACTGACACACACCATCACTGACACACACCATCACAGACACACAATATCACTGACACACACTATCACAGACACACACCATCACTGACACTCACCATCACTGACACACACCATCACAGACACACACTATCACTGACACACACCATCACTGACACACTCCATCACTGACATTTACCATCACTGACACTCACCATCACTGACACACTCCATCACCGACACACTCCATCACTGACACACACCATCACTGACACACACCACCACTGACACACACCATCACTAACACACACCATCACAGACACACCATCACTGACACTCACCATCACTGACACACACCATCACTGACACACTCCATCACTGACATTTACCATCACTGACACTCACCATCACTGACACACTCCATCAATGACACACACCATCACTGACACTCACCATCACTGACAGACACCATCACTGACACTCACCATCACTGACACTTACCATCACTGACACTCACCATCACTGACACACTCCATCATTGACACACAACACAACTGACACTCACCATCACTGACACTCACACCATCACTGACACTCATCATCACTGCATCACTGACACACTCCATCACTGACATTCACCATCACTGCATCACAGACACACACACCATCACTGACACTCACCATCCCTGACACTCACCATCGCTGACACACACCATCACTGACACTCACCATCACTGACACGCACCATCACTGACACACACCATCACTGACACTCACCATCACTGACACACACTATCAATGACACTCACCATCACTGACAAACACCATCACTGACACACACCATCACTGACGCTCACCCTCACTGACACGCACCATCACTGACACTCACCATCAGTGACACTCACCCTCACTGACACGCACCATCACTGACACGCACCATCACTGACACACACCATCACTGACACTCACCATCAGTGACACACACTATCAATGACACTCACCATCACTGACAAACACCATCACTGACACACACCATCACTGACACACTCCATAACTGACACACACCATCACTGACACACACCATCACTGACACTCACCCTCACTGACACTCCATCACTGACACACACCATCAATGACACTCACCATCACTGACACACACCATCAATGACACTCACCATCACTGACACACACCATCACTGACAGTTATTATCACTGACACACACCATCACTGACACTCACCATCACTGACACACACCGTCACTGACACTCACCATCACTGACACTCACCATCACTGACACACACACTATCACTGACTCACCATCACTGACTCACCATCACTGACACACACTATCACTGACACTCACCATCAGTGACACACACCGTCATTGACACTCACCATCACTGACACTCACCATCAGGGAAACACACTATCACTGACTCACCATCACTGACACACACCGTCGCTGACACTCACCATCACTGACACTCACCATCAGAGAAACACACTATCACTGACTCACCAACACTGACACTCCTTCACTGACACACACCATCACTGACACACACCATCACTGACACTGACCATCACTGACTCACCATCACTGACACACATCATCACTGACACACACCATCACTGACACTTACCATCACTGAAACACACCATCACTGACACTCACCATCACTGAAACACACCATCACTGACACATACCATAACTAACACACACCATCACTGTCACACCCCATCACTGACACTCACCATCACTGACATTCACCATCACTGACACACACCATCATTGACACAGTCCATCACTGACACACACCATCATTGACACACACAATCACTGTCTCACCCCATCACTGACACTCACCATCACTGACACACTCCATCACTGACACACTATCACTGACACACACCATCACTGACACTCACCATCACTGACACACACCATCACTGACACACACCATCACTGTCACACCCCATCACTGACACTCACCATCACTGACACACACCATCACTGACACACACCATCACTGTCACACCCCATCACTGACACTCACCATCACTGACACTCACCATCACTGACACTCACCATCACTGACACTCACCATCACTGACACTCAGTATCACTGACACACTCCATCACTGACACTCACTATCACTGACACACACCATCACTGACACACACCATCACTGACACACCATCACTGACACACATCATCACTGACACACACCATCACTGACACACCATCACTGACACACACCATCACTGACACACCATCACTGACACACACCATCACTGACACACACCATCACTGACACACCATCACTGACACACATCATCACTAACACACCATCACTGACACACACCATCACTGACACACCATCACAGACACTCATTATCACTGACAGGATAACAGGTGTTGTTATCATGTATTGTAGTGAAGGATAACAGGTGTTGTTATCAAGTACTGTAGTGAAGGATAACAGGTGTTCTTATCTTGTATGGTAGTGAAGGATGACAGGTGTTGTTATCATGTACTGTAGTGAAGGATGACAGGTGTTGTTATCTTGTATGGTAGTGAAGGATAACAGGTGTTGTTATCTTGTATGGTAGTGAAGGATGACAGGTGTTGTTATCATGTATGGTAACGAAGGATGACAGGTGTTGTTATCTTGTATGGTAGTGAAGGATGACAGGTGTTGTTATCATGTATGGTAGTGAAGGATAACAGGTGTTGTTATCATGTATGGTAGTGAAGGATGACAGGTGTTGTTATCTTGTATGGTAGTGAAGGATGACAGGTGTTGTTATCATGTATGGTAGTGAAGGATGACAGGTGTTATTATCTTGTATGGTAGTGTAGGATGACAGGTGTTGTTATCATGTATGGTAGTGTAGGATGACAGGTGTTGTTATCATGTATGGTAACGAAGGATGACAGGTGTTGTTATCATGTATGGTAGCGAAGGATCACAGATGTTGTTATCATGTATGGTAGTGTAGGATGACAGGTGTTGTTATCATATACTGTAGTGAAGGATGACAGGTGTTGTTATCATGTATGGTAGTGAAGGATGACAGGTGTTGTTATCATGTATGGTAGTGAAGGATGACAGGTGTTGTTATCATGTATGGTAGTGAAGGATGGCAGGTGTTGTTATCATGTATGGTAGTGAAGGATAACAGGTGTTGTTATCATGTATGGTAGTGAAGGATGACAGGTGTTGTTATCATGTATGGTAGTGAAGGATGACAGGTGTTGTTATCATGTATGGTAGTGAAGGATGACAGGTGTTGTTATCATATACTGTAGTGAAGGATAACAAGTGTTGTTATCATGTATGGTAGTGAAGGATGACAGGTGTTGTTATCATGTATGGTAGTGAAGGATGACAGGTGTTGTTATCATATACTGTAGTGAAGGATGACAGGTGTTGTTATCATGTATGGTAGTGTAGGATGACAGGTGTTGTTATCATATACTGTAGTGAAGGATGACAGGTGTTGTTATCATGTATGGTAGTGAAGGATGACAGGTGTTGTTATCATGTATGGTAGTGAAGGATGACAGGTGTTGTTATCATATACTGTAGTGAAGGATGACAGGTGTTGTTATCATGTATGGTAGTGAAGGATGACAGGTGTTGTTATCATATACTGTAGTGAAGGATGACAGGTGTTGTTATCATGTATGGTAGTGTAGGATGACAGGTGTTGTTATCATGTATGGTAGTGTAGGATGACAGGTGTTGTTATCATGTATGGTAGTGTAGGATGACAGGTGTTGTTATCATGTATGGTAGTGTAGGATGACAGGTGTTGTTATCATGTATGGTAGTGTAGGATGACAGGTGTAGTTATCATATACTGTAGTGAAGGATGACAGGTGTTGTTTTCATGTATGGTAGTGAAGGATGACAGGTGTTGTTATCATGTATGGTAGTGTAGGATTACAGGTGTTGTTATCATGTATGGTAGTGTAGGATGACAGGTGTTGTTATCATGTATGGTAGTGTAGGATGACAGGTGTTGTTATCATATACTGTAGTGAAGGATGGCAGGTGTTGTTATCATGTGGTGTAGTGAAGGATGACAGGTGTTGTTATCATGTATGGTAGTGAAGGATAACAGGTGTTGTTATCATGTATGGTAGTGAAGGATGACAGGTGTTGTTATCATGTATGGTAGTGAAGGATGACAGGTGTTGTTATCATGTATGGTAGTGAAGGATAACAGGTGTTGTTATCATGTATGGTAGTGAAGGATGACAGGTGTTGTTATCATGTATGGTAGTGAAGGATTACAGGTGTTGTTATCATGTATGGTAGTGAAGGATAACAGGTGTTGTTATCATATACTGTAGTGAAGGATGGCAGGTGTTGTTATCATGTATGGTAGTGAAGGATAACAGGTGTTGTTTTCATGTATGGTAGTGAAGGATGACAGGTGTTGTTATCATGTATGGTAGTGAAGGATAACAGGTGTTGTTATCATGTATGATAGTGAAGGATGACAGGTGTTGTTATCATGTATGGTAGTGAAGGATAACAGGTGTTGTTATCATGTATGGTAGTGAAGGATGGCAGGTGTTGTTATCATGTATGGTAGTGAAGGATAACAGGTGTTGTTATCATGTATGGTAGTGAAGGATGGCAGGTGTTGTTATCATGTATGGTAGTGAAGGATGACAGGTGTTGTTATCATGTATGGTAGTGAAGGATAACAGGTGTTGTTATCATGTATGGTAGTGAAGGATGGCAGGTGTTGTTATCATGTATGGTAGTGAAGGATGACAGGTGTTGTTATCATGTATGGTAGTGAAGGATAACAGGTGTTGTTATCATGTATGGTAGTGAAGGATGGCAGGTGTTGTTATCATGTATGGTAGTGAAGGATGGCAGGTGTTGTTATCATGTATGGTAGTGAAGGATGACAGGTGTTGTTATCATGTATGGTAGTGAAGGATAACAGGTGTTGTTATCATGTATGGTAGTGAAGGATGACAGGTGTTGTTATCATGTATGGTAGTGAAGGATGACAGGTGTTGTTATCATGTATGGTAGTGAAGGATAACAGGTGTTGTTATCATGTATGGTAGTGAAGGATAACAGGTGTTGTTATCATGTATGGTAGTGAAGGATAACAGGTGTTGTTATCATGTATGGTAGTGAAGGATAACAGGTGTTGTTATCATGTATGGTAGCGAATAACGGCAGGTGTTGTTATCATGTATGGTAGTGAATAATGGCAGGTGTTGTTATCATGTATGGTAGTTAATAATGGCAGGTGTTTTATACCATTTATGGTAGTTAATAATGGCAGGTGTTTTATACCATTTATGGTAGTTAATAATGGCAGGTGTTTTATACCATTTATGGTAGTTAATAATGGCGGGTGTTTTATACCATTTATGGTAGTTAATAATGGCAGGTGTTTTATACCATTTATGGTAGTTAATAATTGCAGCTGTTTTATACCATTTATGGTAGTTAATAATGGCAGGTGTTTTATACCATTTATGGTAGTTAATAATTGCAGGTGTTTTATATCATTTATGGTAGTTAAAAATTGCAGGTGTTTTATACCATTTATGGTAGTTAATAATGGTAGGTGTTTTATACCATTTATGGTAGTTAATAATTGCAGGTGTTTTATACCATTTATGGTAGTTAATAATTGCAGGTGTTTTATACCATTTATGGTAGTTAATAATTGCAGGTGTTTTATACCATTTATGGTAGTTAATAATTGCAGGTGTTTTATACCATTTATGGTAGTTAATAATTGCAGGTGTTTTATACCATTTATGGTAGTTAATAATTGCAGGTGTTTTATACCATTTATGGTAGTTAATAATTGCAGGTGTTTTATACCATTTATGGTAGTTAATAATGGCAGGTGTTTTATACCATTTATGGTAGTTAATAATTGCAGGTGTTTTATATCATTTATAGTAGTTAATAATTGCAGGTGTTTTATACCATTTATGGTAGTTAATAATGGCAGGTGTTTTATACCATTTATGGTAGTTAATAATTGCAGGTGTTTTATACCATTTATGGTAGTTAATAATGGCAGGTGTTTTATACCATTTATGGTAGTTAATAATTAAAGGTGTTTTATACCATTTATGGTAGTTAATAATGGCAGGTGTTTTATACCATTTATGGTAGTTAGTAACGGCAGGTGTTTTATACCATTTATGGTAGTTAATAATTGCAGGTGTTTTATACCATTATTTAAACTGCTTAAAACGTGAATTATGAATGAAAATTAGGAAATTTTTTTTATTGTTGACAAAGAAAATATGTTACCACGGTGGTGAGGGAGCGCAGGTGATAGTGTTACCATGGTGGTGAGGGAGCGCAGGTGATAGTGTTACCATGGTGGTGAGGGAGCGCAGGTGATAGTGTTACCATGGTGGTGAGGGAGCGCAGGTGTTAGTGTTACCATGGTGGTGAGGGAGCGCAGGTGTTAGTGTTACCATGGTGGTGAGGGAGCGCAGGTGATAGTGTTACCATGGTGGTGAGGGAGCGCAGGTGTTAGTGTTACCATGGTGGTGAGGGAGCGCAGGTGTTAGTGTTACCACGGTGGTGAGGGAGCGCAGGTGATAGTGTTACCATGGTGGTGAGGGAGCGCAGGTGATAGTGTTACCATGGTGGTGAGGGAGTGCAGGTGATAGTGTTACCATGGTGGTGAGGGAGCGCAGGTGATAGTATTACCATGGTGGTGAGGGAGCGCAGGTGTTAGTGTTACCATGGTGGTGAGGGAGCGCAGGTGATAGTGTTACCATGGTGGTGAGGGAGCGCAGGTGTTAGTGTTACCATGGTGGTGAGGGAGCGCAGGTGATAGTATTACCATGGTGGTGAGGGAGCGCAGGTGTTAGTGTTACCATGGTGGTGAGGGAGCGCAGGTGATAGTGTTACCATGGTGGTGAGGGAGCGCAGGTGTTAGTGTTACCATGGTGGTGAGGGAGCGCAGGTGATAGTATTACCATGGTGGTGAGGGAGCGCAGGTGTTAGTGTTACCACGGTGGTGAGGGAGCGCAGGTGATAGTGTTACCATGGTGGTGAGGGAGCGCAGGTGATAGTGTTACCATGGTGGTGAGGGAGCGCAGGTGATAGTGTTACCATGGTGGTGAGGGAGCGCAGGTGATAGTGTTACCATGGTGGTGAGGGAGTGCAGGTGATAGTATTACCATGGTGGTGAGGGAGCGCAGGTGTTAGTGTTACCATGGTGGTGAGGGAGCGCAGGTGATAGTGTTACCATGGTGGTGAGGGAGTGCAGGTGATAGTGTTACCATGGTGGTGAGGGAGTGCAGGTGATAGTATTACCATGGTGGTGAGGGAGTGCAGGTGACAGTGTTACCATGGTGGTGAGGGAGTGCAGGTGACAGTGTTACCATGGTGGTGAGGGAGCGCAGGTGATAGTATTACCATGGTGGTGAGGGAGCGCAGGTGATAGTGTTACCATGGTGGTGAGGGAGCGCAGGTGTTAGTGTTACCATGGTGGTGAGGGAGCGCAGGTGTTAGTGTTACCATGGTGGTGAGGGAGCGCAGGTTATAGTGTTACCATGGTGGTGAGGGAGCGCAGGTGATAGTGTTACCATGGTGGTGAGGGAGCGCAGGTTATAGTGTTACCATGGTGGTGAGGGAGCGCAGGTGATAGTGTTACCATGGTGGTGAGGGAGCGCAGGTGATAGTGTTACCATGGTGGTGAGGGAGCGCAGGTGTTAGTGTTACCATGGTGGTGAGGGAGCGCAGGTTATAGTGTTACCATGGTGGTGAGGGAGCGCAGGTTATAGTGTTACCATGGTGGTGAGGGAGCGCAGGTGATAGTGTTACCATGGTGGTGAGGGAGCGCAGGTGATAGTGTTACCATGGTGGTGAGGGAGCGCAGGTGATAGTGTTACCATGGTGGTGAGGGAGCGCAGGTGATAGTGTTACCATGGTGGTGAGGGAGCGCAGGTGATAGTGTTACCATGGTGGTGAGGGAGCGCAGGTGATAGTGTTACCATGGTGTTGAGGGAGCGCAGGTGTTAGTGTTACCATGGTGGTGAGGGAGCGCAGGTGTTAGTGTTACCATGGTGGTGAGGGAGCGCAGGTGTTAGTGTTACCATGGTGATGAGGGAGCGCAGGTGTTAGTGTTACCATGGTGGTGAGGGAGCGCAGGTGATAGTGTTACCATGGTGGTGAGGGAGCGCAGGTGTTAGTGTTACCATGGTGGTGAGGGAGCGCAGGTGTTAGTGTTACCATGGTGGTGAGGGAGCGCAGGTGTTAGTGTTATCATGGTGGTGAGGGAGCGCAGGTGTTAGTGTTATCGTGGTGGTGAGGGAGCGCAGGTGATAGTGTTACCATGGTGGTGAGGGAGCGCAGGTGATAGTGTTACCATGGTGGTGAGGGAGCGTAGGTGATAGTGTTACCATGGTGGTGAGGGAGCACAGGTTATAGTGTTACCATGGTGGTGAAGGAGCGCAGGTGATAGTGTTACCATGGTGGTGAGGGAGCGCAGGTGTTAGTGTTACCATGGTGGTGAGGGAGCGCAGGTGTTAGTGTTACCATGGTAGTGAGGGAGCGCAGTTGATAGTGTTACCATGGTGGTGAGGGAGCGTAGGTGATAGTGTTACCATAGTGGTGAGGGAGCGCAGGTTATAGTGTTACCATGGTGGTGAGGGAGCGCAGGTGATAGTGTTACCATGGTGGTGAGGGAGCGCAGGGGTTAGTGTTACCATGGTGGTGAGGGAGCGCAGGTGTTAGTGTTACCATGGTAGTGAGGGAGCGCAGGTGATAGTGTTACCATGGTGGTGAGGGAGCGCAGGTGTTAGTGTTATCATGGTGGTGAGGGAGCGCAGGTGATAGTGTTACCATGGTGGTGAGGGAGTGCAGGTGTTAGTGTTACCATGGTGGTGAGGGAGCGCAGGTGATAGTGTTACCATGGTGGTGAGGGAGCGCAGGTGATAGTGTTACCATGGTGGTGAGGGAGCGCAGGTGATAGTATTACCATGGTTAGCCATAGTGTGTAGTGAGGGAGCGCAGGTGATAGTGTTACCATGGTGGTGAGGGAGCGCAGGTGTTAGTGTTATCATGGTGGTGAGGGAGCGCAGGTGATAGTGTTACCATGGTGGTGAGGGAGCGCAGGTGTTAGTGTTACCATGGTGGTGAGGGAGCGCAGGTGTTAGTGTTACCATGGTGGTGAGGGAGCGCAGGTGATAGTGTTACCATGGTGGTGAGGGAGCGCAGGTGATAGTATTACCATGGTGGTGAGGGAGCGCAGGTGATAGTGTTACCATGGTAGTGAGGGAGCGCAGGTGATAGTGTTACCATGGTGGTGAGGGAGCGCAGGTGATAGTGTTACCATGGTGGTGAGGGAGCGCAGGTGATAGTGTTACCATGGTGGTGAGGGAGCGCAGGTGATAGTGTTACCATGGTGGTGAGGGAGCGCAGGTTATAGTGTTACCATAGTGGTGAGGGAGCGCAGGTGATAGTGTTACCATGGTGGTGAGTGAGCGCAGGTGTTAGTGTTACCATGGTGGTGAGGGAGCGCAGGTGTTAGTGTTACCATGGTGGTGAGGGAGCGCAGGTGATAGTGTTACCATGGTGGTGAGGGAGCGCAGGTGATAGTATTACCATGGTGGTGAGGGAGCGCAGGTGATAGTGTTACCATGGTGGTGAGGGAGCGCAGATGATAGTGTTACCATGGTGGTGAGGGAGCGCAGGTGATAGTGTTACCATGGTGGTGAGGGAGCGCAGGTGTTAGTGTTACCATGGTAGTGAGGGAGCGCAGGTGATAGTATTACCATGGTGGTGAGGGAGCGCAGGTGTTAGTGTTACTATGGTGGTGAGGGAGCGCAGGTGATAGTGTTACCATGGTGGTGAGGGAGCGCAGGTGTTAATGTTACCATGGTAGTGAGGGAGCGCAGGTGTTAGTGTTATCACGGTGGTGAGGGAGCGCAGGTGATAGTGTTACCATGGTGGTGAGGGAGCGCAGGTGATAGTGTTATCACGGTGGTGAGGGAGCGCAGGTGATAGTGTTACCATGGTGGTGAGGGAGCGCAGGTGATAGTGTTACCATGGTGGTGAGGGAGCGCAGGTGATAGTGTTACCATGGTGGTGAGGGAGCGCAGGTGATAGTGTTACCATGGTGGTGAGGGAGCGCAGGTGTTAGTGTTACCATGGTAGTGAGGGAGCGCAGGTGATAGTATTACCATGGTGGTGAGGGAGCGCAGGTGATAGTGTTACCATGGTGGTTAGGGAGTGCAGGTGTTAGTGTTACCATGGTGGTGAGGGAGCGCAGGTGATAGTGTTACCATGGTGGTGAGGGAGCGCAGGTGATAGTGTTACCATGGTGGTGAGGGAGCGCAGGTGATAGTGTTACCATGGTGGTGAGGGAGCGCAGGTGTTAGTGTTATCATGGTGGTGAGGGAGCGCAGGTGTTAGTGTTACCATGGTGGTGAGGGAGCGCAGGTGTTAGTGTTATCATGGTGGTGAGGGAGCGCAGGTGTTAGTGTTATCATGGTGGAGAGGGAGCGCAGGTGATAGTGTTACCATGGTGGTGAGGGAGCGCAGGTGATAGTGTTACCATGGTGGTGAGGGAGCGTAGGTGATAGTGTTACCATGGTGGTGAGGGAGCGCAGGTTATAGTGTTACCATGGTGGTGAGGGAGCGCAGGTGATAGTGTTACCATGGTGGTGAGGGAGCGCAGGTGTTAGTGTTACCATGGTAGTGAGGGAGCGCAGGTGATAGTGTTACCATGGTGGTGAGGGAGCGTAGGTGATAGTGTTACCATGGTGGTGAGGGAGCGCAGGTTATAGTGTTACCATGATGGTGAGGGAGCGCAGGTGATAGTGTTACCATGGTGGTGAGGGAGCGCAGGTGTTAGTGTTACCATGGTGGTGAGGGAGCGCAGGTGTTAGTGTTACCATGGTAGTGAGGGAGCGCAGGTGATAGTGTTACCATGGTGGTGAGGGAGCGCAGGTGTTAGTGTTATCATGGTGGTGAGGGAGCGCAGGTGATAGTGTTACCATGGTGGTGAGGGAGCGCAGGTGATAGTGTTACCATGGTGGTGAGGGAGCGCAGGTTATAGTGTTACCATGGTGGTGAGGGAGCGCAGGTGATAGTGTTACCATGGTGGTGAGGGAGCGCAGGTGTTAGTGTTACCATGGTGGTGAGGGAGCGCAGGTGTTAGTGTTACCATGGTAGTGAGGGAGCGCAGGTGATAGTGTTACCATGGTGGTGAGGGAGCGCAGGTGATAGTATTACCATGGTGGTGAGGGAGCGCAGGTGATAGTGTTACCATGGTGGTGAGGGAGCGCAGGTGATAGTGTTACCATGATGGTGAGGGAGCGCAGGTGATAGTGTTACCATGGTGGTGAGGGAGCGCAGGTGATAGTGTTACCATGGTGGTGAGGGAGCGCAGGTGATAGTATTACCATGGTGGTGAGGGAGCGCAGGTGATAGTGTTACCATGGTGGTGAGGGAGCGCAGGTGATAGTGTTACCATGGTGGTGAGGGAGCGCAGGTGATAGTGTTACCATGGTGGTGAGGGAGCGCAGGTGATAGTGTTACCATGGTGGTGAGGGAGCGCAGGTGATAGTATTACCATGGTGGTGAGGGAGCGCAGGTGTTAGTGTTACCATGGTAGTGAGGGAGCGCAGGTGATAGTATTACCATGGTGGTGAGGGAGCGCAGGTGTTAGTGTTACCATGGTGGTGAGGGAGCGCAGGTGATAGTGTTACCATGGTGGTGAGGGAGCGCAGGTGTTAGTGTTACCATGGTGGTGAGGGAGCGCAGGTGTTAGTGTTATCATGGTGGTGAGGGAGCGCAGGTGATAGTGTTACCATGGTGGTGAGGGAGCGCAGGTGATAGTGTTACCATGGTGGTGAGGGAGCGCAGGTGTTAGTGTTACCATGGTGGTGAGGGAGCGCAGGTGATAGTGTTACCATGGTGGTGAGGGAGCGCAGGTGTTAGTGTTACCATGGTGGTGAGGGAGCGCAGGTGATAGTGTTACCATGGTGGTGAGGGAGCGCAGGTGATAGTGTTACCATGGTGGTGAGGGAGCGCAGGTGATAGTGTTACCATGGTGGTGAGGGAGCGCAGGTGATAGTGTTACCATGGTGGTGAGGGAGCGCAGGTGATAGTGTTACCATGGTGGTGAGGGAGCGCAGGTGATAGTGTTACCAGGTGAGGGAGCGCAGGTTAGTGTTACCATGGTGGTGAGGGAGCGCAGGTGATAGTGTTACCATGGTGGTGAGGGAGCGCAGGTGATAGTGTTACCATGGTGGTGAGGGAGCGCAGGTGATAGTGTTACCATGGTGGTGAGGGAGCGCAGGTGATAGTGTTACCATGGTGGTGAGGGAGCGCAGGTGATAGTGTTACCATGGTGGTGAGGGAGCGCAGGTGATAGTGTTACCATGGTGGTGAGGGAGCGCAGGTGATAGTGTTACCATGGTGGTGAGGGAGCGCAGGTGATAGTGTTACCATGGTGGTGAGGGAGCGCAGGTGATAGTGTTACCATGGTGGTGAGGGAGCGCAGGTGTTAGTGTTACCATGGTAGTGAGGGAGCGCAGGTGATAGTATTACCATGGTGGTGAGGGAGCGCAGGTGTTAGTGTTACCATGGTGGTGAGGGAGCGCAGGTGATAGTGTTACCATGGTGGTGAGGGAGCGCAGGTGATAGTGTTACCATGGTGGTGAGGGAGCGCAGGTGATAGTGTTACCATGGTGGTGAGGGAGCGCAGGTGATAGTGTTACCATGGTGGTGAGGGAGCGCAGGTGATAGTGTTACCATGGTGGTGAGGGAGCGCAGGTGATAGTGTTACCATGGTGGTGAGGGAGCGCAGGTGTTAGTGTTACCATGGTGGTGAGGGAGCGCAGGTGATAGTGTTACCATGGTGGTGAGGGAGCGCAGGTGATAGTGTTACCATGGTGGTGAGGGAGCGCAGGTGATAGTGTTACCATGGTGGTGAGGGAGCGCAGGTGATAGTGTTACCATGGTGGTGAGGGAGCGCAGGTGTTAGTGTTACCATGGTGGTGAGGGAGCGCAGGTGTTAGTGTTACCATGGTGGTGAGGGAGCGCAGGTGATAGTGTTACCATGGTGGTGAGGGAGCGCAGGTGATAGTGTTACCATGGTGGTGAGGGAGCGCAGGTGATAGTGTTACCATGGTGGTGAGGGAGCGCAGGTGATAGTGTTACCATGGTGGTGAGGGAGCGCAGGTGATAGTGTTACCATGGTGGTGAGGGAGCGCAGGTGTTAGTGTTACCATGGTGGTGAGGGAGCGCAGGTGATAGTGTTACCATGGTGGTGAGGGAGCGCAGGTGATAGTGTTACCATGGTGGTGAGGGAGCGCAGGTGATAGTGTTACCATGGTGGTGAGGGAGCGCAGGTGATAGTGTTACCATGGTGGTGAGGGAGCGCAGGTGATAGTGTTACCATGGTGGTGAGGGAGCGCAGGTGATAGTGTTACCATGGTGGTGAGGGAGCGCAGGTGATAGTGTTACCATGGTGGTGAGGGAGCGCAGGTGATAGTGTTACCATGGTGGTGAGGGAGCGCAGGTGTTAGTGTTACCATGGTGGTGAGGGAGCGCAGGTGATAGTGTTACCATGGTGGTGAGGGAGCGCAGGTGTTAGTGTTACCATGGTGGTGAGGGAGCGCAGGTGATAGTGTTACCATGGTGGTGAGGGAGCGCAGGTGATAGTGTTACCATGGTGGTGAGGGAGCGCAGGTGATAGTGTTACCATGGTGGTGAGGGAGCGCAGGTGATAGTGTTACCATGGTGGTGAGGGAGCGCAGGTGATAGTGTTACCATGGTGGTGAGGGAGCGCAGGTGATAGTGTTACCATGGTGGTGAGGGAGCGCAGGTGATAGTGTTACCATGGTGGTGAGGGAGCGCAGGTGATAGTGTTACCATGGTGGTGAGGGAGCGCAGGTGATAGTGTTACCATGGTGGTGAGGGAGCGCAGGTGATAGTGTTACCATGGTGGTGAGGGAGCGCAGGTGATAGTGTTACCATGGTGGTGAGGGAGCGCAGGTGATAGTGTTACCATGGTGGTGAGGGAGCGCAGGTGTTAGTGTTACCATGGTGGTGAGGGAGCGCAGGTGTTAGTGTTACCATGGTGGTGAGGGAGCGCAGGTGATAGTGTTACCATGGTGGTGAGGGAGCGTAGGTGATAGTGTTACCATGGTGGTGTGATAGTGTTACCATGGTGGTGAGGGAGCGCAGGTGATAGTGTTACCATGGTGGTGAGGGAGCGCAGGTGATAGTGTTACCATGGTGGTGAGGGAGCGCAGGTGATAGTGTTACCATGGTGGTGAGGGAGCGCAGGTGATAGTGTTACCATGGTGGTGAGGGAGCGCAGGTGATAGTGTTACCATGGTGGTGAGGGAGCGCAGGTGTTAGTGTTACCATGGTGGTGAGGGAGCGCAGGTGATAGTGTTACCATGGTGGTGAGGGAGCGCAGGTGATAGTGTTACCATGGTGGTGAGGGAGCGCAGGTGATAGTGTTACCATGGTGGTGAGGGAGCGCAGGTGATAGTGTTACCATGGTGGTGAGGGAGCGCAGGTGATAGTGTTACCATGGTGGTGAGGGAGCGCAGGTGTTAGTGTTACCATGGTAGTGAGGGAGCGCAGGTGATAGTGTTACCATGGTGGTGAGGGAGCGCAGGTGATAGTGTTACCATGGTGGTGAGGGAGCGCAGGTGATAGTGTTACCATGGTGGTGAGGGAGCGCAGGTGATAGTGTTACCATGGTGGTGAGGGAGCGCAGGTGATAGTGTTACCATGGTGGTGAGGGAGCGCAGGTGATAGTGTTACCATGGTGGTGAGGGAGCGCAGGTGATAGTGTTACCATGGTGGTGAGGGAGCGCAGGTGATAGTGTTACCATGGTGGTGAGGGAGCGCAGGTGATAGTGTTACCATGGTGGTGAGGGAGCGCAGGTGATAGTGTTACCATGGTGGTGAGGGAGCGCAGGTGATAGTGTTACCATGGTGGTGAGGGAGCGCAGGTGATAGTGTTACCATGGTGGTGAGGGAGAGCAGGTGATAGTGTTACCATGGTGGTGAGGGAGCGCAGGTGATAGTGTTACCATGGTGGTGAGGGAGCGCAGGTGATAGTGTTACCATGGTGGTGAGGGAGCGCAGGTGATAGTGTTACCATGGTGGTGAGGGAGCGCAGGTGATAGTGTTACCATGGTGGTGAGGGAGCGCAGGTGATAGTGTTACCATGGTGGTGAGGGAGCGCAGGTGTTAGTGTTACCATGGTGGTGAGGGAGCGCAGGTGTAGTGTTACCATGGTGGTGAGGGAGCGCAGGTGATAGTGTTACCATGGTGGTGAGGGAGCGCAGGTGTTAGTGTTACCATGGTGGTGAGGGAGCGCAGGTGATAGTGTTACCATGGTGGTGAGGGAGCGCAGGTGATAGTGTTACCATGGTGGTGAGGGAGCGCAGGTGATAGTGTTACCATGGTGGTGAGGGAGCGCAGGTGATAGTGTTACCATGGTGGTGAGGGAGCGCAGGTGATAGTGTTACCATGGTGGTGAGGGAGCGCAGGTGTTAGTGTTACCATGGTGGTGAGGGAGCGCAGGTGATAGTGTTACCATGGTGGTGAGGGAGCGCAGGTGTTAGTGTTACCATGGTGGTGAGGGAGCGCAGGTGATAGTGTTACCATGGTGGTGAGGGAGCGCAGGTGATAGTGTTACCATGGTGGTGAGGGAGCGCAGGTGATAGTGTTACCATGGTGGTGAGGGAGCGCAGGTGATAGTGTTACCATGGTGGTGAGGGAGCGCAGGTGATAGTGTTACCATGGTGGTGAGGGAGCGCAGGTGATAGTGTTACCATGGTGGTGAGGGAGCGCAGGTGATAGTGTTACCATGGTGGTGAGGGAGCGCAGGTGATAGTGTTACCATGGTGGTGAGGGAGCGCAGGTGATAGTGTTACCATGGTGGTGAGGGAGCGCAGGTGATAGTGTTACCATGGTGGTGAGGGAGCGCAGGTGATAGTGTTACCATGGTGGTGAGGGAGCGCAGGTGATAGTGTTACCATGGTGGTGAGGGAGCGCAGGTGATAGTGTTACCATGGTGGTGAGGGAGCGCAGGTGATAGTGTTACCATGGTGGTGAGGGAGCGCAGGTGATAGTGTTACCATGGTGGTGAGGGAGCGCAGGTGATAGTGTTACCATGGTGGTGAGGGAGCGCAGGTGATAGTGTTACCATGGTGGTGAGGGAGCGCAGGTGATAGTGTTACCATGGTGGTGAGGGAGCGCAGGTGATAGTGTTACCATGGTGGTGAGGGAGCGCAGGTGATAGTGTTACCATGGTGGTGAGGGAGCGCAGGTGATAGTGTTACCATGGTGGTGAGGGAGCGCAGGTGATAGTGTTACCATGGTGGTGAGGGAGCGCAGGTGATAGTGTTACCATGGTGGTGAGGGAGCGCAGGTGATAGTGTTACCATGGTGGTGAGGGAGCGCAGGTGATAGTGTTACCATGGTGGTGAGGGAGCGCAGGTGATAGTGTTACCATGGTGGTGAGGGAGCGCAGGTGATAGTGTTACCATGGTGGTGAGAGAGCGCAGGTGATAGTGTTACCATGGTGGTGAGGGAGCGCAGGTGATAGTGTTACCATGGTGGTGAGGGAGCGCAGGTGATAGTGTTACCATGGTGGTGAGGGAGCGCAGGTGATAGTGTTACCATGGTGGTGAGGGCGCAGCGCAGAGTGCATAGTGTTACCATGGTGGTGAGGGAGCGCAGGTGATAGTGTTACCATGGTGGTGAGGGAGCGCAGGTGATAGTGTTACCATGGTGGTGAGGGAGCGCAGGTGATAGTGTTACCATGGTGGTGAGGGAGCGCAGGTGATAGTGTTACCATGGTGGTGAGGGAGCGCAGGTGATAGTGTTACCATGGTGGTGAGGGAGCGCAGGTGATAGTGTTACCATGGTGGTGAGGGAGCGCAGGTGATAGTGTTACCATGGTGGTGAGGGAGCGCAGGTGATAGTGTTACCATGGTGGTGAGGGAGCGCAGGTGATAGTGTTACCATGGTGGTGAGGGAGCGCAGGTGATAGTGTTACCATGGTGGTGAGGGAGCGCAGGTGATAGTGTTACCATGGTGGTGAGGGAGCGCAGGTGATAGTGTTACCATGGTGGTGAGGGAGCGCAGGTGTTAGTGTTACCATGGTGGTGAGGGAGCGCAGGTGATAGTGTTACCATGGTGGTGAGGGAGCGCAGGTGTTAGTGTTACCATGGTGGTGAGGGAGCGCAGGTGTTAGTGTTACCATGGTGGTGAGGGAGCGCAGGTGATAGTGTTACCATGGTGGTGAGGGAGCGCAGGTGTTAGTGTTACCATGGTGGTGAGGGAGCGCAGGTGATAGTGTTACCATGGTGGTGAGGGAGCGCAGGTGATAGTGTTACCATGGTGGTGAGGGAGCGCAGGTGTTAGTGTTACCATGGTGGTGAGGGAGCGCAGGTGATAGTGTTACCATGGTGGTGAGGGAGCGCAGGTGATAGTGTTACCATGGTGGTGAGGGAGCGCAGGTGTTAGTGTTACCATGGTGGTGAGGGAGCGCAGGTGATAGTGTTACCATGGTGGTGAGGGAGCGCAGGTGATAGTGTTACCATGGTGGTGAGGGAGCGCAGGTGATAGTGTTACCATGGTGGTGAGGGAGCGCATGTGATAGTGTTACCATGGTGGTGAGGGAGCGCAGGTGATTGTGTTACCATGGTGGTGAGGGAGCGCAGGTGATAGTGTTACCATGGTGGTGAGGGAGCGCAGGTGATAGTGTTACCATGGTGGTGAGGGAGCGCAGGTGATAGTGTTACCATGGTGGTGAGGGAGCGCAGGTGATAGTGTTACCATGGTGGTGAGGGAGCGCAGGTGATAGTGTTACCATGGTGGTGAGGGAGCGCAGGTGATAGTGTTACCATGGTGGTGAGGGAGCGCAGGTGATAGTGTTACCATGGTGGTGAGGGAGCGCAGGTGATAGTGTTACCATGGTGGTGAGGGAGCGCAGGTGATAGTGTTACCATGGTGGTGAGGGAGCGCAGGTGATAGTGTTACCATGGTGGTGAGGGAGCGCAGGTGATAGTGTTACCATGGTGGTGAGGGAGCGCATGGTGGTGAGGGAGCGCAGGTGATAGTGTTACCATGGTGGTGAGGGAGCGCAGGTGATAGTGTTACCATGGTGGTGAGGGAGCGCAGGTGATAGTGTTACCATGGTGGTGAGGGAGCGCAGGTGATAGTGTTACCATGGTGGTGAGGGAGCGCAGGTGATAGTGTTACCATGGTGGTGAGGGAGCGCAGGTGATAGTGTTACCATGGTGGTGAGGGAGCGCAGGTGATAGTGTTACCATGGTGGTGAGGGAGCGCAGGTGATAGTGTTACCATGGTGGTGAGGGAGCGCAGGTGATAGTGTTACCATGGTGGTGAGGGAGCGCAGGTGATAGTGTTACCATGGTGGTGAGGGAGCGCAGGTGATAGTGTTACCATGGTGGTGAGGGAGCGCAGGTGATAGTGTTACCATGGTGGTGAGGGAGCGCAGGTGATAGTGTTACCATGGTGGTGAGGGAGCGCAGGTGATAGTGTTACCATGGTGGTGAGGGAGCGCAGGTGTTAGTGTTACCATGGTGGTGAGGGAGCGCAGGTGATAGTGTTACCATGGTGGTGAGGGAGCGCAGGTGATAGTGTTACCATGGTGGTGAGGGAGCGCAGGTGTTAGTGTTACCATGGTGGTGAGGGAGCGCAGGTGATAGTGCTACCATGGTGGTGAGGGAGCGCAGGTGATAGTGTTACCACAGTGGTGAGGCAGCGCAGGTGATAGTGTTACCATGGTGGTGAGGGAGCGCAGGTGATAGTGTTACCATGGTGGTGAGGGAGCGCAGGTGATAGTGTTACCATGGTGGTGAGGGAGCGCAGGTGATAGTGTTACCATGGTGGTGAGGGAGCGCAGGTGATAGTGTTACCATGGTGGTGAGGGAGCGCAGGTGTTAGTGTTACCATGGTGGTGAGGGAGCGCAGGTGATAGTGTTACCATGGTGGTGAGGGAGCGCAGGTGATAGTGTTACCATGGTGGTGAGGGAGCGCAGGTGTTAGTGTTACCATGGTGGTGAGGGAGCGCAGGTGATAGTGTTACCATGGTGGTGAGGGAGCGCAGGTGATAGTGTTACCATGGTGGTGAGGGAGCGCAGGTGATAGTGTTACCATGGTGGTGAGGGAGCGCAGGTGATAGTGTTACCATGGTGGTGAGGGAGCGCAGGTGATAGTGTTACCATGGTGGTGAGGGAGCGCAGGTGATAGTGTTACCATGGTGGTGAGGGAGCGCAGGTGATAGTGTTACCATGGTGGTGAGGGAGCGCAGGTGATAGTGTTACCATGGTGGTGAGGGAGCGCAGGTGATAGTGTTACCATGGTGGTGAGGGAGCGCAGGTGATAGTGTTACCATGGTGGTGAGGGAGCGCAGGTGATAGTGTTACCATGGTGGTGAGGGAGCGCAGGTGATAGTGTTACCATGGTGGTGAGGGAGCGCAGGTGATAGTGTTACCATGGTGGTGAGGGAGCGCAGGTGATAGTGTTACCATGGTGGTGAGGGAGCGCAGGTGATAGTGTTACCATGGTGGTGAGGGAGCGCAGGTGATAGTGTTACCATGGTGGTGAGGGAGCGCAGGTGATAGTGTTACCATGGTAGTGTTACCATGGTGGTGAGGGAGCGCAGGTGATAGTGTTACCATGGTGGTGAGGGAGCGCAGGTAGTGTTACCATGGTGGTGAGGGAGCGCAGGTGATAGTGTTACCATGGTGGTGAGGGAGCGCAGGTGATAGTGTTACCATGGTGGTGAGGGAGCGCAGGTGATAGTGTTACCATGGTGGTGAGGGGGCGCAGGTGATAGTGTTACCATGGTGGTGAGGGAGCGCAGGTGATAGTGTTACCATGGTGGTGAGGGAGCGCAGGTGATAGTGTTACCATGGTGGTGAGGGAGCGCAGGTGATAGTGTTACCATGGTGGTGAGGGAGCGCAGGTGATAGTGTTACCATGGTGGTGAGGGAGCGCAGGTGATAGTGTTACCATGGTGGTGAGGGAGCGCAGGTGATAGTGTTACCATGGTGGTGAGGGAGCAGGTGATAGTGCAGGTGAGGGAGCGCAGGTGATAGTGTTACCATGGTGGTGAGGGAGCGCAGGTGATAGTGTTACCATGGTGGTGAGGGAGCGCAGGTGATAGTGTTACCATGGTGGTGAGGGAGCGCAGGTGATAGTGTTACCATGGTGGTGAGGGAGCGCAGGTGATAGTGTTACCATGGTGGTGAGGGAGCGCAGGTGATAGTGTTACCATGGTGGTGAGGGAGCGCAGGTGATAGTGTTACCATGGTGGTGAGGGAGCGCAGGTGATAGTGTTACCATGGTGGTGAGGGAGCGCAGGTGATAGTGTTACCATGGTGGTGAGGGAGCGCAGGTGATAGTGTTACCATGGTGGTGAGGGAGCGCAGGTGATAGTGTTACCATGGTGGTGAGGGAGCGCAGGTGATAGTGTTACCATGGTGGTGAGGGAGCGCAGGTGATAGTGTTACCATGGTGGTGAGGGAGCGCAGGTGATAGTGTTACCATGGTGGTGAGGGAGCGCAGGTGATAGTGTTACCATGGTGGTGAGGGAGCGCAGGTGATAGTGTTACCATGGTGGTGAGGGAGCGCAGGTGATAGTGTTACCATGGTGGTGAGGGAGCGCAGGTGATAGTGTTACCATGGTGGTGAGGGAGCGCAGGTGATAGTGTTACCATGGTGGTGAGGGAGCGCAGGTGATAGTGTTACCATGGTGGTGAGGGAGCGCAGGTGATAGTGTTACCATGGTGGTGAGGGAGCGCAGGTGATAGTGTTACCATGGTGGTGAGGGAGCGCAGGTGATAGTGTTACCATGGTGGTGAGGGAGCGCAGGTGATAGTGTTACCATGGTGGTGAGGGAGCGCAGGTGATAGTGTTACCATGGTGGTGAGGGAGCGCAGGTGATAGTGTTACCATGGTGGTGAGGGAGCGCAGGTGATAGTGTTACCATGGTGGTGAGGGAGCGCAGGTGATAGTGTTACCATGGTGGTGAGGGAGCGCAGGTGATAGTGTTACCATGGTGGTGAGGGAGCGCAGGTGATAGTGTTACCATGGTGGTGAGGGAGCGCAGGTGATAGTGTTACCATGGTGGTGAGGGAGCGCAGGTGATAGTGTTACCATGGTGGTGAGGGAGCGCAGGTGATAGTGTTACCATGGTGGTGAGGGAGCGCAGGTGATAGTGTTACCATGGTGGTGAGGGAGCGCAGGTGATAGTGTTACCATGGTGGTGAGGGAGCGCAGGTGATAGTGTTACCATGGTGGTGAGGGAGCGCAGGTGATAGTGTTACCATGGTGGTGAGGGAGCGCAGGTGATAGTGTTACCATGGTGGTGAGGGAGCGCGGGTGATCGTGTTACCATGGTGGTGAGGGAGCGCAGGTGATAGTGTTACCATGGTGGTGAGGGAGCGCAGGTGATAGTGTTACCATGGTGGTGAGGGAGCGCAGGTGATAGTGTTACCATGGTGGTGAGGGAGCGCAGGTGATAGTGTTACCATGGTGGTGAGGGAGCGCAGGTGATAGTGTTACCATGGTGGTGAGGGAGCGCAGGTGATAGTGTTACCATGGTGGTGAGGGAGCGCAGGTGATAGTGTTACCATGGTGGTGAGGGAGCGCAGGTGATAGTGTTACCATGGTGGTGAGGGAGCGCAGGTGATAGTGTTACCATGGTGGTGAGGGAGCGCAGGTGATAGTGTTACCATGGTGGTGAGGGAGCGCAGGTGATAGTGTTACCATGGTGGTGAGGGAGCGCAGGTGATAGTGTTACCATGGTGGTGAGGGAGCGCAGGTGATAGTGTTACCATGGTGGTGAGGGAGCGCAGGTGATAGTGTTACCATGGTGGTGAGGGAGCGCAGGTGATAGTGTTACCATGGTGGTGAGGGAGCGCAGGTGTTAGTGTTACCATGGTGGTGAGGGAGCGCAGGTGTTAGTGTTACCATGGTGGTGAGGGAGCGCAGGTGATAGTGTTACCACTGTGGTGAGGGAGCGCAGGTGTTAGTGCTACCATGGTAGTGAGGGAGCGCAGGTGATAGTGTTACCCCATGGTGGTGAGGGAGCGCAGGTGTTAGTGTTACCATGGTGGTGAGGGAGCGCAGGTGATAGTGTTACCATGGTGGTGAGGGAGCGCAGGTGATAGTGTTACCATGGTGGTGAGGGAGCGCAGGTGATAGTGTTACCATGGTGGTGAGGGAGCGCAGGTGTTAGTGTTACCATGGTGGTGAGGGAGCGCAGGTGATAGTGTTACCATGGTGGTGAGGGAGCGCAGGTGATAGTGTTACCATGGTGGTGAGGGAGCGCAGGTGATAGTGTTACCATGGTGGTGAGGGAGCGCAGGTGATAGTGTTACCATGGTGGTGAGGGAGCGCAGGTGATAGTGTTACCATGGTGGTGAGGGAGCGCAGGTGATAGTGTTACCATGGTGGTGAGGGAGCGCAGGTGATAGTGTTACCATGGTGGTGAGGGAGCGCAGGTGATAGTGTTACCATGGTGGTGAGGGAGCGCAGGTGATAGTGTTACCATGGTGGTGAGGGAGCGCAGGTGATAGTGTTACCATGGTGGTGAGGGAGCGCAGGTGATAGTGTTACCATGGTGGTGAGGGAGCGCAGGTGATAGTGTTACCATGGTGGTGAGGGAGCGCAGGTGATAGTGTTACCATGGTGGTGAGGGAGCGCAGGTGTTAGTGTTACCATGGTGGTGAGGGAGCGCAGGTGATAGTGTTACCATGGTGGTGAGGGAGCGCAGGTGATAGTGTTACCATGGTGGTGAGGGAGCGCAGGTGATAGTGTTACCATGGTGGTGAGGGAGCGCAGGTGATAGTGTTACCATGGTGGTGAGGGAGCGCAGGTGATAGTGTTACCATGGTGGTGAGGGAGCGCAGGTGATAGTGTTACCATGGTGGTGAGGGAGCGCAGGTGATAGTGTTACCATGGTGGTGAGGGAGCGCAGGTGATAGTGTTACCATGGTGGTGAGGGAGCGCAGGTGATAGTGTTACCATGGTGGTGAGGGAGCGCAGGTGATAGTGTTACCATGGTGGTGAGGGAGCGCAGGTGATAGTGTTACCATGGTGGTTAGTGCGCGCAGGTTATAGTGTTACCATGGTGGTGAGGGCGCGCAGGTGATAGTGTTACCATGGTGGTGAGGGAGCGCAGGTGATAGTGTTACCATGGTGGTGAGGGAGCGCAGGTGATAGTGTTACCATGGTGGTGAGGGCGCGCAGGTGATAGTGTTACCATGGTGGTGAGGGCGCGCAGGTGATAGTGTTACCATGGTGGTGAGGGCGCGCAGGTGATAGTGTTACCATGGTGGTTAGTGCGCGCAGGTTATAGTGTTACCATGGTGGTGAGGGCGCGCAGGTGATAGTTTTACCATGGTGGTGAGGGCGCGCAGGTGATAGTGTTACCACGGTGGTGAGGGAGCGCAGGTGTTAGTGCTACCATGGTGGTGAGGGAGCGCAGGTGTTAGTGTTACCATGGTGGTGAGGGAGCGCAGGTGTTAGTGTTACCATGTTGGTGAGGGAGCGCAGGTGTTAGTGTTACCATGGTGGTGAGGGAGCGCAGGTGTTAGTGTTACCATGGTGGTGAGGGAGCGCAGGTGATAGTGTTACCATGGTGGTGAGGGAGCGCAGGTGATAGTGTTACCATGGTGGTGAGGGAGCGCAGGTGATAGTGTTACCATGGTGGTGAGGGAGCGCAGGTGATAGTGTTACCATGGTGGTGAGGGAGCGCAGGTGTTAGTGTTACCATGGTGGTGAGGGAGCGCAGGTGTTAGTGTTACCATGGTGGTGAGGGAGCGCAGGTGTTAGTGTTACCATGGTGGTGAGGGAGCGCAGGTGTTAGTGTTACCATGGTGGTGAGGGAGCGCAGGTGTTAGTGTTACCATGGTGGTGAGGGAGCGCAGGTGTTAGTGTTACCATGGTGGTGAGGGAGCGCAGGTGTTAGTGTTACCATGGTGGTGAGGGAGCGCAGGTGATAGTGTTACCATGGTGGTGAGGGAGCGCAGGTTTTAGTGTTACCATGGTGGTGAGGGAGCGCAGGTGATAGTGTTACCATGGTGGTGAGGGAGCGCAGGTGTTAGTGTTACCATGGTGGTGAGGGAGCGCAGGTGATAGTGTTACCATGGTGGTGAGGGAGCGCAGGTGATAGTGTTACCATGGTGATAGTGATGGGGAGCGCAGGTGATAGTGCTACCATGGTGGTGAGGGAGCGCAGGTGGTAGTGTTACCACGGTGGTGGTGTTAGGAGCGCAGGTGTTAGTGTTACCATGAGGGAGCGCAGGTGTTAGTGTTACCATGGTGGTGAGGGAGCGCAGGTGTTAGTGTTACCATGGTGGTGAGGGAGCGCAGGTGTTAGTGTTACCATGGTGGTGAGGGAGCGCAGGTGATAGTGTTACCATGGTGGTGAGGGAGCGTAGGTGATAGTGTTACCATGGTGGTAAGGGAGCGTAGGTGATAGTGTTACCATGGTGGTGAGGGAGCCCAGGTGCTAGTGTTACCATGGTGGTGAGGGAGCGTAGGTGATAGTGTTACCATGATGGTGAAGGAGCGCAGGTGTTAGTGTTACCATGATGGTGAGGGAGCGCAGGTGATAGTGTTACCATGGTGGTGAGGGAGCGCATGGTGAGGGAGCGCAGGTGATAGTGTTACCATGGTGGTGAGGGAGCGCAGGTGATAGTGTTACCATGGTGGTGAGGGAGCGCAGGTGATAGTGTTACCATGGTGGTGAGGGCGCGCAGGTGATAGTGTTACCATGGTGGTGATGGAGCGCAGGTGATAGTGTTACCATGGTGGTGAGGGAGCGCAGGTGATAGTGTTACCATGGTGGTGAGGGAGCGCAGGTGATAGTGTTACCATGGTGGTGAGGGAGCGCAGGTGATAGTGTTACCATGGTGGTGAGGGAGCGCAGGTTATAGTGTTACCATGGTGGTGAGGGAGCGCAGGTGATAGTGTTACCATGGTGGTGAGGGAGCGCAGGTGATAGTGTTACCATGGTGGTGAGGGAGCGCAGGTGATAGTGTTACCATGGTGGTGAGGGAGCGCAGGTGATAGTGTTACCATGGTGGTGAGGGAGCGCAGGTTATAGTGTTACCATGGTGGTGAGGGAGCGCAGGTGATAGTGTTACCATGGTGGTGAGGGCGCACAGGTGATAGTGTTACCATGGTGGTGAGTGGTGAGGGAGTGCAGGTGATAGTGTTACCACGGTGGTGTGGGAGCGCATGTGATAGTGTTACCACGGTGGTGAGGGAGCGCAGGTGATAGTGTTACCATGGTGGTGAGGGAGCGCATGTGATAGTGTTACCACGGTGGTGAGGGGGTGCAGGTGATAGTGTTACCATGGTGGTGAGGGCGCGCAGGTGATAGTGTTACCATGGTGGTGAGGGAGCGCAGGTTATAGTGTTACCATGGTGGTGAGGGAGCGCAGGTGATAGTGTTACCATGGTGGTGAGGGCGCACAGGTGATAGTGTTACCATGGTGGTGAGGGCGTGCAGGTGATAGTGTTACCACGGTGGTGAGGGAGCGCAGGTGATAGTGTTACCACGGTGGTGAGGGAGCGCAGGTGATAGTGTTACCACGGTGGTGAGGGGGTGCAGGTGATAGTGTTACCATGGTGGTGAGGGAGCGCAGGTGATAGTGTTACCACGGTGGTGAGGGAGCGCAGGTGATAGTGTTACCACGGTGGTGAGGGAGTGCAGGTGATAGTGTTACCACGGTGGTGTGGGAGCGCATGTGATAGTGTTACCACGTTGGTGTGGGAGCGCAGGTGATAGTGTTACCACGGTGGTGAGGGAGCGCAGGTGATAGTGTTACCATGGTGGTGAGGGAGCGCATGTGATAGTGTTACCACGGTGGTGAGAGGGTGCAGGTGATAGTGTTACCATGGTGGTGAGGGAGCGCAGGTGATAGTGTTACCACGGTGGTGAGGGAGCGCATGTGATAGTGTTACCACGATTGTGAGGGAGCGCATGTGATAGTGTTACCACGGTGGTGAGGGAGCGCAGGTGATAGTGTTACCACGGTGGTGAGGGGGTGCAGGTGATAGTGTTACCACGGTGGTGTGGGAGCGCATGTGATAGTGTTACCATGGTGGTGAGGGAGTGCAGGTGATAGTGTTACCACGGTGGTGAGGGAGCGCAGGTGATAGTGTTACCACGGTGGTGAGGGAGCGCAGGTGATAGTGTTACCATGGTGGTGAGGGAGCGCAGGTGATAGTGTTACCATGGTGGTGAGGGAGCGCAGGTGATAGTGTTACCATGGTGGTGAGGGAGCGCAGGTGATAGTGTTACCATGGTGGTGAGGGAGCGCAGGTGATAGTGTTACCATGGTGGTGAGGGAGCGCAGGTGATAGTGTTACCATGGTGGTGAGGGAGCGCAGGTGTTAGTGTTACCATGGTGGTGAGGGAGCGCAGGTGATAGTGTTACCATGGTGGTGAGGGAGCGCAGGTGATAGTGTTACCATGGTGGTGAGGGAGCGCAGGTGATAGTGTTACCATGGTGGTGAGGGAGCGCAGGTGATAGTGTTACCATGGTGGTGAGGGAGCGCAGGTGATAGTGTTACCATGGTGGTGAGGGAGCGCAGGTGATAGTGTTACCATGGTGGTGAGGGAGCGCAGGTGATAGTGTTACCATGGTGGTGAGGGAGCGCAGGTGATAGTGTTACCATGGTGGTGAGGGAGCGCAGGTGTTAGTGTTACCATGGTGGTGAGGGAGCGCAGGTGTTAGTGTTACCATGGTGGTGAGGGAGCGCAGGTGATAGTGTTACCATGGTGGTGAGGGAGCGCAGGTGATAGTGTTACCATGGTGGTGAGGGAGCGCAGGTGTTAGTGTTACCATGGTGGTGAGGGAGCGCAGGTGTTAGTGTTACCATGGTGGTGAGGGAGCGCAGGTGATAGTGTTACCATGGTGGTGAGGGAGCGCAGGTGATAGTGTTACCATGGTGGTGAGGGAGCGCAGGTGATAGTGTTACCATGGTGGTGAGGGAGCGCAGGTGATAGTGTTACCATGGTGGTGAGGGAGCGCAGGTGATAGTGTTACCATGGTGGTGAGGGAGCGCAGGTGATAGTGTTACCATGGTGGTGAGGGAGCGCAGGTGATAGTGTTACCATGGTGGTGAGGGAGCGCAGGTGATAGTGTTACCATGGTGGTGAGGGAGCGCAGGTGATAGTGTTACCATGGTGGTGAGGGAGCGCAGGTGTTAGTGTTACCATGGTGGTGAGGGAGCGCAGGTGATAGTGTTACCATGGTGGTGAGGGAGCGCAGGTGATAGTGTTACCATGGTGGTGAGGGCGCGCAGGTGATAGTGTTACCATGGTGGTTAGTGCGCGCAGGTTATAGTGTTACCATGGTGGTGAGGGCGCGCAGGTGATAGTTTTACCATGGTGGTGAGGGCGCGCAGGTGATAGTGTTACCATGGTGGTGAGGGACCGCAGGTGTTAGTGTTACGATGGTGGTGAGGGAGCGCAGGTGTTAGTGCTACCATGGTGGTGAGGGACCGCAGGTGTTAGTGTTACCATGGTGGTGAGGGAGCGCAGGTGTTAGTGTTACCATGGTGGTGAGGGAGCGCAGGTGTTAGTGTTACCATGGTGGTGAGGGAGCGCAGGTGTTAGTGTTACCATGGTGGTGAGGGAGCGCAGGTGTTAGTGTTACCATGGTGGTGAGGGAGCGCAGGTGTTAGTGTTACCATGGTGGTGAGGGAGCGTAGGTGATAGTGTTACCATGGTTGTGAGGGAGCGTAGGTGATAGTGTTACCATGGTGGTGAGGGAGCCCAGGTGTTAGTGTTACCATGGTGGTGAGGGAGCGTAGGTGATAGTGTTACCATGATGGTGAAGGAGCGCAGGTGTTAGTGTTACCATGATGGTGAGGGAGCGCAGGTGATAGTGTTACCATGGTGGTGAGGGAGCGCAGGTGTTAGTGTTACCATGATGGTGAGGGAGCGCAGGTGATAGTGTTACCATGGTGGTGAGGGCGCGCAGGTGATAGTGTTACCATGGTGGTGAGGGAGCGCAGGTGATAGTGTTACCATGGTGGTGAGGGAGCGCAGGTGATAGTGTTACCATGGTGGTGAGGGAGCGCAGGTGATAGTGTTACCATGGTGGTGAGGGAGCGCAGGTGATAGTGTTACCATGGTGGTGAGGGAGCGCAGGTGATAGTGTTACCATGGTGGTGAGGGAGCGCAGGTGATAGTGTTACCATGGTGGTGAGGGAGCGCAGGTGATAGTGTTACCATGGTGGTGAGGGAGCGCAGGTGATAGTGTTACCATGGTGGTGAGGGAGCGCAGGTGATAGTGTTACCATGGTGGTGAGGGAGCGCAGGTGATAGTGTTACCATGGTGGTGAGGGAGCGCAGGTGATAGTGTTACCATGGTGGTGAGGGAGCGCAGGTGATAGTGTTACCATGGTGGTGAGGGAGCGCAGGTGATAGTGTTACCATGGTGGTGAGGGAGCGCAGGTTATAGTGTTACCATGGTGGTGAGGGAGCGCAGGTGATAGTGTTACCATGGTGGTGAGGGAGCGCAGGTGATAGTGTTACCATGGTGGTGAGGGAGCGCAGGTGTTAGTGTTACCATGGTGGTGAGGGAGCGCAGGTGATAGTGTTACCATGGTGGTGAGGGAGCGCAGGTGATAGTGTTACCATGGTGGTGAGGGAGCGCAGGTGATAGTGTTACCATGGTGGTGAGGGAGCGCAGGTGATAGTGTTACCATGGTGGTGAGGGAGCGCAGGTGTTAGTGTTACCATGGTGGTGAGGGAGCGCAGGTGTTAGTGTTACCATGGTGGTGAGGGAGCGCAGGTGTTAGTGTTACCATGGTGGTGAGGGAGCGCAGGTGTTAGTGTTACCATGGTGGTGAGGGAGCGCAGGTGTTAGTGTTACCATGGTGGTGAGGGAGCGCAGGTGATAGTGTTACCATGGTGGTGAGGGAGCGCAGGTGATAGTGTTACCATGGTGGTGAGGGAGCGCAGGTGATAGTGTTACCATGGTGGTGAGGGAGCGCAGGTGATAGTGTTACCATGGTGGTGAGGGAGCGCAGGTGATAGTGTTACCATGGTGGTGAGGGAGCACAGGTGATAGTGTTACCACGGTGGTGAGGGAGCGCAGGTGATAGTGTTACCACGGTGGTGAGGGAGCGCAGGTGATAGTGTTACCACGGTGGTGAGGGGGTGCAGAGGATAGTGTTACCATGGTGGTGAGGGAGCGCAGGTGATAGTGTTACCACGGTGGTGAGGGGGTGCAGGTGATAGTGTTACCATGGTGGTGAGGGCGCGCAGGTGATAGTGTTACCAAGGTGGTGAGGGAGCGCAGGTGATAGTGTTACCACGGGGGTGAGGGGGTGCAGGTGATAGTGTTACCACGGTGGTGAGGGAGCGCAGGTGATAGTGTTACCACGGTGGTGAGGGAGTGCAGGTGATAGTGTTACCACGGTGGTGTGGGAGCGCAGGTGATAGTGTTACCACGGTGGTGAGGGAGCGCAGGTGATAGTGTTACCATGGTGGTGAGGGAGTGCATGTGATAGTGTTACCACGGTGGTGAGGGGGTGCAGGTGATAGTGTTACCATGGTGGTGAGGGCGCGCAGGTGATAGTGTTACCATGGTGGTGAGGGAGCGCAGGTGATAGTGTTACAACGGTGGTGTGGGAGCGCAGGTGATAGTGTTACCACGGTGGTGAGGGAGCGCAGGTGATAGTGTTACCATGGTGGTGAGGGAGCGCATGTGATAGTGTTACCACGGTGGTGAGAGGGTGCAGGTGATCGTGTTACCATGGTGGTGAGGGAGCGCAGGTGATAGTGTTACCACGGTGGTGAGGGAGCACAGGTGACAGTGTTACCATGGTGGTGAGGGCGCGCAGGTGATAGTGTTACCACGGTGGTGAGGGAGCGCAGGTGATAGTGTTACCACGGTTGTGAGGGAGCGCATGTGATAGTGTTACCACGGTGGTGAGGGAGCGCAGGTGATAGTGTTACCACGGTGGTGAGGGAGCGCAGGTGATAGTGTTACCACGGTTGTGAGGGAGCGCATGTGATAGTGTTACCACGATTGTGAGGGAGCGCATGTGATAGTGTTACCACGGTGGTGAGGGAGCGCAGGTGATAGTGTTACCACGGTGGTGAGGGAGCGCAGGTGATAGTGTTACCATGGTGGTGATGGAGCGCAGGTGATAGTGTTACCACTGTGGTGAGGGAGCACAGGTGATAGCGTTACCATGGTGGTGAGGGAGCGCATGTGATAGTGTTACCATGGTGGTGAGGGAGCACAGGTGATAGTGTTACCATGGTGGTGAGGGAGCGCAGGTGATAGTGTTACCATGGTGGTGAGGGAGCGCAGGTGATAGTGTTACCATGGTGGTGAGGGAGCGCAGGTGATAGTGTTACCACGGTGGTGAGGGAGCGCAGGTGATAGTGTTACCATGGTGGTGAGGGAGCGCAGGTGATAGTGTTACCATGGTGGTGAGGGGGTGCAGGTGATAGTGTTACCACGGTGGTGAGGGAGCGCAGGTGATAGTGTTACCATGGTGGTGAGGGAGCGCAGGTGATAGTGTTACCATGGTGGTGAGGGAGCGCAGGTGATAGTGTTACCATGGTGGTGAGGGAGCGCAGGTGTTAGTGTTACCATGGTGGTGAGGGAGCGCAGGTGATAGTGTTACCATGGTGGTGAGGGAGCGCAGGTGATAGTGTTACCATGGTGGTGAGGGAGCGCAGGTGATAGTGTTACCATGGTGGTGAGGGAGCGCAGGTGTTAGTGTTACCATGGTGGTGAGGGAGCGCAGGTGATAGTGTTACCATGGTGGTGAGGGAGCGCAGGTGATAGTGTTATCACGGTGGTGAGGGAGCGCAGGTGATAGTGTTACCATGGTGGTGAGGGAGCGCAGGTGATAGTGTTACCATGGTGGTGAGGGAGCGCAGGTGATAGTGTTACCATGGTGGTGAGGGAGCGCAGGTGATAGTGTTACCATGGTGGTGAGGGAGCGTAGGTGATAGTGTTACCATGGTGGTGAGGGAGCGCAGGTGATAGTGTTACCATGGTGGTGAGGGAGCGCAGGTGATAGTGTTACCATGGTGGTGAGGGAGCGCAGGTGATAGTGTTACCATGGTGGTGAGGGAGCGCAGGTGTTAGTGTTACCATGGTGGTGAGGGAGCGCAGGTGATAGTGTTACCATGGTGGTGAGGGAGCGCAGGTGATAGTGTTACCATGGTGGTGAGGGAGCGCAGGTGATAGTGTTACCATGGTGGTGAGGGAGCGCAGGTGATAGTGTTACCATGGTGGTGAGGGAGCGCAGGTGATAGTGTTACCATGGTGGTGAGGGAGCGCAGGTGATAGTGTTACCATGGTGGTGAGGGAGCGCAGGTGATAGTGTTACCATGGTGGTGAGGGAGCGCAGGTGTTAGTGTTACCATGGTGGTGAGGGAGCGCAGGTGATAGTGTTACCATGGTGGTGAGGGAGCGCAGGTGATAGTGTTACCATGGTGGTGAGGGAGCGCAGGTGATAGTGTTACCATGGTGGTGAGGGAGCGCAGGTGATAGTGTTACCATGGTGGTGAGGGAGTGCAGGTGATAGTGTTACCATGGTGGTGAGGGAGCGCAGGTGATAGTGTTACCATGGTGGTGAGGGAGCGCAGGTGATAGTGTTACCATGGTGGTGAGGGAGCGCAGGTGATAGTGTTACCATGGTGGTGAGGGAGCGCAGGTGTTAGTGTTACCATGGTGGTGAGGGAGCGCAGGTGATAGTGTTACCATGGTGGTGAGGGAGCGCAGGTGATAGTGTTACCATGGTGGTGAGGGAGCGCAGGTGATAGTGTTACCATGGTGGTGAGGGAGCGCAGGTGATAGTGTTACCATGGTGGTGAGGGAGTGCAGGTGATAGTGTTACCATGGTGGTGAGGGAGCGCAGGTGATAGTGTTACCATGGTGGTGAGGGAGCGCAGGTGATAGTGTTACCATGGTGGTGAGGGAGCGCAGGTGATAGTGTTACCATGGTGGTGAGGGAGCGCAGGTGATAGTGTTACCATGGTGGTGAGGGAGCGCAGGTGATAGTGTTACCATGGTGGTGAGGGAGCGCAGGTGATAGTGTTACCATGGTGGTGAGGGAGCGCAGGTGATAGTGTTACCATGGTGGTGAGGGAGCGCAGGTGTTAGTGTTACCATGGTGGTGAGGGAGCGCAGGTGATAGTGTTACCATGGTGGTGAGGGAGCGCAGGTGATAGTGTTACCATGGTGGTGAGGGAGCGCAGGTGATAGTGTTACCATGGTGGTGAGGGAGCGCAGGTGATAGTGTTACCATGGTGGTGAGGGAGCGCAGGTGATAGTGTTACCATGGTGGTGAGGGAGCGCAGGTGATAGTGTTACCATGGTGGTGAGGGAGCGCAGGTGATAGTGTTACCATGGTGGTGAGGGAGCGCAGGTGATAGTGTTACCATGGTGGTGAGGGAGTGCAGGTGATAGTGTTACCATGGTGGTGAGGGAGCGCAGGTGATAGTGTTACCATGGTGGTGAGGGAGCGCAGGTGATAGTGTTACCATGGTGGTGAGGGAGCGCAGGTGATAGTGTTACCACGGTGGTGAAGGGGTGCAGGTGATAGTGTTACCACGGTGGTGAGGGAGCGCAGGTGATAGTGTTACCATGGTGGTGAGGGAGCGCAGGTGATAGTGTTACCATGGTGGTGAGGGAGCGCAGGTGTTAGTGTTACCACGGTGGTGTGGGAGCGCAGGAAGTGCAGGTGATAGTGTTACCATGGTGGTGAGGGAGCGCAGGTGATAGTGTTACCATGGTGGTGAGGGAGCACAGGTGTTAGTGTTACCATGGTGGTGAGGGAGCGCAGGTGATAGTGTTACCATGGTGGTGAGGGAGCGCAGGTGATAGTGTTACCATGGTGGTGAGGGAGCGCAGGTGATAGTGTTACCAGGGTGGTGAGGGAGCGCAGGTGATAGTGTTACCACGGTGGTGAGGGAGCGCAGGTGATAGTGTTACCACGGTGGTGAGGGCGCGCAGGTGATAGTGTTACCATGGTATATATATATATATATATATATATATATATATATATATATATATATATATATATATACATATATATATATATATATATATATATATATATTATTTTTTTTTTTTTTTATTATCACACCGGCCGATTCCCACCAAGGCAGGGTGGCCCGAAAAAGAAAAACTTTCACCATCATTCACTCCATCACTGTCTTGCCAGAAGGGAGCTTTACACTACAGGTTTTAAACTGCAACATTAACACCCCTCCTTCAGAGTGCAGGCACTGTACTTCCCATCTCCAGGACTCAAGTCCGGCCTGCCGGTTTCCCTGA